>NC_085844.1:164427659-164761409 GCF_035594765.1 Anolis carolinensis | reverse complement strand
GATTGGTCATTTCATGGTCCGTAGATTTACTGCTGGAGGAAGGGTGCAGAGTGATAATTCTCTCTTACTTTGCTTTCTCTTGTATTGCCTT
Source organism: Anolis carolinensis (assembly GCF_035594765.1). Lineage (NCBI taxonomy): Eukaryota > Metazoa > Chordata > Lepidosauria > Squamata > Anolidae > Anolis > Anolis carolinensis. Next base: position 164,761,318 of record NC_085844.1, on the reverse strand, counting down.
CCAAGCTGCTCCTTGGAAGGAGGACAATGCGAGGGAAGAAGAAATCATGGAAATTACCTTCCCATACTCTTCCTCCAACACCACTGTGGCCAGATTTCAGTTTATGCTTGAATATCAAGCAATTTCTGCAATGTGCCCTGGAATGTTAATTATATGGACTGTGATATTTCACATCTGAGACATTTTTCCATCTACAACTTGTGGTTGTTGGTTTTTTGGGTGGGAGTGGGAAGGGTTGGCTTGTTTTCTGGCACTTTTCTTGTGAAAAAATCACAGTCTGTTTAAAAGGCAGCTGTTAGCACTTTCTGAAAAATCAGTTGCTTTTAACAGTTCTCACACTCTGCACTCAATATCCAATCCAAAGCCAGTTACTTTTGAAAAATCCTGGCTTTTGCCGCTGACCTAAATACAACTCTTATCTGGATAATGCATAAAAGACATATGTTTGAACTGGAGAAAGTGCACTGAATTGCCTTTCAAGGGCGTGCTGCGGTTTACAATTAGTTGCAAAGTACATCTGTCTGTAAGAAGTGATTTATTTTTCATTTTTTATATGTTGCAATATGTCTATACTAACTCTCCACTTTCTGTTTCTAATGATATTCCTCCTAGTTACTATGGAACATTTTCTTTTTATATTCAGACTCATGTACTTTTGATTCTTCTTTCTCTAGATTGTTATCTTTCCAAAGAAACTTGAAAAGTGAAGTCTGCAAGATAGGCATGAAAGCACAGATAGAATATCAGCAGACATTTTAAGTTCTATATATCATTATATGTAAATGAAATGCTAGCTTTGTTAAATTTTTCATACAATAGTGCTGCATCAGTACATTCTAAGAGATTTTGGCTCTAGTCCCACTAAAATTAGCAGTGGTTGGCTGAACTTCATGGCAGACTTAATTTTGTAGCTTGTTGAATTGGCTTCAATAGGATTTAATCACAAATAAGTTCAGCTGGACAGGGATCACTCTCCAGAAAGTTAGTGGAAAATGTTAAACTCTCTTTTAATTTACAACAGTGAGTTATTTCTGATTTACATACCAGCTAATTAGAAGAAAGAGGGAATTACATCTATAGAATATATGCATGTGTCTGAGTGGAACAGAGCACATCTTATCACAAACTGGGGTCTTGAGTTAATTTCCTACTTCCCAAAGTTCTCAAAGCTTTTCCTGCATTAATTATAATTATGTCAATTTGTTATATGTACTCTATAATTAAAATAACTGCTTGCCTTTTATTTTTAGCACTGCTAAATGAGGAACCAAGGTGCTTTTACACAACCATTTAAATTATAAGTGCACTATTGATGTCTTCGATAAATATGGAAAAGCAAAAACTAAACCAGAATTATTTGATATTGGAAAAGAGTCCCAAACCAAAAGACTTTCAGTTGATAGCAAATTTGACTCTAGTATTCATATCAGTATTGTAGAAAAGAATTAGCACTTGGTAACTATATTATCTGCTTCGCACATGCAACTGACACAAATATTAGTTTGGGAAGTACATTTATCAGGAGGGACAAAAATACATAGCAGTCTTCATCAGGATTCTTCATAAATAAAATGAGAGTTTGCAACAAGTTTGCTTGAGTCCAAAGATACATTATGTGCACTTAGTTATCAAAGACGTAAGATGACGAGTAGAACTTTAAATGCACACAACTTATAGCTCTCCAGGTATGGTTGTAATGCAACACATATAAACCTAGCCAGTATAACTAAGCACTCTATTTACTAGATAAAGTGCAAATACCAGGTTTCCCCTGGAGTTTCTGACACAAAAAGTAAATAGTGATTGATCTCTCTTTTTTTTTAAAAAAAAAAGGAAAATAAACTAGTTATGCAGATCTACCACTAATGAATTTGCATGAATTTCTCTAGTTTTGTGGAGTGCTATGGCTCTGAAGGCAATATACAAGGAACAGAAAGGAGAAGACCAATTACCCTGGAAAATATAGCAGTTCACCTGAAGCTTTGCTTTCCACAGCTGGGCAGACATATCCAGGAAGGTCTTAAGTGGTGAGGAACATAGGAGTCAGGAGAAAACCCCTCTATGAAAAGAAAAGGCAAATAAGTTGTCAAGGCAAAGAAACGTATGTGGAGTAGCTAATACTAAACATCCATCCCTCTTATGTTTTTATCCATTTTCTTTTTTGTTACTTTCTGTTGTTTCTGCTTGCTCCTGAGACTCTCATTCTCTTATCTAGTGCTCACTTACTCACTGACTACAGAGGTGCTCATCATTCAACTGCATACTGGCTCCTGACTCCAATTCATGCTGAAATCACTTAATTATCTTTTTACCCAAGTCCAATCAGCCCCCCTTTGACCATCAACTTAGTACTGAAACTGCGCTTGGCTTGGATTGGGGCTGCTGACTTCTCTGCTGACGCTCAACTTTTGGCTCTGTTTCTCCTGGTCCTTATTGGGGAACCTTTGTTTTTGTTTTGTTTTCAGATTATTTATTTATTTATTTTGTGGAGACTTCTCTTAATTTTGTTTCTGGCTCATGTTTATCATTGAGCTTACTGAAATACACTATTTAATTGATGAGTCTCCACAATAATTGTAATTGGTTTAAAATGTTTTAATGCTTAATATTTATTTAATATTTGTTTGTGTTTGTGTGGCTCATATGATTTTAAAACGTTTGTCTATGTATGTAAATGCTGTAATCTGATCTGAGTCTCCTAGGGGAGAAGGGCAGAATAAAAATAAAGTATATTATTATAATTACTACTCCTACTACTGCTACTACTACTACTCCTTAAAACAAAAAAGGTATTCTCCTTACATTAGTGATACTGAGATTGAATAAAAGTGAGGGTTTGATATAATCCCTATGGGAGCAATGTACAAGGACATAAACTCACCATGTGAAGCTGAGTATATGAAGGTAGGTAACGGTAAAGGTTTCCCTTGATGTTAAGTCCAGTCATGTCCAACTCTGGGGGTTAGTGCTCATCTCCATTTCTAAGCCGAAGAGCTGGTGTTGTCCGTAGACACCTCCAAGGTCATGTTGCCAGCATGACTGCATAGAGCACCATTACCTTCCCGCTGAGTGGTACCTATTGATCTACTCACATTTGCATGTTTTCGAACTGCTAGGTTGGCAGAAGCTGGAGCTAACAGCGGGCGCTCACTCCGCACCCTGGATTTGAACCTGCGACCTTTAATACACTGTGCCACCAGGGCCCCTGAGTATATGAAACTCTACTTTAAATTCTACCATCATCCTTCTTACATCTTATAGTCTGTGATATGAAGGGACCCCAACAATTCTACTGGATCAACCTCAGAGAAGACTCATGTCAAATTTTAGTTGATGAACAATCAGCCCACTCAGATTCAGTCCTTTAGATGAAAGCATGCAACATAATCCAGAATGTGGGAAATTATTTGAGTTCATTAAACATGCAATGATTTTTTTTGGAAAAAAAAACTTTATTAAAGGGGGTTCAAAACAAAATGAAGCAAAACTAGAAATATAAATGAAATTAAGTCCAACATAAACATACCAATGTTAGCAGCCCTTGGTAAGGTTTTATGCTAATGTATACAACTTTGTAACTCATTTTGCAAGGGCCTAAGCAGCTATGTTTCTACCAGCAGTGAGGGCTATTTTTAACTGTTACATCCCAACAGTAATAGGTTTTTACTTTGTAGCATTAAATAGGAGGGACTTTCTAAATTGTGAAGGCAGGACTGCATGGCTTAGTTGGTTTGTCACATTTTGTTTCTCTATCCTCAACTCCATGAATATGGGGAATTAAAAACATTCTCTATATAAGTATTTACCTCTCCATACCACATTCAGTGAGATAAACAGAGGTGCAGTATAAAATCAAATGCTTCTCATTAGAGTAAAATCAGAGAAACAACAGTAGAGACCCATTTTCAGCTACAACGCCCAGCAGCTACTTTTGAGTGTTGGTGGAGAGAGAGAGCATTATCCTTTTTCCTCTCCTTTCTCCATAAAAGAAGCAAAAGGCTGATATAACCTCATGCATCATTGGTATGGAATAGGGAAGGGGAAACACAGAAAGTTTATTTTATTTAAAGGCAGGAAACCCACCCTTATAGGAGCTTCAGATGAAAAAGTCTTCTGGGACAGAAATGAGAGGTGCCCATAGGAATGAATTACTGGAAGAATCCAAGTAACTGTTGAATGATTAACATAATGATTAATGTGATGAATCAGATACACTCTAATATCAGCACAAGCAAATTAAGTTTTGAGCTCTCTAAGATTAACAAAATATATAAAGATTTTTAACATTTAACATCACAGACTCTGAATAATATATTTTAAGATTAGGATTCTCCTTCCATCTTGCCAAGATGATGATTCCTTTTCCTTCTTCAGACATAACTGATATATTTCAAGGGGTGCTTAGGATGAGATCATTTACTAGGAAATGAAATTGGAAGCCAGGAGGATTCTTGGTGGAAGAAATCCCATATTGTTGCCTTATGTTCAAGAGGTGTGTTCTTCAGATTGTATGAACCACCGTATTATAACAGACAGATGTGAGCTGTTCTGTCGGACAACAATTTCACAAGTTTACATAGTATACTTATTGGAATCCTATTAGGGACATATAACATATAGGTTGGAATCATGCATGTTTATATATTGTCTTGGATGGTGCACAAGGTAATTGTGCACCATCCCATTGCTTTCTCGAGCTTCTCGTTTACAGTTTAAAGGAATGCCATGTCGAAGCCTTAGATTAGCTAATAAGAAGGAGGCTAGTGAAGGGAAAAAGAATGCTTTCATGATTTACTTTTAAAAACAGTTTGCTGAGAGGCAACTCTTCGTCAAAGCAAATCATCGCTTCAACAGAGAACTTGGTCTGTGTTTCCATGCTGTTTTGCCTTAGATATATTCTTGTTCCTGGATCCTTGTAACTCATTGAATGGACTACTGTTTTTGTCTATGGGGTTTTGGATTTGGATTTCTGGACTCTATTTTACAACTATTATTGGAACTGTATTTCTGCCTGCTTTTCTACAGTATATATATATATATGTATATAGCTTTTGCTTAATAAACTACAAAAACTATCATCTGTGTGCTGCTTGGTGTCTACAGCAAGGTGAAGCTATTCTGAGGTGCGATAGAGTTGCTGCCATGATGTTTATGGGCTGGCGGAAGGAGAGAGAGGGAGATAAAGAGAGAAATGAGGTCATGCTCCCTGATCTTCAAGTCCAACATTTTCCAGGTTTCCCATTCACATGAGGTAAGGTAGAATATTTTCATTCATTTATCTTCGTTGACTGAAATTAGAACATTCCATTAATGGAATAATCTGTTTCTCAAGAATTTATTTGTTTTTTTCTTTATGTGAAAAACCTATGTTCTAAGCACTAAATAAACTATTACTATTAATGGAATAGTCTTTCCGTGCATTTGAACTTGCATGGAACTCTAATAAAGGGAATGGAAAATGCATCAGTTCTTTCCAGAGATAATTGATTTTTTTAAAAAATTATTGATCAGAATTTTCTAAAGTTTACACAACTCAAATGAGGGGGGAATGAGTAAATGGGTCTTCTTTCTGACATATCTGTCAATCTTGTAGGGATGCATGGCAATTTCATTGCAGCTTGGTTTTGGTGCTAATGTTCCGAAATTATCAACGTACCAATGTGAGAGAAAGAAAAACTTGACAGATTTGCCCGAATTCATTCTGAAAAGGTGGATAATTGTGTTAACATAACTGCAGATACACAGTTGTGCTGTTGAGCTGTGTTTATTTATTTTACACACTCCAGAAACAAGAAGTCTTTCACAGTTTCCATTTGACTTTCTGAATAGCAAGCTGTCGAATATTTTTAAGTCACAAATTAATTCTGTTGATATGTTCTATAAGATTTTCTTACAATTGATTCCTAAATATATTAGTACACTTATTCATTATCATTTGGGCAATGGCTGTCTTTCAAAAGGCTGGTTGCCAGGGAATCTGTGAAACTGTGAACTTTTAAATTAAAGGTAGCCTTTGAATTACCATTAACTACAAGCACTTTACCCTCAGAACCTCTTCTGCTGCAAAAGGTCATTCTCATCCTCTCTATTCAGTCTGAAGCCCCTAGTTTGGTGAAATCTGGTAAAATGCCAGAAACATGTTTTTAACAACCATACTCCCTCAGGCTCAGAGGAAGACAAATCACCTGTGAAGAACTCTTGTCAATAATGTTCTAGCATAGAGTCACTGTAAGTCATGGCCTGGTTGAAGGCACACAGCAACAAAAACAAGATGGAAAGAATATTCACAAGTGTTCTAACTTCCAAGAAAGACAGAATTTTCCTCATGTTGGACAAGCTTATAAATATCTACCTTTGCATGTATACAAAAAACACAATCCATTAGTTTTTCATCATCTTTAACCTCAGGAAAAATAACTGTACCCAAATATATTCTGTGTAGGCAAAATGTTTTTATGGAAAAATAATTTTATGCAAATAACAAATAAACCCAAGCTTTCACAAAGTTTTCACAAAAGTGTCTTCAAGTGTAAAAAAAATTGAACACTTCTCATATTTCACTCAAATTTCAAGAAAACATTTGAAACGTATTGTTTTCATGCATGAGATGGAAAGAATTATATTCCTACTTTGGACAGTCCTTTTAATCGATCTCATCATCATCAAAGATGTGTTTGTGTGGATGCCAGCAACAGCTGTTTGGTAGCTGCTCACCTTGGTTCCAAAAAAAAAAAAAGAGAGAGAGAAGAACTTGGTTTGCCTGTCTTCTGTTGTCCTTGTTCCAGTAGGCAAATTCAGGCAGAGCTTATGGATGTTAGTTGATCTGTGGATGAAAAGAGCCATGGGTGCTATCTCTTTTACTCCCCCCCCCCCCACACACACACAATACTGATGTTGTTGTTTTGCTTAAATCAATATTACTCAATAAAAGAGAAGCTTTAGATTCCAATTCAGTCCATTAATTTTTTGACCTGGTCTGAAAGGTCGAGAATCAACTACCCGCAGCCTTGACCTGTCCTGACAGTCGCACACTAAAGCTGCAATGTGTTTATTAGAATCAAAGGGCTTCTTCAGGGGCGTGCATCTATTATTGCAGTAAAATGGCCACTGTCCAGAAAGGACAAGTACAAACATAGCTATGACTCCTTCCCCACCTTCCCTGCATAAATGTATGAGCTTTGACCAAAGGTCACAGCACCAATGAAATTCTGTAATACTAGCTGAATACATCTTTGGATTTGAATAGAAAAATGCATCTTCATCTGAGACAAGCAGTTCTTTGTAATAATTGTCCAGTAGTCCACAACAGCAGACTTGGCTCATCCATTTACATTCCCACAATAACATTACTGATATTATATTCTGATATTATATTCTTCCACTAAGTCTCCTTCCCATCATTCAAATGTTATATGGGTATATTTTTTCCCAAGCTGGCATGTCTTCTCAGAAGATTGCATTATCAGTTACAAGAAACGTATGTGGAATGACATGACACAACCTCCATGGGGAAATTAAGGTGAGTCCCTCACAACCTTCTGGCAAACAAACTAGTAAAATGTGGGCTAGACAAAACTACGGTTAGGTGGATCTGTAATTGGCTAAGCGAACGAACCCAAAGGGTGCTCACCAATGCGTCGTCTTCATCTTGGAAAGAAGTCACGAGTGGAGTGCCGCAGGGTTCTGTCCTGGGCCCAGTTCTGTTCAACATCTTTATTAATGACTTAGACGAAGGGTTAGAAGGCACGATCATCAAGTTTGCAGATGACACCAAACTGGGAGGAATAGCCAACACTCCAGAAGAAAGGAGCAGAATTCAAAACGATCTTGACAGACTAGAGAGATGGGCCGAAACTAACAAAATGAAGTTCAACAGGGACAAATGCAAGATACTTCACTTCGGCAGAAAAAATGGAAATCAAAGATACAGAATGGGGGACACCTGGCTAGACAGCAGTACATGTGAAAAAGATCTTGGAGTCCTTTTGGACAACAAGTTAAACATGAGCCAGCAATGTGATGCAGCTGCTAAGAAAGCCAACGGGATTTTGGCCTGCATCAATAGGGGAATAGCGTCTAGATCCAGGGAAGTCATGCTCCCCCTCTATTCTGCCTTGGTCAGACCACACCTGGAATACTGTGTCCAATTTTGGGCACCACAGTTGAAGGGAGATGTTGACAAGCTGGAGAGCGTCCAGAGGAGGGCAACTAAAATGATCAAAGGTCTGGAGAACAAGCCCTATGAGGAGAGGCTTAAAGAACTGGCCATGTTTAGCCTGCAGAAGAGAAGGCTGAGAGGAGACATGATAGCCATGTACAAATATGTGAGGGGAAGCCATAGGGAGGAGGGAGCAAGCTTGTTTTCTGCTGCCCTGCAGACTAGGACATGGAACAATGGCTTCAAACTACAGGAAAGGAGATTCCACCTGAAATTAGGAAGAACTTCCTCACTGTGAGGGCTGTTCGGCAGTGGAACTCTCTCCCCCAGACTGTGGTGGAGGCTCCTTCTTTGGAGGCTTTTAAACAGAGGCTGGATGGCCATCTGTCGGGGGTGCTTTGAATGCGATTTCCTGCTTCTTAGCAGGGGGTTGGACTGGATGGCCCATGAGGTCTCTTCCAACTCTACTATTCTATGATTCTATGATTCTATGGATCTTGAGCAAGGAACCCCCCCCCCCCCACACACACACACACACACACACATACACACACACTGGTATATTGTTTTTGTACCATGAACTTTAAACATCCCTCTGATCCATGTACTACAAGTCAAAATTCTTTCACCTTCATTCTAGCCCCAAAATCCACACCATACTAAAAGTTGTTTTGATTTTTGATCACTTCTGCCAAAAAAGCATAAATTGTATGCTTTGGCAATAGAACTTGGCATTACACAGCAAATATAAGTTGTGTCCTTGGGCCAGTCTTGTGTTAATTTTATTTGAGATGCAGATAATATTGCTATAATCTCATACACACTGATCAGAATCTTTCTTTGAGATGAAGCCTGGACAGAGTGAAGAGTGAGAGAAAATTGCAATGTTTATAAAAATCTAACTTCAGTTATTGGTCATATATATCCCATATGGGAGCCACAGACAATTTTTAAAAAAGTTCAGCAAATATTTTGTTTTAGTAAAATTGAGATACACTTTACTAAATACTTTTCCTTTAAAAGACAAAAGGTTAAAAACAATGGAAACAGATTAAAAAACATAATTAGAAAGATAAAACATAAGAGCACATTTTCAAAAGACCTTTGTGCTACATATTTTAAGAATTAAAGCTAACACAAAAAAACAAACAAAAAGAACCCAAAAACAAAAAACAAAGAGGGGGCACACCAGACTTCATGTCAAAGGGATTTCTACAGTCTTGGAAAACCACTGTGAAAGGTCTCTTCCAATGTCCCTGAGATGGAAGTGGGATCAGTTTTCTGAAGATCTGAAACTCTAGAGGGCTCATTTAAATAGTCTGGATCCAAGTCATGTAGATCTTTTAAAATGATAACTAACTCTTTAAATTCTGTTCAGAATTGCAAGTGAAGCTATTTCAAGAGGTGGTCATATAACCAGACCCAATCAGCACCTCAGTCAGTAAGACTGTATCATGCCAGCCTCTTATCTTGTCACAGTCATATTGTCTAAGCACATGGAAAGATACTGTTATTAAAACAACTTTTCCAGCAAGCAGGCTGGGTATGGTTCATAATTTGGCAAGTGGGTCAGCCAGTGTATGGATCCATGAGCTTTTTTGGTGCCAGGGCTAAGAGAAGTATAACTAATAAAACTTGTGACCAGATCGAACTAGATCAGTTGTATGTGTTACGTCAGTGGTTCCCAACCTGGGATCCCCAGATGTTTTTGGCCTTCAACTACCAGAAAGCCTAACAGCTGGTAAACTGGCTGGGATTTCTGGGAGTTATAGGCCAAAAACATCTGTGGACCCCAGACTGAGAACCACTGTGTTAAGTGGTTTGGAGCCCAAACACTTTCTCTTGCATTGTAAAGCCTTATATCTTATACTTTGATGCTTTTGCATCATTCAGCCTAGCTACCTGAAGACAATGACCTTGTCTCTGCTATTTATAAATTGCTTGCATCATGCTATAATAAACTTTTTTTGGCAACATTGCACTGTTTGCCAGTTTGCCTCTGGACTCAGTCCAGAAGATGCTACTTATCAACTGATAATAGCCTTGAATTACATTAAATATATATTTTCTGCGTATTACACAGAGGAGTACCAGACTGACAACTTTAAACTTTTCTACCATGCCACCAACATAGCATCACTCTGAGTGCATTGTTAAATATTAAAAACATGAAAAAACTCAACCGGGTTTAAAAGTCTCATTTTCATCAAGTTTGCTATACACACTTCACTTTTGGTGATAGTTTTCTAATAATTCTTCTATAGACTTATCTTTGTATATTAAGGACCTTTTTATAAGTAACTCCCTCCCCCCCCCCCCCGAGCCATTCCATTTTACCAACAATTGCTGGTGAAACAGTAGTCATGCAGTGTTTCTTGTGGCACCTCCTGTGCCCTCCCTCCTTCCCCCATCACATGGTCAGGACAGGACAAGGCGCATTGGCCGTATTGCTCTTTTCCCTATCAGATGGAGGAAAGGACAAAAAATGCAGGTAGCTCCAAGAGCTATACACTTTTCGTTATGGCCAAGGAAGCATCTTATGACACTTCCTCAGCACTTTGGGCATCAATAGGGTGGGGGTTGCTGAGCGTCATGTGATGGCACTCAGCAGGACCCATCCCAGAAGTGCAGAAAGGGGGCATTTTTCCCCAGTGTGATAAGGTGGCTAGAATCACTTCTAAGAACTTCTACTGATTTCCAGTTGAAAGCAAAGAAAGTTGTCAGCTTTTTTTTTTTACTTTTAAAATGCCCTATCTTCACCTTGTATTAAAGCAGATAGAATAACAAAACTTAGCACCCCTTCTGAGAATATTAGTATCTAGTGTTGTGCCACCTTTAAAGTTATCATGTTTTAAAACATGTGCTGTTCTTTCTGCACTATGGCAGTGTGTCTTTTACTCTTGTGAATTACTTGTGCACTTTTCTCTGTGAATTACTGAAACACAGAGAAAAAGTAGTAAAGATAGAGAATAAATGTATAAGCAATACAGATTGAAATGAATCCCATACCTTACCTTCAAAAAACTAAAGCCAAAGTTGGATGAGGAGAGCACCACAGCCTAATAAATGTACAATCAGCCCTCTATATCCATGGCTTCTATATCCACAGATTCAACCTTCTACAGCTTGAAAATATTTTTAAAATATTCTAAACACAAATCTTGATTTTGCCTTTTTATGTAAAGGATACCATTTTACTATGCCATTGTGTATAATGGGACTTGAATAGCCAGTAATTATGGTGTCCATGAAGTGGGGGGTCCTGGAACCAAATCCCAATAGATATCAAGGGCTCCCTTTATTACTGAAAAATACTGACACAAAGAGAAACTGGCAGCATGTGAGTGACACATGTCTACAAAAATGCAACTTATACATATACATGTCTCTTTTTGGATTGTGTGCAGAATGACTTTCTTTTGTCTTTGCCCTCTAGCCTCAAGCCCCGACCCCAGTAGCTGTCCGGTCCTGGAAGAATATGTTATTGCTGCTTATTTCTTGGAAAATGAATGGGAGGTGATTCAGATCATGAAAATTCAGTTCTCCTGGACTCTTCAAGGAAGGGACAGTTATGCTTTCCATCAATTTTGTCCTCACTAAACTGCAATGTCATGGTCTGAATCAAATCTCTTCTTCACACCAGTAAATAGGATCTTCCTTACTTAAGTCTTGACAACAGCCAAGGAGAAGGATACAGAAATGTGCTCTGATGTAGAATTTCAGCCATAGTTACTAAAAGAAATAACAAATTTAAAATAAGGATAAAATTGAATCTGGAAAGGATTGGAAAATGCAGGAGATAGGAGGTAAAAGAAGAAACACACATTTTACCACATTGGACTCTTCTATACTGACTCATGTAAACCCTTGGATTCTGTCAGGTTTTGTCACATCATTCCATTCACTTTGGGGCTGTTTGAAGTAATTTCTTGAATTTGCAGTGGAGCTCTTCAAGAAGTTTTTAAAAACAAGAAGATACATGTTTGCAAAATTCTATAGGTTTGTGGGATAAAATTTTGCTATCTGAATATACTTTCAATTGTTCTTTTCATTTATGTAGCTATTTGGCATTTTTAAAAACACCAATGGAAAAAAAGAGTCTTTTGTGGGACGGTAATTGAAGAAGATGTAAAGCTGCAGCTGAACATGAAGACATCCAAGTTCATTGGTGATCTTTAAAAAGTTTGCCCTGAATTCTCTATAGCAGCAAAACTGCATAATCTACCAGGGAACATAAAAACAGTAAATAATAAGCTGATTGCAACCCACTTTAGCATAACATTTTTAATTATTGCAATAATTAATATGATTATACCCAAACTGTCCTTGAAAATTTAATTGGTCTCAGTTGAGCACATTTACCTGTTACAATGTTTGTTACCTAAATTAATATTTTAGGGGGTTTAAAGCTCTTTTTAAGTTTTGTATTTAAAATTATCACTATCCTTGTGCTATTGCTTATGGCATGGCCTCCATCTCTTAAAATGTACTCAGATGTGCTTAGAACAAAGCTGGTTCAATGACTTGCAACTTTTATTTATTAGATTTTGCATAAAATATATTTTGCCTCAGCTCCACATTGATTTTAAAATATTCTTCTATTGATATTTTTACACATCTTTGTACAAGAGTGTGTTTAGTTCAACAAATCATATTTTGTATTAAAACTGAATGGATCAATTGCCTTACAATGTGATATGAAAGTAATGTGTGATGTGGCCAATACCATTTTTAAAAGTCTATGAGAGGAAAAGTGTAATAAAGGTAGTCCTACCTAGAGATTTATTTATTTATTTATTTACAGTATTTATATTCTGCCCTTCTCACCCCGAAGGGGACTCAGGGCGGATCACATTACACATATAAGGCAAACATTCAATGCCTTAATATAGAACAAAGACAGAGACAAACGCGGGGCTTCGAGCTGGCCTCGAACTCATGACCTCTTGGTCAGAGTGATTTGTTGCAGCTGGTTGCAGCTGGTTGCTCAACAGCCTGTGCCACAGCCCGGCCCAATATAAATATAAAGAATGTTCATTAATTTTCTTATCATTGATAAATAAGCACACAATATCAGATTGAGCATTTTGAAGAGTTTTGCATTTTAAAAATTCATGTCTTGAAAAACAAAATAGTATGTTTTGTGAAAAATATTGTTTTCTGCTAAAAGCTACAATGTATGTTTGCAAAACTCAATGATTTGCAAGAAAATATAATTAAATGTTTGTACTTTTTTAAAAAAGTCCCAAAATGCAGAAAAGGAGAGGGGCAGGGCTGTAGCCAAGGGGGGGGGGGGTTGGGGTTCAATCCTCCCCTGATTTTTTTTCAGTTTTTTTTTAAAAAAAAACTGGTTTACTCATGAATTTTAACTGATTAACCAAATCCCCATGAGTTTCCACTGAAGTTTATCTGTCTTGAGTGTCCACTGAAGTTTATCGATGGAGCCTGATTTATGAATTTTTTTGCGTTATGGAACTACTCTTCATGATTTGCTTTAAAAAAGTTTAACCCACCCCCGGGCCATTTTTTTTTTTTGCTACAGCCATGGAGAGGGGCCACCACAAATGCTCCCAAAATGTCACCCATTTGGGTCAAATCTTTTTTTGTTCTCATGTGTTATGATGGAATATATAGTTTCACAACTTTAGTCTTGCCAGGCTTTATTTCCCAGAATTGTATCCCATTCTTTCCAAAAGGCCATAAGCATAACTGCTCCCATCCTAGTCATGTGCTCACAAAAATATAAAAGGGGCTCTTTGACCCTGTAGAAACCAATTCTATCCTGCACCATCCTGGAATGCTCTTTTTGGGAGGGGGGGGGCATACTCTCCTGTTTGCCATAAATAGAATCTCTGAGGGTGATAGATTACAGAATTTCTTAAAGGAACTACTGGAGCCTTCAGGAAGGTTCTCAAGAAACCTACAATAGAGCAACTCTCTGAATGTTGACAACTATACCCATCCCAACTAAGCACCTGGCCATTGAGAAAATATATTTGGTGTTAAAGCAGAGACAGACTTGCTGTGTTAAATATAAGGGTGTCTCTCCTTGAAAGTAATTCCCTCCTGAAATTCACCTACATTTCCTGTCCCATTCACAAGATTGAATCATCTCATGAAATGATCATTCCATGAATCAGGAAGAGTTAAAAAAAAAGTACCACCTCATCCACAGGCAACCATTTAAGGAAAATGGAAATTACAGTAATGTTATATATCCTCCAAAAAGCATGAGGAACTTCTGACATTTTCACAACTGATAGACACCTGAATAAAGCACATGTGAAGCACATGTGAAGCTGCCATACAGATCACTGTTATGCAGCTCCTACTTTCAAGAGATTATGTAAGTTTTCAACTTACATTAATGAACATTTAAATGACGGGAAAGCACATGTACAAGTCTTGTCCAGCTATCTCCATCTTTACTTTTCCTAATGTTTCTGTGTTAAACAAGAAGAGATTAAAGGAGCATATTATTGCATGTCATGAACCTGGATAGGAACCCATGTACATGAACCTTGCATTTTAGGTACACTCTGTTTCTCCTTGCTTCTCTTTCTTTGTTTTTGGCAATGTTTTCCATGACAGACCATGATAAGCTTGTCCATTCCTTAATCATCACTAGCATAGATTACTCCATATTTGCCACTCTGCTGTGCAGGCTGATAAGCAAGCTTCTTCTTATACAAAATCTCAGTTATGAAGACAGTGTATCATATGCAGAATGATGCTATCTTCACAATACGGATGTCCCATCTTTGTCAGACACTGCAAGAAAGAAAGAGTAAGAGAAGATGTGTTGTCGAAGGCTTTCATGGCCGGGATCACAGGGTTGTTGTATGTCTTTCGGGCTGTGTGGCCATGTTCCAGAAGTATTCTCTCCTGACGTTTCACCCAGATCTATGGCAGGCATCCTCAGAGGCTGTGAGGCATGGATAAACTAGGCAAGGAAAGGAAAAATATATATCTGTGGAGAGTCCAGGGTGTGGCAAGAGTCCTTTGTCACTGGGAAACCAGCATTAATGTTTCAGTTAGTCACCCTAATTAGCATTGGAAAGGTTTTGTCTCTTGCCTAGGGGGCATCATTTGTTCAGTCATTAGCCGTCCTTGGGGCTCCTCTGCCCTCAGAGTGTTGGTTCCCATCTACTGTTTTGATTTTAGAGTTTTTTAGACTCTTGCCACACCCTGGACTCAGTAAGAGAAAACTCCCTCTGTATATTTTATATTTACTAAAATATGTACCTGAGAGATATTAATGGAATCTTAATTGTCCAGAGTTTGTAGCATATAAAAGACTGGGAATTAATTTCACATTTTTAAAGGTTTGAATCATAGGGCCATGTATTTTTGACACCTAGTTTTACCATGATATTAATTTGTCAGGATGTGCTTCTTCCAGCCCTAAAATTAACAAGACTTGAATGGGTGATCTCAGCAGATCCAGCCAAAGGATGCCACTCATAAGGCACCATATTTCCCATGGTCCCTTATATTCTCTTATGCTACCAATGCTCAAATATTGACCACCAGGATTACTGCATTGTTGTATCTGAAAAAGAAAAAGAAGAAAATCTGAGAGAAAGAAAATGCTACATTTCCTCTTGCCATGTTCTCAAGGTTGACTAAAGTTAAAAAGAAATGTAAAATGAGGATGAAAGTGCCATGAATGATCTCTGGAGGTAAGAGAGGGCCACAGAAGTAAGCAAGTACTTATTTTTTTATATTTCTGAGCCTTTAAATTGGTTGGCTTTTTGATTTCTTTAATGGCATGTGTGTGAAAGACCTCATGTAAACTTAAGTTAATCTGAGGTCAGCTTCAGGGAGTCATTTCTCTTCTCATTGTTGATTTTATTAAATAATCGCTTTCAAAAATGTTATCAATGATCAAATATAATATAGGAAATACACTGACAACCTCATCAGGCAGTGATCCCATCTGTTTATTTATTTATTTATTTCAATTCTGGCATTGGGTTTCTGTGTTGGTACCGCACTTACCCTATATATTCATGTATAAGTTTCAGTCTAGAAGTTTAATAATAATAATAATAATAATAATAATAATAATAATAATAATAATGACAACAGCCCCAAAACCTGGGTTGACATATCTAAGCCTCAGTGTGAATGTTGTACCTTCACATTTATCAAAAGTAAAAAAGAAAAAAAGAAAAAGGAACTACCTTCTTCTCTGAACAGAGCAGCAAAAGGCAAGACTTTAGTGAGAACTGAAGTTTGACTATGCCTGACCTAGGAGAAGCAATAATATTTCTCATTTCTGTGATATCACTGCTTCCAGCCTTATTAATGCCTAGGTAGGGAAATGGCCATGGAAGCCAGAGGCAGCTGGCCCCAAAAGTCAGCATTGGTACTTGCCAAAGATTTCTCTCTGCTGAAGGATCCCCAGTTTATCCACTGGTCATATTGAAATCCATAATTTTGTTCTCCAAGCCTGTCCATGACATAAACATGAAATCAACATATAGATGGATAGACATGGTATGTTCCACTTATTCCGTCCCTCTATGAAGGTTTTCATAGAAAACATTTTTCACTGAAGACACATGGAATTCTTCTACTGGCTGAAAACATTGAGCCTATAAAAGAGAGGTGAAAATATAATTGATTTCAAACATTACTTCACCCAATTATATTATGGGATTTATTGTTGGGGTAAATTTCCATAAGACCCCAGCTCTAATTAGTTTATATATATTTCCATATGCACATTGGTAACATTCTGTCCTCTTTTCACAGTTTTCCTTTGCATAGGTGTGTGGGTGTTTAATCAGCAAATTATAAGTACATCATGGATGTGAACTTTCTTCATTGAAGTTGATGGCAGTTCTGTTTTAATTTAAAGTGCTGCAGAGCTCTCATCATTTCAATTAGCTCTTTGATCAAAGGTATGAGTCAGGTATATGCAGGTTTAGCTGGATAAACAAAGATGTATACATGATCCTAAATTAATTTGCAGTCTTGAAAACTCATTTTATGGAATTTTTATATGCAGGCTGTTTAACGTTTGCCCTTATCACAATACCTCAGACAAGTGAACATTAACACAAATTAACTCTAATAGTGTTTTTTCAATTTACAAAAAGTGTGAAAATAATTGTAAATAACAACAAGGGGAAGATGGGTAATTGTCTTCTCTTGTTATTGTTGTTGCTGTGTGCCTTCAAGTCATTTCAAACTTTTGGTGGCCTTAAGATAATGGAGCTTTCTCAGTAAAATTGGTTCAGAGGGGTTTACCTTGACATTACTCTGAGGCTAAGTGAATGTGACTTGTCTAAGGCCACCCAGTGGTTTCCATGGTCAAGTGAGGATTCAGACTCAGATTTGCAAAGTCATAGATTAACATTCAAAAGCAATAGACCATGCTGCCGCACTTAATTCTCATGCTCCCACAGACCCCATCTATATTGATCATTTAATGCAGTTTCAAAGGGGTGTTGAAGAAAGTGATTTCACTGAGCAGATAAATACATTGGAAATCCTGGAACCTGGATGGTGATTATAACAACTGCAGAACACTGATACATATTAAGGACTTTATTTTGTGTACTTTTGTGGGAGTTTGTTTCTGGATACCACAGTTTGAAACAATCTTAGAGCCACATTACATGGTCAGTGTAGATGGGCCACACACAAGTTTTGTGTATGTTGACTAATACAGAGGAAAGATGATTTTTGAGAGGTGAAAAATATAGCTCTTACACAGGAGTGAGGTCAGAAACCACCTAATGTAAAATAATAGGATCAACAAATTTCAACATCTCACTACCTATGTGTTGTTTCAGTACCTGTTTTGGTTTTTAATTTAAAAAACTCATGCAGATGTCAGCTTCATTCATCAGTAAAAATTAGTGTCAAATCTTCAACTATAGTTTTTTGAACCTTGCCTTCTTGGCACACACACACAGTGTTAAGACAGTTTTGTTCTACCTTTGAGATAGCAACACAACATTGTGTCAAACAAAGAACTGGGATTGCAATGGGGATTGGTCCTCAGGATTGCAGAAGGCAATCCCCACAGGCCCAACACCACAAGAGATCCAGACCTTGCATTAAGGTCCAGATCTGTTCAGGTGTTCTTTTAATCTAGAGTAAATTGGGAAATCCCAGTTTACTTTGGATTAATGTGGATTAAGATGAAGTGTTGATTGGACACCTTGAGTTAACCCAGAATCCATCATGGGTTCTCTGTATTTCCTTCTTAATTATCATTACCCAACCCCTCCTCTGGTGCTGCTTTATTTTTCAAATAGCTATGTACCTGTTCCCAATTAGGTTCGACAGCTGAGTATCACAATTTGAATCTGCATTAGTGGAGTGCAAGTTATTATATGGTAGGTCACATAGTGGGTTTTATAGTTGTGAACAATCTTAAATTCCCGTCAGTTGCTCCTTTTCCCATCTTTTCTCACTCTGTTAAAAGATTTCATTAGCTGTTGCCACTTTTCTCCAAGGGAATTGCAACCCGCACAGAACACACTCAGTTGCTTGAGTCTCTTACTGGAATGTAAAGCCATTGTTTTCTTCTGAAGAACTCTTTTCCATTTCAATGTTACAATTCTAAACTATAATTCAGGTGCTTTCACTCTCTGTAAAATATTTTACCTAAAAGCATGTTATACAGTATGATCTTCATATACATGGGACCAGTTCCATGATATCATTCATTTATGTCAGACAAAATACACATCCATCCTAGATATTTTCTCCAGCATGATTCTACAGCATTATAGGACCAGAAGTTCACTAGAGTTAGTTAGTACCCATGGTTTTGAGTATCCATGTGAAGTCCAAGGACTTATCCCCCACAGATATAGGGATCTGCTGTATTTAAGGTAAAGGTGAAGGTTTTCCCCTGATGTTAAGTCCAGTCGTGATTGACTCTGGGGGTTGGTGCTCATCTCCATTTCTAAGCCGAAGAGCCGACGTTGTCCGTAGACACCTCCAAGGTCATGTGGCTGGGATAACTGCATGGAGTGCCATTATCTTCCTGCCAGAGCGGTACCTATTGATCTACTCACATTTGCATGTTTTTGAACTGCTAGGTTGGCAGGAGCTGGGGCTAACAGAGGGTGCTCATTCCGCTTCCGGGATTTGAACCTGGGACCTTTTGGTCTGCAAGTTTAGCAGCTCAGTGCTTTAACACACTGTGCCACCAGAGGCCCCCTACTGTATTTACTACAGCAGAATAATTTATCTCAACACAATGAGTACTTAATGAAATGATACTGTTACCATTCATAGTTCATAATACAGTTAGGCTTCTGTGTGCACAGATTTTGCATCCATGAATTCTACCATCCGTACCGTAGGGTTTTGCTTTTGTTTGTTTGTTATTTGGACGGGGGGGGGGGGGGAGAGGGGGACACAAAATCCAAACATGGTTGCTACTGTTGTAGCTCATTAAAAAGTGGCAAACCTTCTCAGATAGTTGACAATGTATTGCAAAGAAAATGTATGGTTGTTATTTACCATATATAAATGTAGAAATCTTAGTAAAAAAATCAACTACACTCACTCAACTATAAGTCATGTTGAAATCCATAATTTAGGTCTCCAAACTTCTCTTTGATTAATACATGGAGTTGGTTTATACATGGATATATGTGATACATCCTTAGTTCTTTCTTATGTCAGAGAAATCTTGAACACAAGACATCAAATGTTAAAATATCTGGAGTATTGTTTCTGTCTTAAATTAGTAGAGGAATGTTGGTAGAAAGGTTATCCTCCTCAACCTACTTTATGTTTCTTGGGACATAATAGTGCAACTCAGTAACTAGTCCATTCTTAATCATTTACTTCCAGTCATCTGCAGCTTTGGGACAAGTACAGCATTCAAATTCACTTTTTTTGCTTAATGACAATTGGTATTCCTCTCTGTATTCTTAATTAATATTCAGTTTTAGCCAGTACTCATGACCTTTTAATTTGCTTCTCATGGGCATTTTTGATAATAAAATTCAATTGTGCTAGCATTTGCAAAGAGTAACTCAAAGGAGAATGAGAATATGTTTTAAGAATCTTCTTTAATGACTCAAATGACTGTTGGAAGCAGTTTTATGTGCATTACTGGACAGCCCTGAGAAAAAAAAGCCACTTATTAAAGATGTGTTCCATTGCTAATGTATTTCCTACCCACATGTCTCCGTCAGATGACCAAGAGTTTTTGTTTTATTTCTCTTATAGAAGTTCTTTGTTTTACAAAGCCATTAAGTGTAAGTGTGTAATCCAAGGAAGTCTGAATCTATTGGGATTTCCTATCATATTTATTTTCTTTCCATATGTTGCATATTTCAAAGGGATAGGGGGTGGGGGCTGATGGATTGTCAGTGGTTAGTTTGCCTCCAGCAATATTGCCAATTGTCTGAGATTTTTTTGCTCCTTCACAGGAATTTCCATTTTTTTCATTAGCTACAACAATAAGGTGGACTAATAATTCACAATTAATGGTCATTCTCAAGGCACTCTGCAACCCAAAGAGTGATCTGGACAACATTTCCCTGCACTAAACCTGTCTCCTCAGAAATTATTATTATTATTATTTACTGCATTTATATACCACTTTTCTCACACCTGCGTGGACTCAAAGAAGCTTACAACATAATAATGGCAAAATTCAATGCCAACCATACATGTGAAAACATAACAAACAGATCAAATCATAAACAATAAGATGAACAACATCAGATGTACTTATTGAACAACTCAAGATTAAAAAATAGAAATTTAAATATATAAATCAAACATCTAGAACATGTTTACTAATAGATCTAATATTAGTAAAAAGTTAAAACATTAAACGTAAAAAGGCAACAAGCCAACAGGGCAGGTATAGTGTCACAGTGGTTTTTTTTTTTTTGTAAAATAGTCTTTATTTGCGAGTTTTAATATATACATATATAAAAAGAAAAAAAGAAGAAAATTTTGGGGAAGGATAGGGAGGTATAGGGGAAAGGGAGAGGAAGGGGCTAGGGGTTGGCGAAAAGGGGGAGGGAGATGGGAATTGGGATGGAGGTACAGGGAGGGAGTGAAGAATGTACTTCCAGGTCTGCTCTAGTAGATTATATTCCTTAGTTGATTGTTTCTTTATGTTATTCTTCATTCATTTCCTGTCTACTTCCATTCTATTTTCTTCCTCTTAGATCGATGGGCGGAATGGTGCCTCACAAGGTTCGGTTGTTTCTTCCTTTTCCTGTCTTTTATATCATTTTCTTTAGATTTAAATATTTCTCTACTTGATTCCAATCTGTTTCCTTCCTTGGTCTGTTGCTTAGCCATCAGGAATGTCAGCCTATCCATATTTTTTATCTCTGCTATCTTAATCAACCATTCTTCTGTCGAAGGACTTTTGTTTTGTCTCCAATATCTGGCATATGTTATTCTAGCTGCAGTAGTTAAATATGTTAGTATATTTTCATCATTCGATCCTGGGGGTATTTTCGAAATGTTCAATACATATTTTCTGGTAGTTTTGGGAGTTTGGCGCCTAAGATTTTCTGTGTTTTTTTATGAACCATGTTCCAAAAATCTCTTGTTTTTTTACATTTCCACCACATGTGATGGTAAGTACCTTCTTCCTCTCCACATTTCCAGCATTTCATGCACTTTTTTTGTTTGTTTATTGAGCCTAATTTTTTGGGTGTGATGTGCCATCTGTAGAGCATCTTCATCTACTTTTCTTTCAAATTATATGCATAAGTAAATTTGATTTTTCTGTTCCAACAGGCTTCTTACTCTTCCATTAAAATTGGTCTTCTGATATTTTTTGCCCATTTGAGCATGCTATTTTTGACCAGTCCATTCCAATAAGATTTTATAAATTTTGGAAATTACTTTACTTTCTGAAAATAATATTCTGTTCCAAGTATTGTCTTTTTCCATGAATCCTTGTTTTTTTGTCCTTATTGAAGTGTTCTTTGAGTTGCTGGTATTGTAGCCATGTGATGTTACCATATAGACTTTTTATCTCTTGTTGTGGTATTATTTCATAGCCTTGCTCTTGTTTTTTATTATTTCCCCATAACAAGGCCAGACCGTCCATCCCAACAGTCTTCTTTGGGACGCCTCTAGGGGGGAGGGCCATCTGGGAATTTTATTATACATCCTTGTTTTATATTTATTCCAGGTTTTTATGAGTGCGGACCTAAAAAAGTGGTTGCCAAAGTTTCTCTCTTTTTTTGCTTTTTCATACCAAATATATGAGTGCCAGCCGGCACGTAGGTCCCAACCCTCCAAATTTAATAATTTCCTATTTTTAATTGTATCCAATTTTTAATCCAAATTAAATTGCTGGCCTCATAGTAGGTTTTTAAGTCTGGCATTGCAAATCCACCTCTTCTCTTGTCATCTATTAGGTTTTTCATTTTTATTCGGGATTTTTTCCCTTGCCAAATGAAATTACTTAAATCTTTATTCCATTCGCTAAAATTTCTGTGTTCTTAAAATAAAGCATTGACGTTCGTCAAGACTTCGGCAAGACGTTCATTTTAATGGATGATATTCAGCCTAGTAAAGATAATCTCTGGTTTTTCCAATTCTCTAAGTCCCTTTTTTTGTCTTTCCAAATTTTTTCATAATTATTCTTCAACAATTGTGAATTATTTGCTTAGATGATTATCGCTAAATGTTTAATATTTGATGTAATTTGGATGCCCAAGTGATTCACATAGAATCATAGAATCATAGAACAGTAGAGTTGGAAGAGACCACATGGGCCATCTAGTCCAACCCCCTGCTAAGAAGCAGGAAATCGCATTCAAAGCACCCCCGACAGATGGCCATCCAGCCTCTGCTTAAAAGCCTCCAAGGAAGGAGCCTCCACCACGGCCCCGGGGAGAGAGTTCCACTGTCGAACAGCTCTCACTGTGAGGAAGTTCTTCCTGATGTTCAGGTGGAATCTCCTTTCCTGTAGTTTGAAGCCATTGTTCCGTGTCCTAGTCTGCAGGGCAGCAGAAAACAAGCTTGCTCCCTCTTCCCTATGACTTCCCTTCACATATTTGTACATGGCTATCATGTCTCCTCTCAGCCTTCTCTTCTGCAGGCTAAACATGCCCAGCTCTTTAAGCCGCTCCTCATAGGGCTTGTTCTCCAGACCCTTAATCATTTTAGTCGCCCTCCTCTGGACGCTTTCCAGCTTGTCAACATCTCCCTTCAACTGTGGTGCCCAAAATTGGACACAGTATTCCAGGTGTGGTCTGACCAAGGCAGAATAGAGGGGGAGCATAACTTCCCTGGATCTAGATGCTATTCCCCTATTGATGCAGGCCAGAATCCCATTGGCTTTTTTAGCAGCCGCATCACATTGTTGGCTCATGTTTAACTTGTTGTCCACGAGGACTCCAAGGTCTTTTTCGCACACACTGCTGTCAAGCCAGGCGTCCCCCATTCTGTATCTTTGATTTCCATTTTTTCTGACGAAGTGAAGTATCTTGCATTTGTCCCTGTTGAACTTCATTTTGTTAGTTTTGGCCCATCTCTCTAGTCTGTCAAGATCGTTTTGAATTCTGCTCCTGTCTTCTGGAGTGTTAGCTATCCCTCCCAGTTTTGTGTCGTCTGCAAATTTGATGATCGTGCCTTCTAACCCTTCGTCTAAGTCGTTAATAAAGATGTTGAACAGAACCGGGCCCAGGACGGAGCCCTGCGGCACTCCACTTGTCACTTCTTTCCATGATGAAGACGACGCATTGGTGAGCACCCTTTGGGTTCGTTCGCTTAGCCAATTACAGATCCACCTAACCGTAGTTTTGGCTAGCCCACATTTTACTAGTTTGTTTGCCAGAAGGTCGTGGGGGACTTTGTCGAAGGCCTTACTGAAATCCAGGTACGCTACATCCACAGCATTCCCTGTATCGACCCAACTCGTAACTCTATCGAAAAAAGAGATCAGATTAGTCTGGCATGACTTGTTTTTGGTAAATCCGTGTTGACTATTAGCAATGACCGCATTTGTTTCTAAGTGTTCGCAGACCACTTCCTTAATGATCTTTTCCAGAATTTTGCCTGGTATTGATGTGAGGCTGACCGGACGGTAATTGTTTGGGTCGTTCTTTTTTCCCTTCTTGAAGATAGGGACCACATTCGCCCTCCTCCAATCTGCTGGGACTTCTCCCATTCTCCAAGAACTCTCGAAGATAATTGCCAGTGGTTCTGAAATAACTTCCGCTAGTTCCTTCAGTACTCTTGGGTGTAGCTGATCTGGCCCTGGGGACTTGAATTCATTTAGAGAGCCCAAGTGTTCCTGGACAACTTGTTTCCCTATTTGGGGTTGGATTTCCCCCAATCCTTCGTCCATTCCGTGTTGCTGAGGTTGAAGATGGCTTTCTTTTTCTGAGAAGACCGAGGCAAAGAAGGCATTAAGTAGTTCTGCCTTTTCCCTGTCCCCTGTCGCCATCACCCCATCTTCTCCTTGCAATGGCCCTATCGCCTCCTTTTTCTTCCTTTTTCTACCAACGTAAGCAAAAAAGCCTTTTTTGTTGTTTTTTATGTCCCTGGCAAGCCTGAGCTCATTTTGCGCTTTAGCCTTGCGAACCTTTTCCCTACAGGTGTTGGCTATACGTTTGAATTCTTCTTTGGTGATTTCTCCCCTTTTCCACTTCTTGTGCATGTCACTTTTGAGCTTTAGCTCAGTTAGAAGTTCTTTGGACATCCATTCTGGCTTCTTTGCACTTGTCTTATTTTTCTTCTTTGTTGGCACTGTTTGCATTTGCGCCTTGAGTATTTCACTTTTGAAAAACTCCCATCCATCCTTAACTCCCTTGTTTTTTAATATCGGCGTCCATGGAATGCCGCTCAGTAATTCCTTCATTTTTTGGAAGTCAGCTCTCTTAAAGTCCAGAAAGTGTGTTTGACTTGTCTTAGTTTCAGCATTCCTTTGTATTGCAAACTGCAGGAGCACATGGTCACTTGCCCCTAAGGATCCAACCACTTCAACTCTATTGATCAGGTCTTCCACATTTGTTAAAATTAGATCAAGAGTTGCTGATCCCCTTGTTGCCTCTTCTACCTTCTGGACCATAAAATTATCTGCAAGGCAAGTGAGGAATTTGTTGGACTTTGTACTCTTGGCTAAGTTTGTTTTCCAGCAGATATCGGGATAATTGAAATCGCCCATGACTACTATATCTCTTCTTTGTGCCTGTTTGGTCAGCTGTTGACAGAAGGCTTCATCAAGTCCTTCATCCTGACTCGGAGGTCTGTAGTAGACACCCACGACAAGATCTTTTTGAGTCCCGGTTCCCTTGATTCTTATCCAGATGCTTTCAAGCTGGTTTCCCGGATTACAGTCTTGCATTTCTTCTGCAACGTAACTGTTTTTGACATATAAAGCTACTCCCCCTCCTCTCCCCTTTGTTCTATTTCTGTGAAAGAGGTTATAGCCCTCAATGGTTAAATTCCAGTGATGGGAGTCATCCCACCAGGTTTCAGTGATGCCTATGACATCGTATGTGTGGTGCTGTGCTAGGAGTTGGAGTTCGTCTTGCTTATTTCCCATGCTCTGAGCATTAGTGTAAAGACATGTAAGCCCCTGTGACCTCCCCTCGAACTGTTTATTTGGGATTATTGTGCTCTCTGTACTTGGTCCTTGCTGTGTTTGTGCAGCCCTCCGTTTAGCCTTTCGGCGGTTCCCTGTGGTCGTGGGTAATATAGGGAACCACCGAAATATAATATAGGGAACCACTATCTGATCTTGTTTTTTTCTTTGACATTTTTTTTGTGAGAGCTTTGATTTTTATTTTTGTTGATTTTTAATCCTGCCAATTCACCATAGTTTGTAATTAATTCAAACAATTTTACCATTGTTGATAGGGTCTTCAATTATGCAGATGATATCATCCGCGTATGCTCTCACCTTATAGTCTGTGCCTTGAATATTGGCTCCTTGGAGGGCTTTGTTTTCTTTGATGTTATTTAAAAGGATTTCTAAAGTTATTATAAAAATAAGAGGAGATAAGGGGCATCCCTGTCTTGTTCCTTTCCTAATTCTTGTTTCTTCAGTGTCTTGAACATTTATTGAGATTTTTTGCTGTTTGCTTTTGATAGATTGCTTCTATAGAGTTATTAAAGTAGTAGCCCATGCCTAATTTCTATATTAGTAACTTAAAGAAATCCCAATTTATCCTATCGAAAGCCTTTTCAGCAACAATTGTTAAGAATAGAACTTCCTTCTGTATGTTTAAATCATAGAATTCTATTAGGTCAATAACGGTTTGTACATTATCTTTAATATGCCTATTTGGGAGGAATCCTACCTGGTCCTCTTTTATCCAATTCTTTACAATATTCTTGAGTCTCTCGGCCAGAATGCTTGTAAAGATCTTATAATCTACTTTAAGTAAAGAGATTGGCCTATAGTTTTTTATTTCCTCTGTATCAGAATTGTCTTTATGAATTACTGAGATTTGAGCTTCCTTCCAGGATTCAGGTAGGGTTTTTTGTTCTCTTATATTATTCATTATTTTTAATAAGTGAGATGTTAGCTCTTTTTCAAACGTTTTCTAGTAAACCGCTGTGAGCCCATCTGGGCCTGGGGCTTTGCTTCCGTCTAATTTTCTAATTGCCGTCTGGATTTCTTTTTGGGAAAATTCTTTGTTGAGGGCTTCTCTTTCTTTTTCTGTGATCTTTTGTAAATTAGATTTTCCAAGGTAGTGGGTTATTTTTTCTTTCTCAATTTGGTCCTTTTCGTATAATGTGCTATAGAATTTTGTGAACTGATTCAAGATTTCCTCTTCTGTTGTATAATATTTCTCACCTTCCTTAATTCTATTTATGTATGTTGCTTCTCTTTTTTTCCTCAGTCTTCTCGATAACCATGTCCCTGGTTTGTTGGTGTTTTTGAAATGTATCTGTTTAATGTATTTCAGTTGATTTGCTTTGATGTCTAATTCCAGGTTTTCTCTGTTCTTCTGTCTAAGTTCTAATTCTTTGAGTAGTTTTTGGTCTTTAGGGTTGGCTTTCAGATTTCTTTCCGTCTCTTCAATTTGTGCTATTACTTCCTTTATTTGTTCTTGCTTTCTCCTTTTCCTTCTGGCTCCTTGTTGGATAAAATAAGCCCTCATGGTTGCTTTACTAGCATCCAAAATTATATGATAAGGGGTTTCCTGGATAACATTTATATCAAAAAATTATTTTAGATTTTTTAAAATTTCTTTCTATAGCAACTTTCTTTTAAAATAAATTTCCATCTAATCTCCATCTCCATTTCTTCCTGGTTTGATTTATTATTAACTAGCTTGGGGACCCGGCGGTGCCTGGGTTATTAGTAGAGGGCATTGATTTGTTTGGGGATGTGAGGAAATATTACTTAAATTTGGTCTAGATCGGTCGTCGGCTGGGTCCAGTGTTGTCTGGATAAGGGTGAACTACAACTTCCAGATTCCCAGGACAATCACCCCCAAAGTAAGCCTGTATGCACAATTGGCCATGTTGGTTTGTGTGCCAAATGTGGTTCACATCTGATGTCAGCAGGGGTCAGTACATGCTGGATGCAGGTGAACTATAACTCCCAAAATCAAGCTCCATTCCCCTGCAGTATGTTTAGTTGGTCATGGGGTTTCTCTGTGGCAAGTATGATCCAGATACGTCATTGGTTGGGTTCAGTGCTGTCTGGATAAGGGTGAACTACAACTCCGAGAGCCAAAGGACATTCACCCCGAAACCCTGGCTGTATGCACAGTTGGGTATGATGGGGCTGTGTGCCAAGTTTGGTCCAAATCCAAAGTTGGCTGGGTTCAGTGCTGTCTGTATAAGGGTGAACTACAACTCCCAGAGCCAAAAGACATCACCCCCAAACCCTGCCTGTATGCTCAGTTGGGCATGATGAAGCAGTGTGCCGAGTTTGGTCCACATCCAAAGTTGGCTGGGTTCAGTGCTGTCTGTATAAGGGTGAACTACAACTCCCAGAGCCAAAGGACAATCACCCCGATAACCTGCCTGTATGCTCAGTTGGGAATGATGAAGCAGTGTGCCGAGTTTGGTCCACATCCAAAGTTGGCTGGGTTCAGTGCTGTCTGTATAAGGGTGAACTACAACTCCCAGAGCCAAAGGACAATCACCCCGATAACATGCCTGTATGCTCAGTTGGGAATGATGAAGCAGTGTGCCAAGTTTGGTCCAGAGCACCAAGATCTTATTGACTGGCTTAACATAGGGGGATTGTACATGAACCCAGAGTCTCGAGGTTGTCTAATCCACAGGTCTTGTCCAACCTACCCTAACCCAGACCCAAACTAAAACAGGCCAGCCCACCCTGAACCCCAAAAGACCCTCCAAGACCCCCCCCCCAAAAAAAAACCTTGCAAAGGTAAAACACCCCAAACCCCAAAACTAACAAAGACGATGGTAAGTCTCTAATACAAAATTGCATGCAAGACAGGGTGCAACAAAGGGCCAGTGATGGCGTTTTTATCTGCTGCTGGCTTCCGGTGAGATTGCACGGCTGTGGAGGCCACGGCCAGTATGTTTGGTAAGGCTGGCTCCAGGCAGAAGTTCTAAAGTTCTCTCGCCCTCTGGCTGCCTCTGTTGCTCAGCAAAGCAGGCTCTGGGTCCAGTGATGGCGTTTTTATCTGCTGCTGGCTTCCGGTGAGATGCTTCAGTAAAGGCTGTGCTATGCTATGAAAGATGATTGGAAAAAGTGTATGTGTGTGTGCGGTATTGTTGATTGTAGTTATGATAACAATATAGGATCTCAGCCAACTTTTCCCAGCATTGGCTGAGATGCATATAGTTCTTTATTGTCATATAGCTATAGGATGTGAAGGGATCATAGAACAGTAGGAAAAATCATATAATGGTGTATTATGGGAGAAAATGTTGCAATAAATAATTAAGAACAAGTGAAAGGATTAATCATCAACCTTTTGAAAAGAGCCTAGAAGGAAACAAGTACTATGTTACTATTATCATTTTATGTATATCCCACTTTCTCTGAGTAAGGGGACTCAAAAATCTAACAATATAACAGTAATTTTCAAAAGAGGTATCCCTTACAACAGTGATTGGGGGCAAGTCACTGGACCCCTTGGGAGCCTGCTCTGCTCAGTGGCAGAGATAGTCCAGAAGGCAAGAGCTTCTACATCAAGCATTCCTGCTTTGTGTTTTATATCTGTTTTTAACGCTTTTTCCTGCAATATTGTTTTTATGATGGTTTTACTGATATTGTTGATTTATTGTTGTAAATTTATGTGTTTTGATTCGTTTTTATATTGTGATGTTGGGCAAGGCCCCATGTGAGCCGCCCCGAGTCCCTACGGGGAGATGGGGCAGGATACATGAATAAAATTATTATTATTATTATATTATTTGTCTGCCTTCTGGGCTATAAGAATTTCTGCCTAAGGTCATCTGTACCAAAATACTGAGCATGGCTCTTCACAACTACGTGTTAAGTGTTGTTGCATTAATGTCTCATAATTTGTCTTTTGACTTTTTATTTTTGGATGTCTTTTTTGCCTTTTATTATTTGTTTTTAATTCAATGTATATAGAACCTGGGGCAGCAATACAAGTTATACAGAGCAGAGGGAGATATGGTGATGGCATGTCCTTATAGAGGAAGGAGAGAAATGTGTTTAATACCTATCTCACCTTCCAGTCACCCTGCTAGCCTGAAGAACTTGGAGAGTGAGCCAGACCACCCACAAAATGCCACCTTGCTCTTAAGTAGTGCCAGGTCAGTGAAAAATAAGACTCATATCATCTATAATTTCATTAAAGATGTGGGAGCTGACCTGGCATGCTTCACTGAAACTTGGCTGGGGGATGATAGTCCTTCCAGCTAGGTACTACATCAGTGAGCAGGTGAGGGAAGGTGGATGGTGAGAGGGGTAACCTGACCAGAGTACCTACTAGGAAGCTGAATCACATTGAGTGTGTGTGCCAGAGTTTTAAAACCAGAGATAGACTGGGGGTTCTGTTAGTGTGCCATCCACCCCTCTACTTAACAGACTCCCTGGCCGAGCTCACAGAACTGGTCTCAGAGATGTTGTTGGTGTCACCCAGGCTTTTACTTCTGGATGACTTCAACATACAACTGGAGGCCAGTTTGTTAGCTGCAGCTCAGGAGCTCGTGGTATCCATGACAAATATGGGCCTATCCTAATTGGTTTCTGGACTGTCACATTCAGCAAGTCATATTCTTGATGCAATTTTCAGCTTGGAACATACAGATCTATGGGTGGAGGTGATCAATGCCTCTGAGTTGTCATGGTCAGGGCTAGTATCACAGCTGCAACCTACATCTGCAGGGGTAGAGAACCTATGAAAATGGTCTGCCCTCAAAGGCTAATGGATCCTTTGAGATTCCAGGATGCCTTAGCGGGTTCTATGGCTGGTATCACTGACAATCCTGTTGAATCCCTGGTTATTAAGTGGAATCAAAATCTAACCAGGGCTATTGACACAATTACTCCTAAATGTCCTTTCCAATCTGTAACAAAACAGGGAAATGAAATGAGAAGGACAATGACTATAGAGCAGATGGCAGAAATTTTTACTTTAATGTGACAAAACACGGTATAGAGGGCACCTTTGCTCCTATAAATGGAAATATGTGCAGCAAAGAAGCTTTCTTCTCTGCACACATTGCGTTTACAGATTCATATCCAGGTGAGCTGCTCAGAGTGGTCAGAGGCTTAACAGTAGGTGCCCACAGATCCTAAGCCATTGCTAGAACCTTTGGTAGCTCACTGTGATGCTTTTAACAACCATTTTGCAGATAAAACCTCTTGTATAAGAGCCTACTTAGATGATGTCATTGGAGCAGTGGCTAGCAAAGGGGTGTCCAGCAACTCTGTAAGTGTGATTACACTGGATCAGTTTTAATTGGTGAGTACTGTGGATGTGGACAAGATGCTGGGGATGGTAAGGAGGACCAGCTGTTTTTTATCCCTGTCCCTCTTGGCGGGTCATCCAGAGAGGAGATGCAATTGGATCTCAAATGCAATCTCTCAGGGAGGAGAATTTTCCACCCTGTTTAAAAGAATCAGTAGTTAGACTACTCCACTCCAGGCAGTCTTGGATGACACACACTTCCTTGACCCATTTAAACCAGCTTCAATGCAGGATATGGAATTGAGACTGCTATGGTCACCTTAGGATATGTACTAGGCTTGAGCGATCCATGAAAAAATTGATTCTAAACTCGTTTCAAAAGCAGGGGGCGCCAGCGTTTCGTTTCTGATGTCATTTCCGAATTTTGCCCCCCCAAAAAAATTCGAAATTAACGAAAATTCGTTATTTTCTAAATTAATTCGTTAATGGCGGACGCGCATGCGCAATTCCCAAAAACAGCACAGAGGGAGAGGACTTTACAGGACTCTGCCACCCTCATATTTTGAGTGATCATCTTCAAACTTGGTACAGTGGTAGAACACATTTAACACTGATAGCTCACCAAAATTTGGAACATTTCCCTTATCCTCTGATTTTTGGCGAATTTTCATAGCTTTTATAATAAACCATTTTTTAATAATTGCAGAAATCTGTTCCTGGTTTGAAAGTCTTATTTCCTGTTAAATTGGGTTGTCTTTACTGTGAAAGTCATTGTTCTACTTCAGAAACTTTGTTTTTGTGGCTGAAACTTTGTTAAATTGGTGTGTGTGTGATATATACTGTGTGTATATATATATATATATATATATATATATATATATATATATATATATATATAGTCCCTGCATATGTGTGTGTGTGTGTGTGTGTGTATATAGGTAAAGGTAAAGGTATCCCTTTACGTTAAGTTCAGTCATGTCTGACTCTGGGGGTTGGTGCTCATCTCCATTTCTAAGCCCAAGAGCCAGTGTTGTCCATAGACACCTCCAAGGTCATGTGGCCGGCATGACTACATGGAGTGCCATTACCTTCCCGCCAGAGCGGTACCTATTGATCTACTCACATTGGCATGTTTTCAAGCTGCTAGGTTGGCAGAAGCTGGAGCTAACAGCGGGCACTCACTCTGCTCCCGGGATTTGAACCTGGGACCTTTCGGTCTGCAAGTTCAGCAGCTCAGTGCTTTAACACACTTTGCCATCGGGGCTCATGTATATATAATATACATACACATACACACAATGTGGAGAATATGTGGAAAGGTAGATAGATAAGTTGGGAGCCACAGCGAAGGCACCTTCCTGGGAGCAAGGTCTAATAATAATAATAATAATAATAATAATAATAATAATAATAATAATAAATCCCTTACAATATCCAAGATGGCTCACTGCTACAGAATCTTGGGAGGTTTAGTATGGTATGGTTTAGTTTGGTAAGGCCGTATATTGCTTCAAAACTAACGAAAATAATGAATTAATAACGGGTAACGGGGAAATCGAATTATTTGAGCAAGCCTAATATGTACTCTGTCTCAACACCAACAGGGGGAATGTGTCCCTGTTAGTATTTCTAAACATCTCAGCAGCTTTCAATACCATCAACCATGGTATCCTTCTGAAACTCCTGGAGGGGCTGGGCATTGGAGGCACTGTGTTGAAGTGATTCCGGTCATACTTCTCGGTCAGGTTCCTGATGCTGCTGCTTGGGGATAGCTGTTCCTCAAAAAAGGAACTGTTATGTGGTAGCCCACAAGGTGCCATTCTATCTCCAATACTCTTTAATATGTATGTGAAGCTGCTTGGAGAGATCATCCATAGGCATGGGGCAAGGTGTTATCAGTATGCTAATGACATCCAAATATATTTTTCCATGTCATCCTAAACAGCTACAGCTAAGGATAGTATGTCTCTTCTGAATGAATGCCTGGCAGTGGTAATGGGCTGGATGAGGAAAAACAAATTGAAACTGAATCCAGACAAAACAGTGGTGCTTGTCCTCAAGGGTCCTAATCTGAGGATAGAGGTGTGTCAACCAGTTTTGGATGGGGTTACACTCCCCCTGAAAGACTGTGTTTGCAGCTTGGAAGTGCTTCTGGATCCATCCTTCCAAATGTCAGTCCAGGTAAGTGCAACGGTCAGGACTGCATACTTTGGCTGAACCCCCAGCTGCACCCCTTCCTAGATTTGGAGGACCTGAAGATGGTAGTGCACACTCTGGTAACCTCAAGATTGCACTTCTGTAGTACAGTCTACATTGGGCTACCTTTGTACCAAGTTTGGAAACTCCATCTGCTTCAAAAATGGTAGCCAGATTGGTTATGGGAACATCCAGGAGTGAGCATATCATACCCATCCTAAGGTCACTCCAGTGGCTGCCAATTAGTTTCCAGGCAAAGTACAAAGTGTTGTTGTTTGCGTCCAGGTAACCTACAGGATGCTCTTCTCCTGTAATCTGCCCTAGAAACTGAGGTCCTTGGGGGGGGGGGGGCTGTGGAACAACTTGCCAGTACAGCTATGACAGTTAAATCAGCTGTCAAAATTTAAGAAACTGTCTCTTCCGGCAGGCCTACCCAGACAGTTTTAATGCCAAATTTTAAACTTCAATTTTATGTCTAATTTTTATTTGTATATTTTAATATGTATTGTATGTTAATATGTTTTAATATGTGTATTTTACAGTGTTTTTATTTGATTATATATTTTGATTGTGTGTTTTAATAATGATATAACCTGCCTCAATCTGTGAGGAGAAGCGGGTAAGAAGGAAAATTATTATTATTATTATTTTATTATGACACAGCAAACAAGATAGATATGCTGGATTTCGTACCACAAAATCACAAGTCGAACACTTCCCAAGTGTCTAGGACTGTGTGATGTATTATTATTATTATTATTATTATTATTATTATTATTATTATTATTATTATTATTATTTACTACTTTCTGATATCCATTAGCAAGCTATCATCTACAGTCTGAATTAGTTTCTGCTTCTGGATTTAGGCCCTGGATAATCCATATATTTTCTCTCTTTTAGCCCAGCCTTTTTTGTACTTATAAGATCAATTTAGGCATTAAATTGCACCTATTCAGAAGGTTTCAAGTATTCCTAAAGTTAAAAACATTGTCCTAATTTTCCTCAGCATTATTTTATAAGCAGAGTACTGTATGAACAAAAATAGATCAATTTGTTACTGTGTGCTACAAATGAAATTATTTACCATAAACGGATAGCACACAACGGTCTGTGGACTCAAAGTGTTAATAATCTCTTCCACATCTTTGCACCACAAAATGCTTGATAATTCAGACGTTCCTAAAACAAATCTTCATTTTACTTGATGAAGCATTTATGCAGAATGATGCATAAGCACAATTTCACCATAGCTCAACATTACCCATATGTTCTCTCTGCTGTATTGGTAGAAAGTAATGTACTGTAATAATAAAGCAATAAATCTGGTGAGGATAACCTGTCCTTTTAAAAACATTAATAGCTTAACATTTAGAAAGTAGGATCTGCTTCACAAGCAACCATGGGGCAATCTTAGCAAATGAGATGAAGAGCTATTTATTTATTTATTTGAATTAAACAAAACTATCTTGATATTATGATTAATATGTAGAAATCAGGAGTAGCAACATGGGCATGATAACCCTAACGTTCCTGCATACTCAGCCACTATGCAATGAGGATGCTACTTTTGTTCTTAAAGAGATTTCAGAGTGTTAATGGTGTTGAAGTCTTTTCCAGGAATTGTCTCAGTTGTCCTAAAATCAAAAGGCATGCAGAAGTTGTTGTTGGCTAAACTGTTCAGCTTCTGAAGAAGAGCATTAATACTTGTGCAAGAAGGTATTGAAGTTATGGAGAGAAACTAAGTTGTGTGATGATTTGAAATGATGACACAAGTTTTGAGCTCTTATATAAACTATGTACCAATCCTTTGTTTGGCCCTTGTTTGTACTAAAATCCCACATCTCAAACTGGAGAGGTGGTGGGAGAACATGTCCTGAATCGAAACACTTTTTCCCCTCTTCTGTCAGTCTTTTCTTTTTCTCTTTTCCTCGTCATGCAGAATTATTATGGATGTGGTGAACGTTGGGAAAGGTTGCTCATAAATTTTCCTGCAATGTGGAAATCACTTGGAAAAAATCATATATTTATTATGGCAAGAGTGTTTAGCACTTAAATTAAAATGCATAATCAGTTTCATCAAGTGAATCCTGAAACTGACATGGCACCAAACATTCTAGTACCTTGCCCCAAATG
This sequence comes from Anolis carolinensis, assembly GCF_035594765.1. Lineage (NCBI taxonomy): Eukaryota > Metazoa > Chordata > Lepidosauria > Squamata > Anolidae > Anolis > Anolis carolinensis. The sequence goes on along the minus strand of NC_085844.1, from coordinate 164,726,038 downwards.
GAATATTGGAAACCGATCATTTTGCAGTGCATCAGGATTTTGAGAAAGCTTTTTTCCATAGTTATGAAACAAATGTTTGTGTACATTTAAATTGTTAGTGGCAAGTGCTAAACAATATTGTGATATCTTTCTTCTACATCACTATACAGTATTTTAACCTTACAGTTGATAGAAGTATTCCTGCTGTGTTGTAATTAATTTACAAAACAAAATCAAGAACCTAGTTTCTTAGAGAAAGGTTTTGAATGCTGCCTTATGAGAGCTCTCAGCTAGCCTGTTTCATTTGAGTATTGTGTGTGTCTATCTACCCAGGAAATGTCTGCTATTATACCGACAGTATTAATACAAATGAGATATTTAAAATCTGAATAGCTTTTGTTAAAAAAGAGAAAGCATATTAAACATGGTAGTCTACATCAAATATGAATAATTTTCCCCTCTTCTGGAACAAATAATTCTTGTTGCTGTGTTGCTTGAATTATTAATGGTATTGTGGGCTACGCTTTAGGTTTAGCCTTTCTCAGGTATTTCAGAAGTTCTTTCTCAAGTATCAACCCCTAGGGCATCTGAGTTTATTTTTTTTTTGAAATAAAATGCACACTTATCTACTCAGGTAAGGGCAAATTAATTTATAATAACAGAAGGCATCTTTTTCAAGCAGTGGTGGTTGGTAGCTCTGATAACAGTGGGGTAGTGAATCTGTCTTGGATTTTGATCCAGATTTTAAAGGAATTATCTTAGAACCTTTTTATCCCATTGCGGGGGGGGGGGGGATTATATTATTGTAGTGTTTAGTCCTGTAGCCTTACAAACTACATAGTTCTGTTTGTCATTCGTTATAACATGTTATTCTTTTTTGCCTTTTGCTCCAAAATAATCCATTTTCAAATTTATCAAACTAGTGAGTGCAGTTCCTAATCATTCAATTTTTAAAAAACAAAATATAACCTTGGGAAAATAACTCGGGGGATACCAAGGCTTTCCCCTCCCTCCCATCCTGCAGCTCTGAAGGAGAAGGGAGGCATGGATCTATTGTGTTAACAGTAGATTTATTTTTATTTACAGCATTTTTACCCCGCCTTTCTCATCCGGGGGGACTCAAGGTGAGATCAAGATAAACTTCTTGAGTTGTGTTTGCAGCAACCCAATGGAATTCACCCATTTCAATTGTGATTTCTGACCATCCTCTCTCCCTTTTTATTATTGCTCCTATTGTTTCCCTATCAAATCCTTGTGGAGTTGATTCGAAGTTCCCCTGTGTTGTGGGAAGAGCTCTTATCATAAATAAGTAAAGGTAAAGGTAAAGGTTTCCCCTGATGTTAAGTCCAGTCATGACCGACTCTGGGGGTTGGTGCTCATCTCCATTTCTAAGCCGAAGAGCCAGCGTTGTCCATAGACATCTCCAGGTCATGTGGCTGGCATGACTGCATGGAGCGCCGTTACCTTCCCACCGGAGCGGTACCTATTGATCTGCTCACATTTGCATGTTTTCGAACTGCTAGGTTGGCGGGAGCTGAGGCTAACAGCGGGCGCTCATTCTGCTCCCGGGATTTGAACCTGCAACCTTTTGGTCTGCAACACACTGTGCCCCAATCATAAATCATATATTCAATGAATTAGAAATATTTTAAAATGTGGGTGGGGGCATGGGATAAGGTATTTACATGTAAATTGGTATCTTCAAGTTATATCAAGCAGCCTGTATACACAGTAGCTCCCTAATTTTTGAAGGAAATGTTCCTTTCTGTGAATGCCTGAAACCACAAATAGTACTGAATCCTCTTCCATGCATTATTTACAGACTATGGTTGACCATAGGTAACTGAAACCACAGAAAATAAATTTGTATAAGTGGAAGGGGGGACTCAATAATACCTTTGGACCACCCATTGCCCACAAGTAACTGAAACCATGGATAGAAAGCCTGGAGATGTTGGGGAGGGGAGGTGCTACTGTAGCCATTAAAGCTCAGCCTAAAACCCAGGCCAGATTCAATGTTCTTCAACAGAGATTCTCACACCCTTGAGGCTCTATGAATGATAATGAAGGGCTCTGAAGCGCCTTGCTGCTTCCTGCCTCCTCTTTCATCCTCCTGGAAATGCAGGGAAATTGAAGTTTTGAGGTGTCGGAAGCAGCAGCAGCAAAGTCCTCCCAGGGCTCAGACCCTTTCTCCCCCACCTGCCTTGTTGCCCTGACTCCTTTTCTCACCACCCAGACTCTCCCCTCCTGCTTTCTTTGATTCCAAAACCCTATTTCTCTCCTACTGCTAAGAGGCTGCTTTGATTGTGTTTTTCCTGCATGGCAGAATGAGTTTGGACTGGATAGTCTCTGGAGTTTCTGCGATTATGATGATGATGATGATGATGATGATTATGATGATTCTTACTACTACTATTGCTACTGCTACTACTACAAGGGCTGGATGGCTATCTGTTACGGGTGCTTTGATTGTCTTTTTGTTGTCGACCGCACTTTGGGGGATCGGGCCCTTAAAGAGAGACCCGACCCGGTCCTGAGGGAACGGACCTTGGCGAAGCCAAAAGGAGAATATAAGCCGCAATACAACCTGAAGCCTGAAATGAAGAAGGTCCGCCAAGTTGAAGGAAAATCCGCCAAGGAGTTTTTATTGAGCAATTCAGCTGAAAAGGACACTAATAGCGATAATTCAATCTACTAGCGTAACATATGTTTCAAATAAAGCCATATTTATACAATGTTTCGGTCTGACAGCCCTTTGAATTTCCCGCCCCGCTTCCCCGCCCATCTGATCGCGGATAGGCTGGGAGTTTGAACGAGGCGGGCTTTCGTTTCCCGCTTTGCTCTGCTGGCCCAATGGGGAGCCGCTTTTTGTCCCCCCTCGGGCCAATCAGAGAGGAGGAGGCGGGAGCTATTGAAACAATGAAGTGACCGGATAGATTAATCATGACCCGGCCGATTTCTAAAGGAATTAATGGCACCCATCAAGGGTGTCCGGGGTCCTGTCACGTTCACAGATTTTAGATATGCCTTGGGGTGTCAGACGGGAAGTGGTGATGGGTGGTGATGAGCCGTCATTGACGGCCCCACAGGGTGCCTTCCTGCGGCGTCCTGGCCTGGGATATGACAATGTTTGCCTTGGGGGTGAGTCACCTTTAGGAATTTGGGTGACTCGCCCTATATTGTCCATGCGATCGGAATGAGATTGGATTAAACTGTGGCAGATTATCCTTTTGTTTTTGGGAAGGGAGGTCTGGGTCATAGGGCTAGAGTTCATGTTGGGGTCATAATATTTCCCATTTGATTTCATGATTTGGCAATTATATGGGATAGAATGAAAATTAAAATAAAGTTGGAACATAAACCCTGCTGGGAAGAATACATATTTTCCAGGGATCCCAAAGAGTACAAATACATATAGGCAGATAGATAGATTTCAAGGAAATAAAGGAGAATCCATAAAGGTGGGTGACATTGCATAAAGGGGAATCATGAATGATATAAGCAATAGAAAACATTTGATAAGGACGAAGTTCACAACATCTGGGGAACCCGATATGGAAATTCATAAGAGTGGAGTTCTAGCAGCATAATTTCACAATCCATGAAGTTAGCCCAACGATTAGAAATTCATACAACAGTGAGTCATGAGAGTGTCCAAGTACATAGAATATGAAAATTCACAAATACATGAGGAAAAAGAGTTCATCTGTGATGGGAGGAATTCGTAGAGATGGCATGGGGAAGAGGCACATGTGGGTTGCAGTCTTTGGAAGTATAGGATTTCATAAGTCCAGGGGTAGGTCTGGGGAAGAGTGTTCTTCTCCTTCATAAAATCATGAAAAGTATGAATGAAACGTGGAGGGCATCCGTCCGGGCACCCCCTGGCAGCTGCAGAGAGGGTAAGGGTACTTGGAGAACTATGTTTCCCCAGCGAGAGAGCGATCCCCCATCCCTAGTTCACAGAAAGGGGCTAGGGATCTCTTAAACCCATTCCGCGGGGAGAGGAAAGTCCGGGATAAGGCAGCAGTTTAGCTTGAAAGGAGCCGTCGGTCTCGTTTGACAGTCAGCTGTTGAGGTGCCGAAAACTGGACCGATTTCGGTTCTGCTGGTTGTCTTCGAGTCAGGAGCCTTAGAAAGGGTTAGGTCTAAAAGAGGAGCACTCTAGGGGTAATTTTGATAGAGATATGAGCCGATTTATATCGACCGCCATGTTAATCTATGGCGGAGAAATCTCAGCCGGAGTTAAAGGGACGAGAGAGAGAGAGATTTCAGGCAAAGGAAGGAGTCAGAGAAAAGATACAAAATAACCAGATAGAGAGTGTTATTGTTAAAATAAATGCTACTTTTATTGGGGGATTTTGTTACATAGTTCAGGGAAGGGGAAAGTGAAGAAAAAAAGTCTTTTAATAATAGTCTGCTGCGGTCCCGCTTCGTTCCTTTTGTTGAGCAATCTGCGGAACTCTCCGCTGGGTTTTTTAATTAAAATAAAAGCCGGGGTGACGGTCATCATTTTCCTGCATGGCAGAAGGGGGTTGGACTGGATGGCCTCTGGGGTTTCTGCTATTATTATTATTATTATTATTATTATTATTACTACTACTACTATTATTACAAAGACTGGATGGCCATCTGTTAGGGATGCTTTCATTGTATCTTTCCTGCATGACTGAAGGGGGTTGGGCTGTATGGCCCTGCGGGTCTTCCACTGAAATACTGGTAAGTTTATGCTGGTTAAAATAGCTCTCATTTTAAATATTGTATTGTTCTTTCTTTCTTTTCTTTTTCTTTTTTGCACTGTGTGAATTCGTTCACACTATCACTCTCCACTGGCCCTGCCCATTCCTGATATATATCTACAGTATATATAATATATAATAAAATATAATATATAAAGATTTCTTGGGACTTTTGAGAAACTTTTGCTTCAAAAAGAGCTCTGTGGCTGAAAAAGTTTGACAACCCCTGCTCTACAGTCATGAAAGTCACCAGCTCCCACTGTACTGCTTTAAATTTCACTAAATATCAATGTTTCTTCTTTCCATAGATCACTTCACAGGATGCCAGTTTGGGCCAGAACCTGTTGCAAACTTTTCATTCTTGTATGTAGGGCTCTTTGCTTGAATCTCAATTCCCAGCTATCTGGCTAGCATAATATGCACTATTTAGAAATTTAAGATTAACAGGCAAAGGAGTAGATCTCTTTCACTGATGTGTATAGCTCTGGCCCCATCTACACTGCCATATCCTGAATTTTAAAACTGCATGGTATGGCAGTGCAGACTTATATAACTCAGTTCAATGCATTATATGAGTCTACACTGAAGACCTTCCTATTTGATTCATCAGATTAAATTGCTAAATTGTGCCTGAGGTTGCTAACATGGGTAGCAGCTGGAGAAATATTAGTGATTTTAAATAAATACGCGTATCTGTAGTATTGTGTTTTATTGGTCTGTCTTTGATTGTACATGTTTGATGTTTCAACTTTTTGTGGAAGGGCATTAGAAATAAAATGATGATGATGAAAAAGAGATTTTTAAATGTGAAATATTACATCATTCTTTGAAGCAAAATTTTGCCAAGGTGGTTCTCATAGTAAGAAACCAAAAGAACAAAATATAAAATGGCCAAAACCCTGAATAACCTAGTTAGTAAAGTGTACTAAGTAGTAATGACAAATACAAAATGGTTGCTTAGATTTATTCTACCATACCTGCTTCGTATTCACAACTGCTGCTTGTTCATGATTTTAATACTGTTCCCACAATCATAACTCCCTGCTAAACCTATTTTGGCAGGCTGCTGATGACTGGAGCATGAATGAATGATGGGGAGGGTTCAGGCCAAGACAGGTTACTTGCTTAGATTTACTTTACTAGGTAATTGATTCAGGACTTTGGACTCATAACGGTAACAATAACGGTAACGGTAAACATCACAGTCTAAAAAATGGACCAACATTCACTTAATTAAAACAACTAGGTCTTCTTACTGGAAGCCAGTCAGTGAAAGAGCCATGTGTACATCCCAGGGATAGCCCATCAGGACATTGATTAGAGCACAGTGCTGAGAAGTTCATTTATTTCTTAAAGAAATTTTAAAGTTCAAACATAATATGTGAATTCACTGTAGAGAAATCAGCTAGCCATATGAAGAGAAAGGATACATTAATAAAGAATGCAGTGAAAGGGAAATAAAGACTTTGTACCCATAACCAGTAAACAAGACAGATAACAGAGTTATTGGACCAAATACAGTTTGCTCATTTTAACTAAAATAGATCCACTGAATTAATGAGAACTGGATAAGACAATAATTATATCCGTTCCATTGATTAAATGTGTCTACTTAAGTCTTCACCATTGAGGCTATATTGGTCTTTAGCAACAGAAATATATCTAAGATCACACTCATAAATATATCTGTCCATAAACGGGAAATATAATCCCATCCAGATTAAGCAAATTATCCAACATCTAGTCCCGAATATACACAAGGCCTGTATTTTTTTTAGGATTCGATCCCAGTTGATTAGACCTCAGCCATCCTACCGTACTGTCCAGTCACCTGTCCATGTTGTGCATGGCTCAGATAGAACATACAAATGATATCCAAAGCTCATATTCCCCAATGGCTTCAAACAGATAGCTTTGAATAGATTTGGCACCAATAGTTTCAAATGGATTTAAGAAGTCTTTGGAACAGGATGCTATAATTGAGGTATTGTACATACAGTCTTTTAAAATTACAGTCCTGTTCTGTTTGTTTCTAAAACAAGAAGACAAATATCAGTCAATTTGTCAATTTTAACATGAAATTGATTCAGCAGAATAAGTAACATGTTATAATAACAGAAATATATTAGAAAGAAAATTAAAGCATTACAGGATTGTGAATTATCTTTTTCCTTGAAGTTAGCTATAATTCAATTAAAATTAACAGTTTCACACTGATTAGTGATAGTGTTATTCATATTTTTCATGCTATTGTTTTTCTGTGTAGAATAGTGTAGATTGGGTAATGAGTTTAGTTAGTTTGTTCAACTATTGATAAAGATAGTGTTTTGGTATATTTGAACAGCAGCTTCTATTTCAAATTGTGCACCCAAATCTATTTTTATTAATGTGCTCTTAATCCTCCGAGACCCTGGCCTTAATAGCTACATGATTGTATGTTAATATATCCTCTGTTTCATGTTAATGAAGGACCTCTTCCAGAAATCATTTATCTTAGTGGACAGCTAATGGACCCTAAATGCTAGCAATATTCACTTTTTTTTGGTCTTTATATGAAACTTGGATGTGACTTACATTGCTTTATAGATGACTAAGTGCTGCCCTTTTTAATTGTTAGCTTTCTTTACAGTTGCATCATATTCAGTGGAATCCCATATAGAATGGATAGGCAGGCCCACAACCCAATGACCAAATGGTTTCTATCTCCCTGCATGCATAGTTCTTTTCAATAAAATCACAGAATTGGAAAGGGTTACTTAGTCCAGGCCCTCACCATCAGGGATGCACAACTAAAATACTCGTGAAAGATGCCCATTCAACTTCAGTTTAAAGATCTACAAAGGAGGAGAGTCCCCCCCACCATGCAATCTATTCCACTGTGAAAGAAGCTTTCATGGTGAACAAATACTTCCTAATGTTAGATCAGTATCTCCTTTTTGCCAGTTGAATGTTGGGTTCTACTCTATGGAGCAACAGAAAACAGGTTTACTCCATCTTCTACTTGATGTTTTTTCAGATATTTAAAGATAACTCCACCAATTGTGTATCTATATGTATATTTTTATCAATGTTTAATGTATTTAATTTTAATTGATTGAATTGTCTGTAATATTTTTACATTGTGTTTTATTGTAAGCCGCCCTGAGTCACCTATGGGTGAGAAGGGCGGGATATAAGTACTGTAATAAATAAATACATACATACATACATACATAAACTGCAAGGCACCACTTAGTTCTCACTTTTGCAAGCTGGACATATCCAACTTCCTCATTTGTTCATCATAAGGTTTAGTTTCCAGATTTTTCTCATCTTAGACTATAAAGTTCTATAATGTTGGAACATAATGACCCATAATGGTTCCACAATGTTGTAACATACAAAAGGGTGATCTTTTTACATGTTAGCACCTGACACTTAAGGCAGACTTTAAGTTGCCATTTAAATTGCCCACAGTGTGCTGAACTGACTGCGTATGTGAGTCATCCTAGGAAATTGAGATCCTTCCAGAGTTTCATGGTGGGTAAACCTGAGACTCACTGGTATACAGTATACTGATAGTGCATGCTGACAACATAGAAGGGCATATCCTCCAGAATGCACTATAATGTACAGTTGTCCAGCATACAAGCTGATATGGGAAAAAGTTATTTCAAGATAGGCAGTATGAAAACTATGGACCTAAATTATATCCTATTAGATAAGCTCTGGCTTTCCTATGTGAGACACCATGCGTCCTACAAGAATATATGAAAAATTAAATTATCTTTGCTGAAATGGCATTGTGTTTTGACAGTTTTAAGAAGAGTGTGCATTTGGATATTTTATTCCTCTGTCCTGCAAGCTGGTAAATCAAAAAGCAGTCATCTTAGAAACATGTTACTCTTGCTATTGCCCAGCAGCATGCATTAATGTACCAGTGTGGATTTATAGGAAAAACATACTTAATAAGCACTTGGGGCCATCGTAGTCAGGCTATTATATGGCATAAGTATACATTAGAAATAGAGGTTTTAGCACTTCATGCCCTGTTGATAGAGTATGGATAATATACACAGGAGTCTATATTTGTATATACGTGCAAGACGCAGGTAGGAGCTAACTAGGACACATTGCTAGGAAATATGACAAGCAATTCACAACTGTGAGAGACACATAATTTACTACTTGGACTTGTAATTGATGTTTGTGTCAGTTTCCATGTTGTTGGTAAACACACTTGGTAAGCTGTGACTGGCATGTTCAATGGGTTTTCCACATTCCCCCCAGTTCGCTGTCACTGAAACTGGCAGGAGCATAGATTTCCCAAAGTTCTTGGGAATTAAGTCTCTTAGTCATGCCCTCTGGGAAGGAATATCAGAAAGAATTGAAGACAGATGAAGCATCAGTTAAGCACTTCATCACTTATATGCCTTTGTGCTATTGAGATTAAAATTTGAAAAAGTCAGCAACAGAAGTAAGGAGGGGAAGAGCTATTAGTAGAGTTTGGCTACCTAGTTCTGCCAGTGATGCCACTTTGTTATAGACTTGAAGCTACTAAATTTGCTGCCCTGAGATGAAGAATTATGTGCTTGAGGACACGGGAAGCCTATCCAAAGGCTTCCTGGTCATGACCTTATAATAATTGGTGCTGAATCATGGTTTTTTGCAAAACTCAGAAGAAATCCATGTAGTCCACATGCTAATACAAATCAATGTAATTGACAGTTTCCGAACTAATGCACAAACTGGAATGTATCCCAGTTCTGTTTTTGTCATTCTTTCCAATTCTGTAAATCAAGTATCTGAGCAAAAAATAGATACCTGAAGGAAATTTTCATATAAAAATATATACATTAGGGTAAATAGCACTAAAAATGTTGTACAGTACATTAGGGAGAAAACGGGCACATTAGGGGAAATTACATGTGTTCAAGTCAATGAAAATGGATACAAGTGCCCATGCAAATTTGCACTGAAGCTTATGCTGTTAAGGGACAGAGGAAATTTATGCTTTAAAATGTTGTAGAAAGGGAAAAAGAAAGATTCCTGATTGAGCACTATAAATAAAAATGATCTCATACTTATCTGGTACCTGTGTTGCTATTATTGAAAGACTGCCATCATATCTAATACAGTCATACAAACTCTTATTTACTATAGAGATACACATACAGATCCAACAATGCCAGCATACATGGAACTGTCTTTCCTTCCAATAAGTTCCAAATATCTATTCCACAAGGATTTTATACACTCAGAGTGGACTGTGAAGGATAGGATGCAGGATGACCAATTTAGGTGTGATCCAATGGATCACATGATGCGATTGTGATTCTTATGATTATCTGCATATTTTTATTCAAATGCAACATGTTTTACCATCTTTATGTCCATTTAGAAATGTTTTGAGATGTATCTTATTTTTTTTAGATTTGGAATTGCTTCTGAAAGAAAGTGTGTTACCTTTAACAGTGCCTAGTACAAAAATTGTAACTAAACTCAGCATGAGAAGCTCCGAGCCCAGCCAAACATTTTGGTTTTATCCCTCAGTGGTTCTGGAACACAGAACATACTTATTTAATGCATTCCATAATACTTTTGGCTCTCCAGTGTTTTTTACTCTTTTAAGTGAAATAGCCATATACTTGCATAGTTCACAGTTCAAAACCCAGCTATTTGGCATAACACCTCAAAGTCTACAGTACATTGACCAGGGCAAGTTTTCTGAAACCAAAGTAGCAATTTAATACATATGTATCTGGGAAAAGGCTTCACTGAACACAGTAGGACTCGTTTCTGAATAAATTTGAATAGGTTCTGAATGTAACTTATATTTTAAAAAATTGAGAAAAAGAAAGAAAGCAAAATTTTAAAATCTAATTTATCAAAACCATACATGGCCCAAGTAGAAAGAAAACCTGAAGGATTTTCTAAAATAAATGGAAATAATTTTCACTAAAATTCACCATACCATTCCCTCTTCTCAAAATAAGAAGGTTTTTTTCTGAACCAGAATTAACTTTCTGAAGCTCTCCAATTATGTTTTGAAATACTTTTGGAGATGAAAAAAATATTTATTTCAATCCATTTCATCAGATACAAGATTTCCACAAAATGATTCCCTAAAGTCTTAAAGATGTTGCTAGATTTCCTTTCCTCTTTTTCCTTTGCCTTTTTCTTCCTGATTGGAAATGTTCTTCTGGCTCCAATCCAGTCACTCAGGTTTAATTCCCCACTGAAAGTAATCATATATACTTTTGAGTAGATATGCCTGTGGTTTTTCTGTGGTTTTGAGATTTCTATAATTTCTAAATAGATCACATAAGTTCTCTGAGCCAAGATATCAATATTGTAAAATTCAATAATGAAATCTGTTTTCAATAGTAAATCTTGATTAAGACAATGAAGGAAAGAAAAATGTATTTCTCACTCATGAGTAGCTAGAGTTTAGGGACTTCATCATACAAGACAGGCAAACTGGCTTTCCAGCTGGAACATCACTTTTAGTGGTGGTTCTTGTCACATGACACCATGTGCATCCCACTAGCAGTCTTCCCACCTCATCCCCCTGTGATTCTCCCATTCCTAGCTATTGATGAGTAAAAACTTATCAATGCCTCCTAATCCCGCAACATTCCTATCACCTACATTAGTAAAGCCTCTGGTGGCACAATGGGTTAAACCTTTGTGCTGACAGGACTGCTGACTGACAGGTTGGCAGTTCAAATTCAAGAAGAGCAGGTGAGCTCCCTCTGTCAGCTCCAGCTCCCAATGTGGGGACATGAGAGAAGCCTCCCACGAGTTTGGTAAAAACATCAAACATCTGGGCATCCCTTGGGCAACATCCTTGCAGACAGCCAATTCTCTCACACTAGAAGCGACTTGCAATTTCTCAAGTCGCTCCTGACACAAAAAACCAAAACAAAACCCTACATTAGTGCAATGTGTGCCTTCTGGTTCTACCAGAAGTAGTGGAGATGGAATTATTTTTCTCTCACTCTCTCATTCCTCTCAGGTTATTCCCAAGCTTGTTCCAACAAGCATTTGATAATGATTCATTCCTAGATATAAATGCCCAGTCCCTAGGTCACCAGATAGTATTCTGTACTCTACACCTTATCCATTTCCTCGGCAAATAGAGGGAGAAAACGTGGAAGCAGTGACAGACTTTATATTTCTAAACATGAAGATCACTGCAGATGCAGACTACAGCCAGGAAATCAGAAGATGTTTACTTCTTAGGAAGAGAGCAATGACCAACCTCGATAAAATAGTGAAGCGCAGAGACATCACACTGGCAACGAAAGTCCGCACAGTTAAAAGCAATGGTATTCCCCATAGAAACCTATGGGTGCGAGAGCTGGACTATAAGGAAGGCTGAGCGAAGGACGATAGATGCTTTTGAACTATGGTTTTCGAGAATAATTCTGAGAGTGCCTTGGACCGCGAGAAGATCCAACCAGTCCATACTCCAGGAAATAATGCCCAGCTACTCACTGGAGGGAAGGATATTAGGGGCAAAGATGAAGTACTTTGGCCACATCATGAGAAGACAGGAAAGCTAGGAAAAAATCATGAAAATGGAAGGAAAAAGAAAGAGGGGCCAACCAAGGGCAAGATGGATGGATGGTATCCTTGAAGTAACTGGCTTGACCTTGAAGGAACTGGGGGGTGGAAGCTCTGGCTTGGGCTGGTCCATGATGTCACAAAGAATCGGAAGCGACTGAACGAATAATCAACAAATAATACGTTGTTTTGCACTATCCTATGCCCACCCCTCATGCCTATTTTATAATCATGGGCATTGGTTTTTGCTGAACATGGCCTGATGAAGCCTCAATGCTGATGTTTTTCTTTTATGTTAATTGTGTTTTATACAGATTGTTCTATTTTACGATGTTCTTATTTTATTTTACTGGTGGTTTTATTTTAATGGATTGTTGCTTTTATGTATGTTGGACTTTCTATCCCATATGTAAGCTGCCCCGAGTCCCTTCAGGGAGATGGTGGCGGGGTATAAAAATAAAGATAATAATAATTAGAAGAAGAAGGAGAAGCTGACTATGTTCCTTTTATTTTATTCATATATTTGCCTTTTGTTTTTGCTTTTAATGATGAAATTGCACAAGTGTGCTGAAAATTAAAAAAATTGAAAATTAAGGGACTGCATTAGGGAGGATTATGAGTGTGGGACCACAGAATGGTGAATTGGCACAATTGCCTGTTGAAGAAAAGTGCAATATTGAAGGTGCTCAATCCTCTATGTATCCATTATCTAAGATAATGCTACTGTAGTTATTGAAAAACAATTGAATGTCAAGGATAGAAAAGTTGAGATACAATTAAAATTACATTTAAAAGCTAAACGTCCCCCTAATTCCACCCACAATGTCCCCATTTTTTAAGACAAGGAAAATAAGCACCATCTGTGCCTCACATATGGTGTCAATAAAATTTTGAACCCCATTATATTTCATAAAAGCCCTCAGACAATTGTATATTTGATACTCAAAATCCTGACCACAACAGGATCTAGTTTGCTTTGCATATAGCTTTGAAGAAATGGAATAAGCATAGATTTAATTTATCCTTGTTCCTTCATGCAAACTTAGAGCAAGGTCATCTCATTTTAGTAACTTTTACGGCTTGGCAAATCAGTTTCAAATGAAGTCTTGATCACAGAGATATCATATACGGGGCAAAAAAGAGAAAATATTTATATTTAAATCCTATGCTCACTGCTCACCAAAGAAGAGAGAATCCAGACATCTTCTTGGATACAGAATAGAGACGAGGGATGAGTCTACCTTGGACAGGTTACTGCAGTGTATATCTTCTCTAGAGCAATCCCAGATTCAGCACATAACTGCTGAATCCAAAAATTGGTGTTGGAGCATCCTCTTGTCACCATGAATCCAGTACCAATTCTTACCAGCTACAGAGATTCCTCCAAGTACCTGGCCATTAAATGTCACATCTGGTGATGTCAGAATGGAGCACCTGTATGATCAACAAGGAGGAGGTAGAGCAACATGGAGATGAACCATCCCATCCCCTGCATTGATTGGTTCAGGGAGAGGGTAATGGCAGCAGTATTCACTTGGACATTGTATCAGACCTGATAAGCTCTCCAATCTGCTGCAAAGTCCCAAGATACTTGGGGATTTCCTGCAAATCCTATTCTCCAACTTTGCCTAAAGCAGGGGAAAATTGGTTTTAAAGACAGAAAACACAGGATATTCACTAGAAGTCCCTATGGGTCATGGAGACAATCAGCAGTGGCTTTAAAGTGACTTGGTTTGTTTTGTTCTTTTTTAAAAAAATGTAAAGAAGCCCCAGATTAAAGATAAGAGTGATGGTATATATTGTATTATTCTACTAAGTCAAATGATTTACATAAAAACAACATATTCCTGAATTTTGTTCAAGAGGTAATGTAGTGCATTTCCAAATTGTGCAGATAAATGAAAAACTAGTTGCAGAAGCAGCAGCACAGCTCGGAGTAAAAGAAACCTCTTTTTCAGAGAAACCCTAAATTGGATAAAATCGGCAGCATGCACTGATTTTAGCCCAGGTCACCCATGGAGCCATTTGGCTCACATCACATGACATTGTGCCAGCTCCATGGGTGAAGCAGGGCTGAGTCGGTGCATGCCACTGGCAGGGCAACATGGAAGAACTCCCGGTTGCCATACAGTCTATAGGGGAAGCCATGCATACCACATGCATCCACGCTTCCCCCCATGTGATCGCCTGCCCTTGGATCCAGGTGATGCAGGGCGTGGGGTGATGGAGGTGGTAAATATTAAAGCCAAGGAAATCCCTCTCCTAATATTTCATTGTATTTAGTCCATGGTATTCAGTACCAATCACATTTTATACTGTTGGCTCATAAGAGGCTCCGGACTTCAGTATACCTTGAATAGCCAGGCATTGTTTTGAACTGTTCAAAAAAAATTAACACTTGAATAATTGTGTGAAAAATCAATAAAGTTTAGGAATAATTCTTTTCACATTTACTTAGAACGCAATCTACTTAGGATAAATTCTATTGAAAATAGTAGTAGTTGCTGTAGAAAAACCAAGCAAATTATTAGATTTCACATCCTCCAAATTTTATTGGAGGTGCGTGCAACCTTTGGGGTTGACAACCCCCAAACCTACTGTGGAGTGCCTTTGCTGGCAAGACATACTCAGAGTGCATGCTGGTTCTAATGAGAATTGTGCTTCTAGGGGGTTTCTCAGATGGCAATAATGTGTGAACCAGATGCACAGAAAGTAAGTGGTTTTGCTATTAACACACCAAATTTAAAAGGGTAAGTAAGGATTTTTGTGGGGCTACTTAAATAGACAGGCAGTAGTTGCCATCCCTTGTTTTGGTGGAAGATACTAGCTCATGCGCTAATACTTAGGAATCCACTGGACTCAACATGATTTAGTATAGTTGATGAGTGAATAATGATTGCAAATATTCAAGATGTGTTGAGGTATATTAGTCATTTATAAGCGAGCATGACCTACATTACTAAAGGAAGACAACATTGCTTGAATTCCAAAATAGATTAAAGAGCAGTGGCTTCATAAGTCCTATGGGGATGACACAGAATAGTTTTGTCTGAAGAAATTGCTGAAACATAAACCACTGCACCCATTGTAATTTCACTATAATGCAAAAGCTATTCACACCTCAAGTAACCTCCACTTTCCCTTCTTTTTCATTTTACAAATATCTGATCTCAGTATTTTAATTTCCTCTGGGCTGACTTTGAGGAAAAATTTAACTGAAACAGATGGTTGTCAGCAAAGCAATGCCTGCAAAACTCGATTGAGAATTAGTGAACGAAAGCTAAAACTTGGCATCATCTAGCTTCTCTTGATATATTTGTCAAAAGAAATCTGGACTGGGTTCTTTCTTTCTTTTTTTCATCTTGGATATAGTCTTTTCAATATTTAAATAATTGACTCCTTAAATATACAAAACAAAATTTGCTCCTAGTTTGTAGAAAACTGCTACTGAAAGTGGGTAGACATGATCTTTAAAAAAGGTCAGTGCTTATATCATTCTTCCATGCAACTCGTATATCTGTAGTCAGTTGCATATATGAGAACACTGTCATTTTAAAAAAATCATCCAACTAACAGATTTCTTAGAAGCTGAAGTGAAAATGTCTCATTTTTAAATCGTTCAGTATGACTTAGCCTTTGGTCTTTTCTTGCATCACATATAGTACTACCATGCACAAAAATTACATCTCAATAACAAGGAATTACTGTGTAAAGTAAGAAATGAATATTATTTGCCTAGCCAAGTGGAAAGTAGTGGAAAGCTATTGGCACCAACAGCTAGGATCAGTGTACTGCTCTGATAGAAAAAAAAATCATTATGCCATAGTTTTGGAGGTTTGACGACAAGGGTGTTTGATAGAGTATCCTTTCTTTTTCTACAGTGTCTCTCAGCTACATTCAGAATCCATATGCAAGTGAGAAGTGGACAAGTACCTGAGATCTTACGGCTTCACAAATTACACATCAAACCTCACAGGACTCTGCACACCCCACCCATTTTTTAAAAAAATAAAATAAAAATTGTATTAGCCTAAATGCTAAATTTATGTTGAGAGTCTAGATGGCACAGGAGGCATTTTGTCCTGTTTGAAAACCTGTATCAGTTTTTTCATGCCCAGGAGAGAATTTTCACCTAAACAGGAAGCAAGCAGAAATTAAAAAAAAAACAACTTTAAAGCAATTTGTAAAGTTAAAACCTTAAGCAGTACAGTCCATCATCAAAAACCCATCTCAGTAAATTCCTAATGACTTTATGGAAGAAAAATATATATTTTTTTCTTGTTGGCAGAATGAGGGCAAGAACGGGATGTCACACTGAAAAGGGAGCATGCTTGTTTTCCACACCAAATGTGTGCACCAGTTTTGAAGAACCTTGATATGTAGGCCTGAATCTGATTAGTTGTCTCACTGGAACAGACCTACATAATCCATTGCTGAATGGTGAATCATCATTTATGTGTATCCCATAGGGACTAACAGTAGAATTTAGATTTTAAGATTTAGGTTGAAATATGAAACATCTTCATGCAAATTGAGCATAGAATCATAGAATCATAGAATCATAGAATAGTAGAGTTGGAAGAGACCACATGGGCCATCTAGTCCAACCCCCTGCTAAGAAGCAGGAAATCGCATTCAAAGCACCCCCGACAGATGGCCATCCAGCCTCTGCTTAAAAGCCTCCAAGGAAGGAGCCTCCACCACAGCCCCGGGGAGAGAGTTCCACTGTCGAACAGCTCTCACAGTGAGGAAGTTCTTCCTGATGTTCAGGTGGAATCTCCTTTCCTGTAGTTTGAAGCCATTGTTCCGTGTCCTAGTCTGCAGGGCAGCAGAAAACAAGCTTGCTCCCTCTTCCCTATGACTTCCCTTCACATATTTGTACATGGCTATCATGTCTCCTCTCAGCCTTCTCTTCTGCAGGCTAAACATGCCCAGCTCTTTAAGCCGCTCCTCATAGGGCTTGTTCTCCAGACCCTTAATCATTTTAGTCGCCCTCCTCTGGACGCTTTCCAGCTTGTCAACATCTCCCTTCATCTGCGGTGCCCAAAATTGGACACAGTATTCCAGGTGTGGTCTGACCAAGGCAGAATAGAGGGGGAGCATAACTTCCCTGGATCTAGACGCTATTCCCCTATTGATGCAGGCCAGAATCCCATTGGCTTTTTTAGCAGCCGCATCACATTGTTGGCTCATGTTTAACTTGTTGTCCACGAGGACTCCAAGGTCTTTTTCGCACACACTGCTGTCAAGCCAGGCGTCCCCCATTCTGTATCTTTGATTTCCATTTTTTCTGCCGAAGTGAAGTATCTTGCATTTGTCCCTGTTGAACTTCATTTTGTTAGTTTTGGCCCAAATGGCATCAAATGGGAAAGTGAACCTTTCCTTCCATTCAGAGTGGTTTTTGATCCACTTTGCATGGAAATTGTGAAACAAATTTAAAAGTATTGTTTCATTCAGCTGGGGAAGTAAATAATCAACTTCTAACCAGATAATGTTGAGTAAATTTTCTAGTGGTATCGAAATACAAGTGATTTAGTTAAACAGTGAAATATATATAGTGATGTCTGTATTAACCACCTTGCAGAAATAAGACTAAACACAGGTAGTCCCCAAGTTACAAGCAAGATAAGTTATGTAGGTTTGTTATTTAGCTGAATTTGTATGTAAGTTGGAACAGGTACATTTCTTAAGTGTAACTCCTTTGTTGGAGATAGGAACCTCAAATAATTAAGTCCCAGAGCATTTATCCACTTTAAATCTGCTTGCTACCTCCTGCAGAATTCTTGGGCTTGTAGTCTAGTGAGGCCCTGGACCTCTCTGGCTGAGTAGTTTAAAGGCTCCTCCTCAAACTACAAACCCCAGGATTCTGCAGGAGACAACAACTGGATTCAAAGTGAATAGATGCTCTTGTGTGATCAAGTGCTTTAACTTTCTCTTTTTAAGGATTTCCTTGTTGTGACTAAATTTGTTATCTTCACATCGAGCAAACATATTCAGAGTAGCAGTGTTGGCCTTACACCAAAATAAAACAAAATCCAAATCTACAACAAAGCAATATCTTGTTGGCCAACCAAGCAAAACAAACTGATTAGCAGAGCAAATCATTTGTCAACTAGTAAAGAGAGATTTTCTAGTTTTCAGTAAAGGACAGATTTGCTTTCAAAGTAAGGGTTGTTACCCTAATTTGGCTGCTGAATCAATTCTTTACTAAACTGCAGAAAATGTGTGTGATGTGTTAAAGAAATAAATAGGGATGAGGGAAAACATTACATCCATCTACTCCCTTCTTGTAGGAGTGCTTTGGAGTAATTGTCACTTCAGGTACTACAGTCAGATCACATTCACTCCCTTCTAGTTTTATGATTACAGATATAAAGGTTTATTTTTAATTCTTTTTTTGAGCTCCTCAATAACTTTAATACCACTGGATATTTATGACACATTAATGTTATATGCTCTCTGTGTTATTGTGCTACTGTGCTAATTCTAATTCTGATTTCCTCTCTTGATCCCCCAGCATTTTGGGAATCACATTATGAATACTAGGCTTGTCCGATCAATGGAAAAAATGTTTCAATTCTCGTTTCTAAAGTAGGGGGTGCCGGCTCTTTGATGTAGAAATTATTTCTTAATGTTTCACCCAAAATTTTCGGATATTTCTGAAAATTCGTAATGTTTCTAAAATGTTTCTAAAATGGCGGACGCGCATGCGCAATCGCCAAAAAACAGGAAACCGGGGGGGACTTTTCTGGGGGTCTCCCGCCCTTATTTCTTGAGCTATTCTCATCAAATTTGGTACAGTGGGAGAACACATTCCACACTCTTTGCTCAACAAATTGCAGAATGTTTCCTGTCTCCTATGATTTTTGGTGAATTTTCATAACTTTTTATAATACACTATTTTTCAATATTTGAAGAAACCTGTTCCTGGTTTGAAAGTCTTATTTCCTGTTCAATTGGGTTCTTATCACTGTAAAAGTCCCTCTTCTACTTGTGTAGACTTTGGATTAGAAATGCAGCACACGCCAAGCAATGCCTTGACAGGATTGGCAACGTCCTTTGGAAACTATAAATTGCCTTTGAACCTTTTGATCAATGATGCCACTGGCTGACCTTGTGATTGCAAAAATGAAACTCTGGCTGAGGACTTTGGATTAGAAATGCAGCACACGCCAAGCAATGCCTTGGCAGGATTCGCAACGTCCTTTGGAAACTATAAATTGCTGTGGACCCTCTATTGAATCAAATCAACGTCTGACTTTGTGATTGCAGAAATAAAACTCAGCCCAAGGCTTGGGAATAGAAATGGAGTGTGAGGGAAGCAATGCCTTGGCGGGTGCCCCACGTCCTTTGGAAACTATTTCTTCCAATGTACCCTTTAGGTTTGAAAACAATGTGTGTCTTTGTGATTGCTGCAATAACACTCAGCCCGGGGGCTTGGGATTACAAACGGAGCGGGAGGGAAGCAATGCATTTGCAGGAACGCAGACGTCCTTTGGAAAAAAAAAGTTCCCTAAAACTAGCCACAGCAAGGACTCTGCCCCAAGCCCCCAGCCAATTTCCCCCCAAAAAAACACAATATCGAACCAGCAACAACAGAAACACTCTACCCCCAGTTAGCCCTCTCTCCCCCAAACAAGCAAGCAGCAGCTTCCCAGTGTGCGCCAAACACCCTCTCTCCTCGGTATCCCAACCCAGAATGGCTTGGGTCAGCTGCGGTTGGGGATTTTCATAGAGATCCTCCACGTGGACACGGAGGACGCTAGCCCCCACCTTTGGCAGCCATCGTGGAAGACTCTGATTGGCCAGGGAGCGGCCATGTTAGGCTGCACTAGGCTCCCATTCATGTTAGGTTGCAGAAACAAAAAAATAAATAAAAAATAATTTTTAAAAAATACTTTAAAAAATTTTTGGAAGGAAAAAAATTAACGAAAATTTTAAGAAACAATTAGAGAATGGGCCAATGATGGTTCGAATTACATTGCCAGTTGCACCCAGGGAAAACGTTTCAATACTCGTTTCAAAAAACGAGAACAATCTGAAATAATTACGAAACGAGAAACATAACGAATATTTGGACAACCCTAATGAATACAGTTCCTAGTCCTTAAAGTTTCTGTGAAGTTTCTAAAGGCTTATTGTGCATTTAGCTAAATATATGGAAAATCCTTCCCATGATCAGGAATGTTCTAAAACAGAGGTTCTCAAACTTTTCAGCCATGGAGCCTTTTTTAAGCAAAAGTTTCTCATGGGGGTCCAAGAAATATTTTTATATTATATTATATAATATTATATTATATTATATTATATAAAATGTATATATAACTGCAACCGACAACTTTTGACCAACTTTAACTTAACAGTATTCCAGTGGAAGACCCGCGGGGCCTTCCAGTTCAACTCCTTCTGCCATGCAGGAAAAGCACAATCAAAGCACCCCTGAGTGGGGAGAGTGATAGGGTTTTAGAGGCAAGGAAGCCAAAGGGAAAGGATCTGGGTGGCAAGGGAGGTGAAGAAAAAAACTTTTTACGGCTTTTAGCGGAAAGGAAGGTGAGGAAAAAAAGCTTTTAGGGACAAGGCAAGCAAGAAAAAAAGCTTTTGAGGGGGTGGGGGAGGCAAATGAAGGGAAAAGGCTTTTAGGGGTGAGGGGGGCAAGAAAAAAAGGCTTTTGGGTGAGAGAAGTGGGAAAAAAGGCTTTTGAAGGAGAGGGAAGTGAGGGGAAAAGGCTTTTGGTGATGAGAGAAGCAAGAAAAAAGGCTTTTGGTGTGGGGGAAACACAGAAAAAAGCTTTTGGGGTGAGGTAAATGAGGAAAATAAGGCTTTTGGGGGGAAGTGGGGCCAAGGGAAAAAGGCTTTTGGAGGCAAAAGAGGCAGGAGGAGAAGGAGGAGCAGGAAAAAGGAAAGCTTGTAGGGAGGAGAAAACCATAGAGCCCCTCAGTATGCTTCATGGAGCCATAAGGGCTCTGAGGAACACACTTGGAGAACTACTGCTCTAAAGCATTCAGATATGCACATATGTGCAATGCAGAACAGGCAGGGGCACTACAGGCAAAATAAATTTGGAGTTGAGCTCCCATAAGCAATTCTGTCACACTGGATACTTTGGAATTCCCTGTTCCGATATAAGAACTCAACATGGATAGCAAGAGAGGAGAAATCGGAGGAATTGGGGACAAGTAAAATATTATTATCATTTAATATTCTATTTTTATTTCTGCATTGAACAAAAATGAAAGAAATGGGAGAGTTTCTTCAGTGTTGTGTTACATTCTATAGGAAGCAAGGAGAGCAGAGGTCTCCGGGTATTAGCAAGGCTTTATCAGAAACGTCTGGGCAAGGATGTATAGAGATAGCCTGTATTAATGATCAATCAAACTGAATGTCTGGTGATAAGGCTGCTTTTATAAAATGGTCCAAATTTCAGGGTGCTGACAACAATAACTATCTTGGAGAAGCCAACAAAACCTGAAGAAAAATTAAAAGAAAAAAATCCCAGATAAAAGGAAAGGTGACCCACTACACATTTCTCAGAAGACAGTGTTCTGCTATTTTATGGTTTTGTTTCTATACCATTAGAAGAAAATCAAGGTTTTCAATAGCCATCTGACACATGATGAGTTGACCTAGTTGTGTTACACATTGGGAAAATTTTGTGTTGTGTTTTGCATTTCCAAAAGCTTTTCAACCTGAGGCAAAGAAAACAGGATGGTCTCCTGATCAAAAGAAGGTAGTGATCTGTCCTGGAGACACAGCAATTGGCTTAGGTTTGTCAGTTGTTGCTGAACTAAAGAAAATATGGAAAATATGAGCCAAAGTTATGGTGTTGCAAGCTGAGGTTAACTAATAATATATGGATTGTGGCATCTGAAAAGAGTTTTGGATTTCTATAAGATACAAATATTCCCTTTGTCTGTGGAATTAAAATTTTAAAGAAATGGTTGAGAAAAGGGGCATGTGTTGGGGGAGGGGAGAATGTTCTCTAAATATAATAACATGCCTCATGTTTCTTTCACTGATAGTCTGTTCTTTAGACCATAGAAACAGAATGTGTGAAGGTGGTTTTTTAAACAAGTTCTCTCATTTTCTTTCCTTATAATAAAAGGAAAAATGTAGTTATCTAAAACTTGCTCTACATTGTAAAATTAATACAGCACCTGAACTGCCATGGCTCAGTGCTATGGAATCCCAGGATCTGAAGTTTTGTGAGGCACCAGAACCCTTTGGCAGAGAAAGCTATTTATTTATCGTGTCATAAGCGATCCGAGGGTACAAATTGTAATGTATTTGATAACACAAACAAAGTTTAAAGCAACAACAACAACTTGGCATTATACTAAATGTCCTTTGCCAGTAGCTGGCCACTTGGAGTACCTCTAGTGTTGCTATAAGAAGGTCCTCCATTGTGCATGTGGCAGGGCTCAGACTGCATTGCAGTTGGTGGTCTGTGGTTTGCTCTTCTCCACACTCGCATGCCTTGGACTCCACTTTGTAGCCCCATTTCTTAAGGTTGGCTCTGCATCTCATGGTGCCAGAGTGCAGTCTGTTCAGTGCCTTCCAAATCACCCAGTCTTCTTTTTGCCCAGGAGGGAGTCTCTCATTCAGCGTCAGCCACTGATTAAGTTCTGGGTTCTAACCTGACACGTCTGGGCTCTCACTTGCTGTGGTGTTCCTGCGAGTATCTATGTAGATCTTAGAAAACTATTTCTTGATTTAAGGAGTTGGCGTGCTGGCTGATACCTGAACAGGGGATGGACCTTGGTAAGGCTAAAAACCTTACAAAACTGCAACTCGCGCAATTCCACAGCATTGAGCCATGGCAGTTCAAGTGCTGTCAGACTGCATTAAGCATAATTTTGATGTACCCTAATCTATGTATACATAGGATCTTATTCTCCTTCAGTTTGTATGATCACAAGGTTGCAGTAACTATATCAACAATGCATTTGTATTGGTTGAAGAAGGCAATTACATTCTTGGAAGCTTTCATGAATAAAGCAAGGCAACCTCCCTTTCTCTCTCTATCTGTCTCCTCTAATGTACTATTTTATGTTTGTCATGCTCTCAAAAGAACTAGATCCTCTCACAAATGCAACATTCTGTATAAAGCAAATTACCCTTCCCATGCTGTAGCCTGCATTCTGCTTCAGCCTTTCTTTTGAACAGTTGAAGTTGCATTCAATCTCTCATATAATATCATAGGTTGAAAAGAAGAGAAACCTTCTTTCCAATAAAACTAAGTGACTCCTTTCAAACATTTTTAGGCCATACCTATAAACACAAGCTTTACTGGTTTAGAATGCCAGTCTGCCCAGCAGTTTTCATAATTAGATGCTCATCAGGAAACCTAAAACCTCATGTTGAGGTTGATTTCTAGACAAGGAGCCATTCACTTTCTTTTGACTGTCAGTATATGATAGGGCAGAAGTAATCCATCAATATCCTAAGTCTTCAGTACAGTGCCTAGTACACTTGATTCTTTCTTCAGCTAATGATAAAAGTTGCCAAGACACTTGAATACTTCAGCTATAAATTGTATGTGGATATGTTATGTAGGACAGTAATTGCACTTTTGTGAGTAGTGACATTGAAAAAAAAAGACCTTAGATTCCTAATGAGATCCAAGACATGGGCCATTGCTACTTATCTCTTGCTCGTGCTCCAGGTGATAATATTCAGGATCATCAGGATAATTCTTCCCACCCTCATATCTTTTAGTATATGTCAATGTCAGCAGGTGCCTTCCTATGACTGACTAGGCCTACCCTGCAAAATCTTAGCAAGACAGGACTACCAGTCTCTGTGGAGTTCAAAGCCCTCTGATATCTCTTACCTGTCACCATCTGTCCATAATTTAGATTTCTCAAACTATGCTATGTGTATGCTGCATCCTTATATTTTAGGTTTTATCTTTTCACTCTTTGAAAGAAGAAACTTGGCTTCAGGACACATCAATCAAATGGCATTATATAACCATTTTCTGACACATTTGAGAAACTGACACTATGATATCTAGGGTGAGGGATTTATTTTAATTATATTTTTAAAAGTAAGGTAAGAAAAAGTATTTAATTAATGCAAGCATACCTGACCCACTATACCCAATTAAAACCCAACCAACCATATATTTATAGCTGAGGGCAGATCCAGCTCAGGATATTCTGCTTCTTAGGAAAGACAGTAAATTGACATTCACACATCAAAGTGTGCAGTAACCAAAGTCAGGCAGGGTATTTTGGTGCATAAGGCAAATAGTCCCACAAGCTCATCCCCACTTCCTAGCAGTGTATCAGTGACTAAGGATCTCTTCACACACACCACTGGAATCGCTGAGTATCACTGCAGATTGTGGTGATTGTGGTGGCACCCACCCAGAGGACGTGGGGAACTGTCGCTTTTTCCCCTACACTGTTCCGGCTTGCTCCCACCTCATCACATGGGGGAAGCCTCAGTAAGCCGGCTCAACCCACCTTTCCTCATGAAAAGATGGAAAGCCTCCCGTTGTGTGCCACGGGCAATTATTTGGCAGTGTTAGGGTGTTTTTTGCACTTTCGTCATGGAGCTGCCCCAGAAGTACTTTTCCAATGTGTGATGGGAGCCAGCGGGTTCTGTGGAGAAAGTGTAAAAAAAAAAACCCAGCACTGCCAAATTTTACCATGTGTTTGAAGCAATTGCCTCACTCTGCCTAATGGGAAGATCTGCCCTGCTTTATGCTTGGCATTTTCCCTTCATATCTATTCATAATCATATTGAATTCTAGGGGATCTCTACAGCCCAAATTATATATTAACCAGGTAATCCATGGAAACCTCCATGTGGATGGTGTAATGAATCCACTCTAGGCTTTAATCTGAATTTTAAAACAGCTACCCAAGGTCTTATACTATGATGTGAATAACATTATGTCTCTTGATATTTTCTTTAAAATTCAGATTAAAATCTAGAGTGGATTATTAGGTAGCTACTTCCACTGCATATACCATGTTTCCCGGAAAATAAGATACCACCTTATATTTATTTTTCCTCAAGAAGACACACTATGGCTTATTTTCAGGGGATCTTATTTTTATTAACTATTTATTCAAATATAGTTGAGTCATTGCTGGAACTGTTGTTGGTTGGTGCTTGGGAGAGAGACTGGCCTTGTTGGGCCCTGACTGGGGCTAAAGAAGCCGGAGATGAAAGGAGGAAGAGGACAAGCACTCTGGTTGGACCTAAGGAGGCAGAGGAGGAGGTGGCAGCCTCGCTGGGTCTGGGAAAAGGTGAGCGAGGCTGAAGAGAGAG
Source organism: Anolis carolinensis (assembly GCF_035594765.1). Taxonomy (NCBI): domain Eukaryota; kingdom Metazoa; phylum Chordata; class Lepidosauria; order Squamata; family Anolidae; genus Anolis; species Anolis carolinensis. The sequence goes on along the minus strand of NC_085844.1, from coordinate 164,700,494 downwards.
GATGGAGGATGCCCAGGAAGGAGAGGACCGCACACCCCAAGGCACCCCAGGAGGCCTCGCTGCAAACCTTATATTTCAAAAAATTTAAAAGGAATTTAGAACTTCCTAAGGAGGTGAGTAGGTGCTCTTAACGAAAAAAGGATTGGAGGGAACACCTATCACTATGTCGTATTTTGGGGGTATGACTTATATTGCGCAAATGCTTAGAAATCCTGCTGCAGCGTATTTTATGGGTATGTCATATTTTTGGGAAAACATGGTAGGTATACAGTGTTCTCTCACTACTTCATGGTTCACGTTTCATGGTTTCGCTGTTTTGCGGGTTTTTTAATAAACTCTAAAAGAATATTATAAATAATAAAAAATTACAATTTACAACCTAAGGAAGGGAGGAAGGGGAAGCCAAAGGGAGAGAAAAGGAGCCAAAATGGCAACAGGAAGAGAAGGAGGTGAATTATCAACACACGATTGGTTGATAAAGACTTAAAATAATGTATAACTACTAAAATAATATATAAATATTAAAATATAGTGTCCCTATTTTGTGGATTTTCACTTATTGAGCATAGTCCTGGAACGTAACCCCCGCAATAAGTGAGGGAACACTGTATATGCTTTTCAGCAAGGAGACTGGACTGGACCTTAATCCACATCAGGAATGCAGTACACAATGAAAGAGATTTAGGGCACGAAATCTCTTAAAATCCAAAATGGCAACAGAGAAAGGTAATTGCAACTGAGGGAAAGAGTAAATCTTTCCCTTCATGAACTGTAGTTCTTGTTTGGATTCAGAAGCTACATGTTTAAGTTCAACACATGGGAAGTTCTGTCCTAGGTCATAACCAGCACTTTGAATTGTACCTGAAAACAGACTGAAAGACAATGAAGCTGCTGTAGCTACAGGGTCACATAAAACTCTCTAGGAAAAATTACCCTGTTCAATACAACCTGAAGCAACCTAATGCAACTACATTTCCAAGTTCATCCCTAATGATGATCCTTACAGTCGTTCAAATAAAATGAAGGAGCCATGTGTCATTTTGGCCAAAATTGACAGCCCCGTGTGTGTGCATTTGCTTTCAAAGTCACCTGTTGACCTACAGCAACCCTATGGTTTAAGTAGGATTTTCTTAGACAAAGAATACTCAACAATGGTTTTGCCAATTCCTTCTTCTGAATTATAGCCCACAGCACCTGGTATTCATTGTTATTCTCCTATTCAAGCATTAACCAGGGCTTACCCTGCTTCCAAGAAACTCACCAGCACCACCCCCAAAACATGGGACTCTTGGAGGGGTACTTCATCTGTAAACCTGAATCAGGATGAGTATACCCATCTGAGACAGAGAACCTGATCTGCCTTTCTACTGACTAAGAGTAACACTTTCTTCTATTTATTAAGGAATTATACTTCAGAAATTATACTCATTGAGAACTTGAAATGTTGTTATTGCTGTTTGCCTTTAAACCATTTCCAAATTTAGGAGACCTTAAGATGAACCTGTTCCAAGGCTTTCTATAGCTGCTTGAAATTAGGTGGAAAAGAAATAAGAGCATATTGGTTGGTGAATTTTAAAAAATGCTTGGAACCAGATCAACAAATACATTATTGTCTTTATTGCCTGTCCTTTCTCTACTTGACATGTGAGGATGATCTGATCTACATATTCAGAAACATTACATCTGCTGTTCAGGCCATATCACAATCAGAAATATTGTATTAGCTGATCTCCTGCAACTTTAGATGAGGAAGACACAGAGTGACTAAGTGTTCCCTACCCATCAGAAATGCCACCCTTGTGACAAAATGTCAGGTAAGGGAAGCAACGTTGAGTTTGATTCCATATACAGAATGACTGTGTGTGTTCATCTTAAGCTAAAAGCTGTTTTCTTTACCTGACATTTTCATTTCTACTTTTTATGTGTGCACATTATTAATTTGTTACCTAAACGGTTACACAAATCTTCATTGGCAGTAGGTAATGCAGTCCTGAAAAAAAAACCCACTTAAGAGTTTAGCAAATAATCTATGTCTGAATAATCTGTTACCCACTTGCTCCATGTATAGCACTATGATCAACCCACCTAGTAAAGTGCCAATATGGCTTGATGACAGCAATGAACTATCGTAAAAATGGAAGCAGGTGGATAAAATGTAAGCTTGCCCAGCAGGAAGAAAATATTTCAATATTTTATATTGTTCTTGCATGAGGGGATGGGATAAGCAAAGATTTACCTCCCTATAATATCTACTGTCAACTTTAGGTCATAGCTAGTACCATCTTTGTAAACACATCCTGTAACCTCTTTATTATTATTTGTCCCAAATAGCCTTGTACATCTTTTTACAATCTACTTGGGTTGTGCATTTCCTCCATGGTCATGCTTCTCTAGTATACGAATAATGCACAGATACAATGTGTAGTCTCTTTATTTCACAGTGACGGGTATTTTGGCTATTCACATAGCATATCTAGGAATATGAATTTGTGAATCTTGTTACTCCCCTCCACTCAAATGTTGAACATGATTTATTGATTTCCACTTCTGGGCCACACTACAGATCTCATGAGTCTGGCAAAACCAGCAAAATGACCCTACTATGGCGTCAGGTATTCAAACTCCTGGATATTTTCATGTAAACAGCAGGGCTCTCCCTGTCATTAACAGAGTGAAGCGGTTGCTTCAAGCTGTAAGGGCTGTGAATTAGGAACTCTATTAAGAAGAGTAAAAGGATTGTCTCAGGTGTCAAGTAGCAGAAAACAACCGTGGCAGCATCTTCACTGTTATATCTGGCTCTACAGCTCTTCTCTTGTGCCGCATAGCTTGTCCTGGTATCCCTCATGTAGCCTGAGATCGTAGATAAAATGGGACATCTTGCCCAATCAGAAATCAAAGATACAGAATGGGGGACGCCTGGCTTGACAGCAGTGTGTGCGAAAAAGACCTTGGAGTCCTTGTGGACAACAAGTTAAACATGAGCCAACAATGTGATGCGGCTGCTAAAAAAGCCAATGGGATTCTGGCCTGCATCAATAGGGGAATAGCGTCTAGATCCAGGGAAGTTATGCTCCCCCTCTATTCTGCCTTGGTCAGACCACACCTGGAATACTGTGTCCAATTTTGGGCACCACAGTTGAAGGGAGATGTTGACAAGCTGGAAAGCGTCCAGAGGAGGGCGACTAAAATGATTAAGGGTCTGGAGAACAAGCCCTATGAGGAGCGGCTTAAAGAGCTGGGCATGTTTAGCCTGCAGAAGAGAAGGCTGAGAGGAGACATGATAGCCATGTACAAATATGTGAAGGGAAGTCATAGGGAAGAGGGAGCAAGCTTGTTTTCTGCTGCCCTGCAGACTAGGACACGGAACAATGGCTTCAAACTACAGGAAAGGAGATTCCACCTGAACATCAGGAAGAACTTCCTCACTGTGAGAGCTGTTCGACAGTGGAACTCTCTCCCCGGGGCCGTGGTGGAGGCTCCTTCCTTGGAGGCTTTTAAGCAGAGGCTGGATGGCCATCTGTCGGGGGTGCTTTGAATGCGATTTCCTGCTTCTTAGCAGGGGGTTGGACTAGATGGCCCATGTGGTCTCTTCCAACTCTACTATTCTATGATTCTATGATTCTATGAAATATTAAAGCAATATCGAATTACATGTTCACTATTTTATGTGAAACAGGCAGAATATATTGTTATCTCTCACCTCATATAGTTATGTATCTTGAATCAAATCTACTGGGGCAATGCAACTCCCTCCCCCCAGCTGTTTATCTGGAGTCCCTTGGCTATTTTTATCTATTTGAGCCTCCCTAATCTAACCTGCTGCCTTGAGGATGAGGGCGGTGGAGAACACTGTCTCATTCCCCATGGCTGTCCTGCCATATGTGGTCCAGGAAATGAGTAACATCTTCTGCTTTGCCTCTGGCAGAAAAGTGTCTAAGGCTAGCCATGGTGAATGGGGATTTTGTCAGAAAAGAATTAAAACTTGCAAATTCATGGAATTGGAGCTTTATTGGGTTTGTGTAAAAAGAGGCTGCTGATATCTCTCAGTGCTCTCAATGTCGTCTAAGCCTGCAGATATCTTCTTAGTATTTCTAAGTAAATTATTCAGTGCTGGATATGGCTTTAAATCACACAATTTCTCCAAGACCTGCATACACTGTCCTAACATACTTTACTCAAGAGGACACAGAAGGTCCATTCCCTAATCTCTTTCAAATATTATGTTACAAAGGAATAAGTAGGATAAATGGTGAAAGAGAAAGCTTTCTGTAGTAATAACTCAAACACTTATGGGAATTGTCTTATTAAGGGGTAATTTGTGAATGGTTGCTAAATCCCACAGCAAGAATGTAAAGAAGCAAACATGGTTGAAAATGCAGCTTTCAATAATATGATTTATTTTTAAAAGGACCAAGGCCAACTAATAAAACAACAATAGCAAGTCAGAGAGCTGCAAGATCTATTTGTTCTGACTAAGATGGCCTTGAGTTTGACCTTTACAGAACAAATTATCACATGTGAATTTTTCAGCCTTAGCATTCAAGGTGATCCCATATCTGTACGAAAGGGCATTACGGACTCCTAAAAAGCAGAGCAATCCAGCTGGAAAAGACATAGTGGGACTGTGTGCCATTTAGAATCATAGAATCATAGAATAGTAGAGTTGGAAGAGACCACATGGGCCATCTAGTCCAACCCCCTGCTAAGAAGCAGGAAATCGCATTCAAAGCACCCCCGACAGATGGCCATCCAGCCTCTGCTTAAAAGCCTCCAAGGAAGGAGCCTCCACCACGGCCCCGGGGAGAGAGTTCCACTGTCGAACAGCTCTCACAGTGAGGAAGTTCTTCCTGATGTTCAGGTGGAATCTTCTTTCCTGTAGTTTGAAGCCATTGTTCCGTGTCCTAGTCTGCAGGGCAGCAGAAAACAAGCTTGCTCCCTCTTCCCTGTGACTTCCCTTCACGTATTTGTACATGGCTATCATGTCTCCTCTCAGCCTTCTCTTCTGCAGGCTAAACATGCCCAGCTCTTTAAGCCGCTCCTCATAGGGCTTGTTCTCCAGACCCTTAATCATTTTAGTCGCCCTCCTCTGGACGCTTTCCAGCTTGTCAACATCTCCCTTCTCTCTCTCATCCTTGAGATTGGGCCTAAACCTTGGTGAACTGAAAACAGTTTTCAAAAGTCACAAACACTGTGTTTTCTTCTCATACTGAAAAAGCAAAAATAAATAAATAAAATGGTTTGTTCCTGTTCCAAAAGATGTTGCCAAGGAAGGCAGCATGATATTTTTATAACTAAATTTTATTCAAAGAAACAAACCTACAATCAAACAATCAAACAAAGACATATATAGAAAGACAGATTTCACAAAACGAAAATACCTTATTCCCCTTACAGAAATAAAGCATGTTCTTAATATAGAACATCTACCGAAAACAACTAACAAACTCAATTTAAAACAATCATCCTAACCACTACAACCCACACAACCCCACTAAACACATCCTACATGTAAAACAATAAAAACTAATCTATAAGCTTCACACTTTCTGCCTGATGGTTTTAATCTTTCAATTGAAATATCCTGTCCGCATGCCTGCCCTCTTGGAGCTATGGGGTTTCACTCGACTGCCAACCAAGTGAAACCCCATAGCTCCAAGGAAAACATATCTTCTAGCCAGTAGCACTAATTTTTGCAGAACACTTTTTGGTTTTCAAAAACTATATAACACCTCTTGTAATTCCACCTCCCAAGACTTATGGAAAGAGGGGTAGGAAACTTTTTCACAGAAATCAAATATAAATTGTAGGGATAAAAATGCTTTCTGTACAGATCTAGATTTTTGAATTTCAGCAAAAGTCCAATGAATTTTGAATAATAAAATGATAGAGTTGGAAAGAATACTAGGCCAATTTCCTGCCAGAACAGGAATGCCCAACTAAACAATCCCTTCTCAATTACCATCTAACATGTTTAAAACCTCCTATGTTTATAAACCTTCAAGATAACCATTCCACTCTCAAACAACTCTTACAGCTGATACAAGTCCTTAATATTTAGCGATAATCTTTAATCTCATCATTTCAATCCATTTGGGGCCGGGCTGTGGCGCAGCTGGCTAGTAACCAGCTGCTATAAATCACTACTGACCGAGAGGTCATGAGTTCGAAGCCTGGGTCGGGTTAAGCCTCCAACCATAAAAAAAAAAGCCCCGGCTTGCTGTTGACCTAGCAGCCCCGAAAGACAGTTGCATCTGTCAAGTAGGGAAAATTTAGGGACGCTTTATGCGGGAGGCTAATTTAACTAATCTACAACACCATAAAACTGCTCACGAGGAAAAGAAGAGGAAGAACAGCCACCAATGGACGGTGAAGCAACAGCTCCCCCTGTGGCCGGAATCGTGAACCTGGAAAGATGTTAAAAAAATGCCTCTGTGTCTGTCTAAAACTGAATGTTGTTTGTCTGTTGGCATTGAATGTTTGCCATATATGTGTTCATTGTAATCCGCCCTGAGTCCCCTTCGGGGTGAGAAGGGCGGAATATAAATACTGTAAATAAATAAATAAATAAATAATGTTTTTCCTTAGGCAACTGAACTGGAGCCTAGAATATGCAACATTTTCCAGATAGGGGCTCTCAATGTGAAAAGGTCTGCCAAAATAATTTGAATTTTCCTTATATTGGACAGGAGAACTAGGAAGAAGCATTAAAAACTAGAATCATCCTGTGATAGATTCCTTTAAATCCTGAAGCACTATGGGTGGAGAGCACTGGTGTACGGATTCATTATGATTAAAAATTATAGTAGGAAGTCATAACAAAGGATCCTATCTTTACCTTTATGTTCCTGTCTAACCTTGTCCTTTCCTTACATGGAGAACTTGGGGAGATTTTATCCCCCGTACCACCTGTGTCTTGGTATCCATCTGCAGCTAAACTGTGTTCATATTGGGATTTAGACTGCTTTATAAAAGTTGAAATAAATATCCTCTGAATTGGGCCTATTTGTTTCTGCACTTGCAGTTCAGCTGAGACTAAAGCACATCTCTAATAGGTTTGTGTAGAACTCATCTGGAGAAGTAGTTCTGTATGTTTATGGCATCAAAAGAGAACAAATGGTTTGCTGGTCAATTTTTACTCTGAGGCTATGAAGTAGAGTAATGTCACATTAGAGAGGATACAAGATACCTAAATCATGACCAAAACAATTTCTTTCACTCCTGAGAAGTAAAACCAATGATATCTATACATTTCCTACTAGTGGTTTTTACACATGTAAAATCTCAGATATATTGTAGCAGTGTTGTTTTTCTTCCCTTTTATTACATAACTTAAATGTATTTATTTTTCAAACAGGACATAGTGTAACAGAAATGCATAAAACATGCAAATAATTTATTGTCATGATACATTATCATCATTACCTCCAACCAGCATTCCTGCAGCCCCCATCACTCTCTCCCTCCTCTGACATCATAGAATCATAGGACTGGAGGAATCTAAGTAATTAAATAGAAGGATATAAAAGTGTTGAATAGCACTGGGCCCAGGAGAAAACTATTTTTCTCCAGGATAAAGAGGATCCACTGAGTTTGGCCAGCCAACCAATTCATCTAATAGTAGCATTGTCTATGTCTAGCCCATATTTTATTAGCTTCTTTGTGAACCTTGGGGAACTGTGTCAAATGCCTTTCTGAAATCGAGATCCACAGCATTCCCTTCATCTACCAAGCTTGTAACTCTATCAAAAAATAGATGAGAAACCCGTGTTGACTTTTGTGAGTATGGCATTTCATTCTATGTGCTTACAGATTGTCTCCCAAATTATCTGCTCCAGAATCTTTCCTGGTATTGATGTCAGGCTGAGTGGACAGTAATTGTTTGAGTCCTCTTTTTCCACCCCTTTTGAAGATGGGGACAACATTTGTCTTCTTTCAGTCTGATGGAAGTTTATCTGTTCTCCAGGAATTCTCAAAGGCGATTGCTTGGAGTGCTAAAATTACTTCTGCCAATTCTTTTAATATTCTTGGGTGAAGTTCATCTGCTCCTGGAGACTTGAATTCATTTAGATTAACCTGATACTTCTGCACTGCCACTTTGCCTATTCTGTGCAACATTTCTGTTTCCTTTTGCTCCAGACACCTTCCCGCAAGCATTACCAATCCACCTACTCCCCTTCAAAATGGAAAAGCAGGGGATGAAGAAATGTAGTAGCACCTTTAACATATTTTTTTCTCCTGAACTTTTCTGGACCTCAATCCCTTCTTCAGATGCAATACAGAATGATAGAAAAGACTCCAGTTAACCTTCTCTCCCAGTATAGCCACGTCTCAGTCCTTAAGACACCATTCACCCTCCTCATTTCATTATAATTATTCCAGGATTGATTCTAATGATTCGGCCATTGACTCTGAATATTTCTCTTCACCTCTCCACTCTTGAGGGACATCTGTTTTCATACATTCTCACCTGCAGCCTTGCTGAGCTTGCCTCTAAGTAATCATCTTCATTGCTTTATCACTGTGAATGTCATTCCTCCTATTGTTTTGCCTATCACTTGGTGTGCTAAATACACACATAACCAGCCTTCTTCCCTGGCTACAGGAGCAGAGGCAGCCAGAGGAACATGCCAGGGACAAATCAAGGGGGCAGCCCTGAGAAGCAGCAGTAATGGGATAAATAAATAAATTCCTTGTGAAAGAGTGAGTGCACGATAAGCAAACCGCGAAGTACTGAGGGAACACTGTACATATATATGCAAAGTGGCCTTCTAAACACTGACGATTGTAAAATCAAAATATTGATTAATTCTGAAAAAGGATTGAAGATGCTCTACATAGTGCAGTATCAAATATTCCACCAAGATTTAATTCTTTATGTAAAAATAACAAGAACATCCATGTCATTAGTGTGCAAATTTGCTTTTGGCATTGATAAATTATATGTGTATCAAAGATTTTTTAAAAAAATAAAATTCCTTATGATTTGTAACAAATAAATGTTTGATTTGTATACCTATTTTATATACCTATATACCTGGGGTTGCGTAAAAAATTACCAGGTGAAAAGGGGTCCAAAGTGGGGAAAGTTTAAGAAGACTTGGTGTCGACAACCCCTATATACTTTGAAATCACTATAGAGGTTAAATTTATGCTTTTAAAGCAAATAACCAAAGCTGACCTTTTAGAAAGTAAGAACTTTGAGATAGTCCAAATAGTATTCTAAGTGATTGCCTCTCATTCAAGCATTTTTCATACCCAGAAAATGGTAAGCCACTGGCCCCACCAGTGACAAAGCTTTTTTTTAGACACAGCAAATATGTTAGATGTTGGTGCCTGAAAGGAATAACTTTCTATGTGTGTAGTTCCACATAGAGGTTCATCTCCTACAAGGTTCAAATTTCCAGCGAGTCATGAACTGCACTGAGCAATCATGGACTTGCCTACTGGTTTCTTCTGGGAATAAAATATGTGGAAAGACAAGTACCTTTAGAAGAAAGATGTGCTAGGAAACTAATTAATAAATGGTCAATATACAAGAGGGGAGTTGGAGAAGTCATGTGATGTCAAGAGCAGGGATAGCAATGTTACATTGCTGTTTTTTCAATGGGAAATGAGGATTAAAACGAGCCTTTGGGGCATGAAGGGTACTTTTTTTTAATGACAGATCCTTCTTGTCTCTCAACACTACACCTCAAAAGTTACCACTTGCCTTATCAAACTGGAAGCTGAAAGTACATGATGTTTACTGATTAATGCAAATTAATAACAGAAAACAGATAAATATTTGGGATCCTTAGAAGCTGAATCCCAAAGAAGCTGGTGATCTCAAAAGCTGGATGCTATGTGGTTCTTTTGTTCTTATCCAGTGTGGCAGAAATAAAAAGTAAGACAGAATGGTAGTATTGCTGCTTGCCAACACCGGAATTTGTACTTCTAATCATAGGTGCGTAACATCAAAATTTTCTTCTCTCTGAGCAATGTTTTTTAAAGAGATTAGTCTCTGTAATCATAAATATCTTGCCTCAGGGAAACATATACATACGCCATCTCCATTTTGTTTTCTAAAGTGTCATCCATAAGACTGGTATTCTGTGAATAAAAAGGTATAATAATTTTATTATCTGCTCTACGCAATGAAGCCATGGTTAATGAAAAAAGGTACTTGAAGTGTTTTTAATTGGGAGGTGCTTGATTAACCCTGCAGTAGTAATGAATGCAAATTCCGACGGTGTCTAAAAATTATGCTTTACTTTTAGGTCTGCATCCTATAATCAACAGCTTGTGAAGTGCTGATTTATATAAAAAAGTTAGAATAATTTAATTGGTAATGCAATCCAACCTCAGTCTTTTACTTTCCAAAAGATCATTTGGGGTTAAATGTGTTTTACATGGAAGATGCTTCCCTTAGCACTCAAAAAGAATAGCCTAATGGCAATTTTGCAGCAGAAAGAGGGATGTATTGATAGCATTTAATTATTTCAAGGAGGGGAAAAAGGTACAATAAAGTTCAGAGTGAATTCCTGATACTGTAATCTCAAGCAGTATTGACTTGAATTGAAATTAAATTTCTTATTCACCTTGTCATCACCACTGTCATTAAATATTGGCCTCACCAAATTATTCACTACACCTTTTTAAATAGCTGAAAATCTTTGATTACACCCTGCTTGCATGGGTATGGAATAAATGGATGGGGAATTAGAGTAACTTAATGATTTGTGTGGGCAAGCAGGCTTCTGAGGATAACTTTACATGCTGCTTTAAAGACATCAATGCAACTTTCTCTTTATTCTCTTTCGTATTCAAAATCAAGTGCCCACATCCCATTCCAAATTAAAAACTGTTAGAAGTGCAACAATGCTTCACACTGAAGAGTAAACCATGACCTTGAAATGGCAATAAGAACAGAGTTAAATAGTTTGACTGACCCAAACTGCCCTCTCTTCTTGTCTTTACCCCCTTATATAATTTGACACTTTGAGATGTTTTCCTACCTCTTCTCTTCCCACCACTCCTCTTTTAGCTCCTCCCGAGAAAGAAGCTAGATTTGATCAGCACCATGAATAATGTTCCTGTCTTAAAACCGAATTCCTATAATAAAAACATTGAGCTTCTTTCTCCAATCCATTGGTGTCTTTGCTTCTTGATAGGAATCTCTAACCATTGCACACACTCTATCAGGAACAACATGTGAGGACTTTAACCATTACAAAGTTTCTGGTTATGCTATCTAAGGGACAGAAATTTAGTTGTGGGGTGAGCCCAAAATAAAGGTATTGTTCTCCAATAAGATTGCCACTTAAATGAAATTTTCATTCAATCCCCAAGTGTCTAGCATTGTAGTAATTTAAAACTTCAGTTCAACATTTACAAATGGAGTTTGGGCATACAAAAAAAGGGACAGGCAAAGGATTTGAATCCTGATTGTGGGTGTTCCCACTCTATTTTCCTGTGCTGGTCAGATCCTCCAGAATCTGATATTGTATATCTGACTCCTTCCCAGAACCTGATCCTGGTTGTGGTGTTCACACCTATCATTAATATTACCCCAAAGTGATCTAATTGAACAAATGGATCACTATTAAAAAATGCAAGTTGTAGGGTATTCTCCTCCCCACTCCCCATCATATCATGATAGCTGGATGAGGAAAGATCCACTTTTGGGAGCATTTTGAGAGAAAGGTGGGATATAAAAGAAGAAACAAATAGACAAACAAATAACTGGTTATACATGCCAAGAAAGAGATTGAGAGAGAGAGAGTAGGGCCCCTCTTTCACTAGGTTTAGAGTCACAGGATTCCAATGAAAGCAAAAAAAAAAAAAAAAAAAACCTGTGGATACACTATTTTATTGAGATAACACTTCCCTAGAAATCTTCTGAGGTGACTCTATAATCCTAGAAAAACTAAATATTCTTTTGGAGAAAATATTAATCAAATCCATAAATTATCAAATCCACAAAAGTTAAACTAGCAAATGTAGAGGTTCAACTGTATGTTTGTATGTGCCTTTATTTATTGAATGTATAACCCACCATTCTCTTAGGGCACATCTATACTGACCACTTAGTTCAGTTTCAAAACAGTATTGAAAGCATTTCCACATCAGTAGAATGCTTTGAATATCTATATAATGATTCATATTCTTCAGATCCGCTTTTTCTTTGCAGTGTGGTTTAAATTGGAGTGTGCACATGCATGTTTTTGACTTTCTTCTGTAGTTCCTCTGACTTTGCTTAGTTTAAAGCCCTTAAAGCACACTGCAGTACTCTTTTGTAGCGGACATAGTCTGGCTGCCAGAGTCTGAAACCAGTTCAAACTGCATTATATGGTCATTGTGATTAGGGCCCTAGAATGAGATTCATATATAGATGCCTATTTATATCTACCTATATCTATATCTACATGATTTATAATTTATAATGTACTAGCTTTGCCCGGCCACACGTTGCTGTGGCTTATGCTTTCAGAGTGTTGCTCTTTATTTACTGTCCTGATTTTAGAGATTATATTGTTCTATATTATTATTAATCGCTTTGAATGCGATTTCCTGCTTCTTGGCAGGGGGTTGGACTGGATGACCCATGAGGTCTCTTCCAACTCTACTATTCTATGATTCTATGATTCTATATCACAGTAATTATTACATATTATATTTATAATCTTATATTATCTGCTTAGAACTGGATTATATGAGGCCCCTTCTTCACAGCTGTATAAAATGCACACTGAAGTGGATTATCTGGCAGTGTGGAGTCAAGATAATCCAGTGCAAAGATTATAAATGGGTTATATAGCTGTGTGGAAGGGCCTTGAGTCTACACTGCCATATAATCCAGTGCAAATTAGATAATCTGTGGAAGAGGCCTGAGGCCTGCCTGTCCCCTGGGCTGAGTTGGTTGCTAGGAGACCAAGTGGGCAGAGATTAGTCCTCTAACTGGCAGCAATTGGATAAAAACAATTATTGCTCTCCCTCTAATTAGGACTTTATTTTTCTTTTCTTTTTGTTGTATCAACCTAGAAGCGTGGATGATGGGTTGTGTTGTCAAATTTCAAGGTTGGGGGGTCTGTAGTTTTGTTGTTTTGTTGGTCGCCGTGATGCCATCACTCATTTGTATATATATAGATGATAGAAATGGAGTATTGAAGAGAAATAAAATATCATTTCTATATCTTACATATATATTATGTATCCCCAACAGGAAAAGACAGAATTAATGTTTGTCAAGGGACTAGATTAGGCCAAACTGAAGTGATTTCTCCAATGAAAGCTATTATGGAAGCATAAACATTTTCACCATCCTATGCCAATTGTCCAAAATGAATTTGACAACAATGTCATTAAACAGTGTGTTGAACATCTTAAAACATTTTACATCACTATGACTGCCCTATGTAGATACAGGGAAAGCTATAGCTCCCCTGTGTTGACCTTTAAACATTAATGTTTTCATAATGGTGATAATGGGCAAAGTTAAGCTAGCCTACCAGGCAAATAAGAGAAACTGTCAAACACGGCAGGGTTTGCACTTAAATTTGCCGGGAGGAAGATAGGAATGTAAAATTTCAGCATTTAGAGGCTCATTTATATACATTCCATCTCTTTAGTTCAGGATTCTCTTAAGTCTGACCTGGAGTTTCGGGGCTTTTCATTCAAATGCTGTGTTGTCAGTTCTTTGCAAAGCCTCCCATGCTGCAAGGAGTATGTGAGGATAATTCACCATGCTGGGCCCTCTTTGATATGCTTGTGCTGATTGCTGTTGAAAGAACTCTTTCCCCCCTTGTCTGTTTTTCATACTTCCATTTAGCACGAGTGTACCAGTTTTCACCACTTAGCTTCAGCATTGCATATATGCTGTGTTTGAAACACAGATGGAAATAATCTGTTGAATGATGAATGAGTCAAATCCAGACAACAGTAAATGCAGAGTACACTCAAAACAGTGGGGTTTACAATTATTTAATAGGTAAGAGCTTCAGCAGCTGGTAACTTCTCAGTCAGACTAGTGATTTGTTGCAGGTTTTAGCATGCAGGATATATCCAATTTGCTAAGCTATAGTCCACAAAAAAATGAGAGCCAGTGTGGTATATTTGGGCATTGCTATAACTTTGGAGACAAAGGTTTGAATACCTCTCAGTCATGCAAACCCACTGACTGACCTTAGGTAAGTCACTCTTCTGCTGTTACATGACAGATTTTTGCCCCAGAGTAACATCACACTGTCTGAAATATCCTGTCATGCCCGTAAGCCACTGTTTCTGTTCACCATCACCATACATCTCTTGTTAGGATTGGCAGGGGTCATTCCTTGTACTGAATCTTCCAGGATCACTTGAAAATTTGCTAACAAATTTTGCTCTTCTTTCTATTCTTCACCATCACTAAAGGAGAGAGTTTCATATAGATTATGTAGCTCCAAACTTACAGGCTGATCCCTGATTCTGAAACTTTTATGTACTACATTCATCCAAATTCACCCCTCCTATGTTTTGAGACTGCCTCCTCCTCAGAGTAATCCCCATCTGTTTGCATCCAGGACAGTCAACAGTTCTACCTATCTATCTATTAAAAAAACCCAACAACTCTTATTCCTCAATATGCTAAAGAGTAGAGTTGTGTACAGATCCGTTTTTTGAAACTTCGGCTGCTTTGTCTCTTTTAGACAGACTTAACAGCATGGGCTCCACCACCTCCCCCCCCCCCTGAATTTCCAGGTACCCAGACCCGTTTTCAAGAGCCTCCCAAAATTGGCTAATGGAAAAAAGCAATTTTTGGCTCAGCAACCAAAAGATCCGGGAATATCCAGCCCATTGGCAGCAATGGAGAATTTAGGATTTAAGAAACCACTTTTTCTGGGATCCTTTCCCCTTATATTCTTCAATGATTCATGGGTTTAAGGTAACAGGCTTAAGAAACCATCCTTTCTGCAATCCTAAACTCCTTATATCCTTCAATGAGACCTACCTCTTCACACAGGGCTAAATTTGGTGGCATATGCCAGCTCCACCCTCCTTCACTAACTGAGCCAGGTGGCTCCCATCATGCCTTCCAAGCCCCACGTTAAAACATCTATGGGCTTTTTTCTTTCCAGGTCCTGTATTAAAATGTCTATGGGCTGCTTTCCTTCCCAAGCCTTAGTGTTAAGATACTTCTATAGGTTGTGTTCCTTCCAAGCCCTGGTGTTTTGTTTTTGTATAATATTTATTAAAACATTTGTTATACATCATTTGTTATACAGTAGACCCATAGTATTCACTATTCAATTTTCAATATTCAATACTATAATATTCCATATTCCATATTCAATACAATTCTACAAAACATTTTTGCATCCACTGTTATTTTCTCATATATATATATATATATATATATATATATATATATATATATATATCCCATACCACCGTGCTCCCCTCTTCCCGGGCCATTTCTTTTACACATCATCTGTCCAAAATTTCATTTCCTCTTGTCGCGGTAATTTTCCATCCCTCTTTTTAAATCCTCTTTCAATAAATGTTCCCCATACAAGACCAAAATCATTTTGTTTCCATATCCCTCTTTTAACTTTTAATTTACATGTCAGTTTATCATTTATTGCTAATTTCCATGCTTCCTTATACCACTCTTCTATTTGTATATTTATTTCCCTTTTCAAGTTCCTTGCTATCAGCAGTCTTGCTATTGTTAATAAATTTGATATTGCATCTTTTTCTTCTTTTTTAAAACTGTTTATTGTTATATAAAGATAATAAAGCTATACTAGGGCTTCTTTCTATCTTGATATTCATTATATCCTCTATCTCTTTAAATACCTTTCCACAAAATTTGCTTACATATTTAGATTGCCACCACATATGTATACATGTGCTCACTTCTTGACATCCTCTCCAACAATGTTTTGAATAGTTTTTGTTTAAATTTGCTATTTTTATTGGTGTTAAATACCATTTCCATGTCAACTTATAATATTTCCTTTAACCTGTATCGATAAATTTTTCAAATGTCTCTGTTTCCATAACTGTGACTATTCCATTTCTTTTATTTTCGTCCCTAAATCTTCCTCCCAAATCTCCTTGAGATTTTTATTTTTTTTATTTTTCCTTCACTAATTTCATTTATTATCTTATATATTTTACTGGTTATTCCTTTCAAATTTATTGTGTTCCTCTCTGTTTCTTCAATTTTGTATCAATTTGAACAATAAATTCAAAATTAATACAAGCCCCGGTGTTAAAACACTTATATGGGCTGCTTTCCATCCCAAGCCCTAGTATTAAAACACTTATATCCTTCAATAAGAGCTGGGGAAGAATTGAAGTTTTCCCCATTGGGACTTAAGGGAGTCAATACTGCAAAGCAGATCAGCTGCAACTTAACTATCAGAAAGCCAACATCATGGAATTTGCCAAAAGACCCTAAAGTCACTCCTGCAGCATAGATGGACATAAGATCAAGCAGATCCCATCTTTCAAATACCTGGGAGTAGTTCTTCACTTTAGCAGTAGCAGAAAAGCCCATGAAAATCACTTGGCTGAGACTGCACAAAGGAGCTCACTTGCCCTCCTAAAATACCTCAATTAAAGAGGGGACCACTTCATACCTACAACTCTCAAACTATTTGAAGCCAAACCAGTGGCACAACTCCTATATGAAGGCCAGCTAGGATCCTTCCCCAATTCTGCACCCCTACAATTATACAATCAAAAATTTAAAGATTGGCCCTGCAAGTATTAAAATGTGTTTCCAATGCTATCCTGCAACTAGAGACAGGCTTCATGACAGTGGAGATCAGGGTGTGGGTGGTTATACTCAACTACTGGCTCAGAATATCTCACTCTTCCCTTGGTCTTGCCCCACTAACTATGAAAGATGACTTCCAGTCCACATGGAAACAAGCAGTAATAATTAAAATCTCATCTGTGGGCTTTTCTCCAGGGTTGCTATTCAGTATGGAATACAATTAAGTCAAAGTACTAATTAAACATACACAGAGTGCTAATTGGATCCAGCCAGTGCCCGAAACTTCATCGGCAACAAAGCCAGTAAGTACCTCACCCCCTATGGCATAGTTAACAAATCTAGAGGTACCCAATCACCTTTACCCTGGCATGATGTCATGCCCTTCCATCAGCTGTATTCACGGTATCGGAAGACACCCTACCCAGACAGACTCTGCCTATGTAACTCTGGGCATATAGAAACAACTGAACATGTGTGCCTTTAGTGCAGTGGTTCTCAACCTTTGGTTCCCCAGATGTTTTGGCTTTCAACTCCCAGAAATCCTAACAGCTGATAAACTGGCTGGGATTTCTGGGAGTTGTAGGCCCAAACACCTAGGGATCTACAGGTTGACAACCACTGTTCTAGTGCCTGCTTTAAAGAGGCATTCAAATTAGACTCATCTCATGATTGCTATATAAACACCTTGGAGATTAAGATGTTCTGGGGAGACCCTGCTCTGGGTCCCATCTCCTTCACAGGTGCAGCTGGTGGGGATGAGAGACAGCGCCTTCTCAGTGGTGGCCCTTCATCTGTGGAACTCCCACCCTAATGAAGTTAGAGTAGCCCCCTCCCTCCTGACCTTCAGGAAGAATTTAAAGATGTGATTATGGGACCAAGCTTTTGGATAGCAAGTTTTAGTGCAATAAGAGAATAAGGAATAGTGAAATGACAAACGGAACAGCCTTGGATTATTATATTGGATGGCATGATTTTAATAACTGGTTTTAAACTGAGTTGTTTTAATGTTTTGGTTTTAATGTAAGTGTTTATTTTATTGTATGTATGTTTATGGCATTGAATTGCTGCCTATCTGTAAGGCCGCTCTGAGTCCTATTTGGGGTGAAAAGAGCGGGATATAAATGCAGTAAATAAATAAACAAAAAACACCCAGGATGCTCAGGACAATCTTACACTACCCTGTTGCTTTTAGATACCAACACTGTTATAACCTATAATGTTGCCAAGTTTTGTGCAGCAGCACTTAAAATCCACCGGGTGATGACTGGTACCACAATTTAGCACTCTAACTCATCAGTAAACTGAAAATATAGAGTTAGTGCTCTCATCCCCTAGTCCCTTAGACCTGTGCCTGACTGTACCCCTCCCTACTTATTCTCCCTTATACTCCCTGAATGCTCCTACCCGTCTGTCCAGAGTTTCTTCTCTTTTCATTTCCTTCTAGCTCTTTTTTCTTTCTAAATAGTATTTTGTGTTTTAGCCTTTTAATTTTTTTTTTTCGTGTCAAGAGCAACTTGAGTTGCTTCTGGAGTGAGAGAATTGGCCGTCTGCAAGGATATTGCCCAGGGGACGCCCGGATGTTTGTTTGTTTTTTTGGTTGTTTTTTTTGATGTTTTACCATCCTTGTGGGAGGCTTCTCTCATGTCCCCGCATGGAGCTGGAGCTGATAGAGGGAGCTCATCCACACTCTTCCTGGGTGGGATTTGAACCTAGCAGCCTTTTAATATACCTCTGTGTTCTAGCATTTAGTCTAGATTCTAATGATTTTAATGTATAATGCTTTTATGAGACTGTACCCCACTCTCCTTATGCTGGTCTATGACCATAATAAAGATTTATTTGTTTGTTTGCATTAGTTTAGTTTTTCTAACATTTTTGTTTGTTCAGTTTCAAGTTCTTTTCATTCTGAGTATTTAAAAATGCCAACTTGCTAAATTCTTATGAAAACTGTGTTGACATGAAATTCTCAGTCATTCTTGTTTTTCGTGGAATCATTGGTGAGGACTGTAGCAATTTGTTGCCTTTCCAGCTTCAGTTTCTGGTCTGAAAAGATCGTACAGTTTTTTAAAATCAGCAGCCTTACTTGCGGCTGGTATACATGTATCTGAAATTAGAGTATTGGAGAAATGAACTTGAAGACTCAAGTCTGATTTTAGTATGATTTACCTTTTAACTTCATTAAGGTTCTGTGGTGCTCCATCTTCCTTTTCATTTTCACCTTTTTACTATCTGAACCTCAGTGTTGAGGAAAAATGAAAAATTATTTGGCAATACTATGGTACATGTCAAATGGGTAAGGGACTGGGAAGAAATCAAACATGGCCCATTACATAATTAGTTAAACAATAGAATCCAAATGAATGCATCTTTCTGAAATCTGAATGTGGGCACACTGCAAACCAAAAGGACATGTGATGATTCTATGAACACTGACTGCAGAATGAAAGACATTTTTCACTGTCACACTGCAACTCTTTCTACAGAAGTGGGTGCAACTGAATAAGTGACATGTCATATTGGTATCATAAAAAGAGATGTTTTCTGTCAATGTTTTGCCTAAGTAAGATGCATTCACAAAGCTTTAAGGGTAGTGACCTGATCTTTCTTTTCAAATTAAAGGGACAAAGAGGTCATATACTGATATAAAATAAGAGATGTTAAGGCTATGAGATGTTGCCTAAGCCACACGGAACATACAATAGCAAATTTAATAATTGTGTTCAAGTTAAAACCTTACCAGTTTCCTTACCAGTAGCCTGAAAAATAGCATTGTGGCAGTTATTTCAGCCATAACATTTTCCCTTTGTGCCTCATTTCATATTAAAATAGCACTTTTAGCACTTGGTGCTATAAAAGATATTGTAAAATGAGGAATAGGGGAAGAGTCCCAACTTTCTCCTGATCAATACTTTTACTGGAATCCAAAAAATCTTTAAAGCAGGCAATCAATTTAAAGAGTTAAACCCAGTCTCCTTTAATTTGATCAGAAGAGACAAATTCTTTTTCTTTATTGCAAGTACTCATTCTCTCAGTTCCAATAAAAAATAAATCAATCCCCGAGTTTCACTAACAACATCACTGTTTCCCTTTTGCAATGGGAGCACACTCACCATTTGGGTTCCACTCCTTAGAAAGTCTTTTTGTTGTTGCTGCTGCTTAATCTACATATCTATATTATGAGGCTTCAATTTGCATGCTTTCTTTTTATATTTGAGGGAAATAAATTTAATGAGGCCAACATCACATAACTGCTTAGCTCTCGGGGAAGTACTGCTAGGAAATTTACGGTAGAAAGAAAAGCTTAAAACCTAGGTAATGGAAAACTCCCCCCCCCCCCCCAATGATTTATTCATGATTCAACATAAACATCTTAGGGATTTTTATAGGTTTCATTAATTATTTGTGCCTCATGATAGATACATAAGGGTATTTATTAAAGATTTGCAAGTAAATGCATGGGGAAAATTCCTGCACAACAATTAGTTGCTCCAAATACATTTGAGCTCCACCATCATCAATCTGTTTCAACATCACCTTCTTGTCTGTCAACAGTTGTACTTCTTTTGATAGGGTTGCTGTAGGGAGAAATGATGCCAAGATGGTAAAACAGCTTTTATGGCATTCTAATAACATGGGGCTGGAGCCAGACATCATCATGATTAAAGCAGTCCACTGAAATGGATGAAAAGTTTGCCATGAATAACTCTCAGAGGAGAGGCAATCCCTATCTCATGCTATCATAGCAAGAAAGGCAATGCTCCTTAAATAAGAGTTTGTCCCTCCATAAAATTTACCTCAACTAAAACCTTATTGCACCCTGCTCCAAGACATTATTGCTGCCACTTTTCATTCCTTGTCACATGTACACATGTGTACATATGCATACATACATGCACCCCCAATAAATGGAAACAATCTTATCTTTTTTTAAAAGTCATATTTATGTAGTAGTGGTAGGGGCTGGATCCTGACTGGGATAAATCAGATTTCCCAGAATTAACTAAGCTTTAGCAAAGGATTTAAAGTGGTTTCCCATGCAATAACAGCAGAAAAGTGACAATGTCATAGAATCATAAAGTTGGAAGAGACCTCAAAGACTATCCAGTCCAACCCCCTACCATGCAGGAACATACAATCAAAGCACTCCTGATAGATGGGCATTCACCCTTTGCTTTAAAAACTCCAAAGAAAAAGGCTCCAAAACGATCCTAGGCAGCATATTCCACTGCCAAACAGTTCTTACCATCAGGAAGTTCTTCCTAATGTTTAGGTGAAATTTCTTTTCCTGAAATTACTCCATCTCCTAGCCTCTAGAGCAGCAGAAAAAAGTCTTTTCACTCCATAATGAGGAATCCTTTTAATTATTTAAACGTGGCTATTAGGTCCAATCTCAGCCATCATATCTCCAAAAATCCCACCTGAAGGAGTTCCTATCTCGATGCAATTGCAGTTTACCAACCTCCTGTAGTAAGATTGATTAGTACCTTCTCATTTAGCCAAGAAATCACTAAATGAGACTAACTGGATGCTGCCGCAAAAGAAACCCTCATTACACCTCTTTATACACTTATTCTCAAGCATTAAGGGGGCAATTCTATGGTCAACTATAAGTCTCAAGCTAATCTGGAAAGCCGTGTGTTCAACATTTTAGTCCAAACTTTAAAGGAGTTATCTGAAATGTTTAACCTTTTGGGGAATAGTGGGCAGCACTCTTTCAAAGTTAGAAGTGAATCCCAGAACAGATTCCCTATGCTGGTGACATAGGACATCCGAGTCACCAATTAAAAAATAAGATTAAAATGGTAATTGGATGAGGAAAGTATCTAACAGTACTTTTGAGGCTAACTTATTTTTGCAAGAGCTTTTACGAATTTCAGACATATCAATGCAATAATCACTGTATACAACACACCTGATAAGGACAAAATGACAAATCACGTGTGGCATCTGTTCTCAAAAGGACATGATGAATTGTCTGTATACAAACCACTTCTTCATCCATGATTTAAACCTTCTCATTACTTCAGCCTGGATGTGTCCTACATGGAGAGATAAAATAGATTACCTCAATAAGAATTCTTGCCAAGAAAGGACAAGGGAGGGAAGCACTTTGGCACTTGGCCTATGGCAGCTGTTGTGGTTTCTTTGCGTTCACAGCTGGGGGATCCATGCCCACCTGTTGAGCTTGATAAAAGAGCCCCAGGACACCACAGGACACATGCAGCTGTGCATTTGAAAGATCAGAATACAGCTAAATGTGTCAAAATCAAGTATTCTCCAAGCTGATGTCAACCCTCATTTACATGCTTTCTCCTGACTCAATATTTGCATATGTTTTTTGGTTTAATATATATTTTTTAAAAAAAACATGATGGATAAACTCTCATCAGCTCATTTTGGCAATAGGCTCAGCAAATCAAGCTGTTTTCCCCAAATGTCATGGGAAGAAAATGTTTATTGCCTCCCTCATTATACCCCAAAGCTCAGTTCTGAGTTCTGTTCTCATTATAAACTCAGTGATGCTAACAGGATACCTACAAACAGAGAGTTGCCTACCACAATGATTTATAGTTGTTAAAAATATGTATGGTTAAAATAACTATCCATCATATAATGATACATATGATAAGACAGGGGAAAAGATATGCATTCATAATGTGATTTTAGGACTTTGCTGCAAGAGGGAGGGTTATCACCTATCAATCTGTCATCCCCATGATTACTCTGCCTCTATTATCAATAGGTAAAACCTGTCAATAGCTTCTAATCCCACAACTTTCCCTTCCCCTACCTGGCATGATAGCTCTGTTCCACTTCTTTGTCAGCGTGCCAGCACCTAAATGACATCAAGGGTTGAGATTCTCCTCCTCTCCCACTCTCCCCATCAGTATTTTTGAGCTATTTGTTTATTTTTAAGTCTTACTTTCCTTTTTATAAAAAAAAACTGCAAAATAGCTTTTTTAAAAAGAGAAAATATGGAGAAGTCGGAGAATGGGAGGTTACAAGGGTATGTGGAAGTATGAGTATGGGAGCACAAATCAACAAAGCAGTGCAATTGTCCAAACGAAGAGAGGTGTAATAAAGATGTAGCTCATGCTGATATTATCTGGTATTGCAGCTTAATGCAATAAAGTTTATTATGTTACAAAAATGTATAAAGAATGTGATCCCATGGTCTCTGGGAAGATGTTTTAACAGCTATAGGCAATCCTGAAATTCCACTTGCAAGGCTGGAGATCAAACAAAGGAGGAACTCTTCTTTTAGGTACATCTACACTTATCACTTAAGTCAATTTCAAACCTGAAATTGGTTTAAGGCCTGGATGGTGATGATTACATAAATTATAGAGCACTGATACATATAAAAGGCTATCTTTCATGTGCTTTTGTGGATGCTTGTTGTCTCACCACCACAGTTTGAAGCTAGCTTCGAGCTGCATTAAATAGTCAGTGTAGATGAGCAAAAGTTCCTCCTTCTTGCTGAATATGTTTCATCATTGCATCTCCCTCATATAGGTTATCTAGTTCTGAGAATGGGTATATAGGAAAAAGCTTGGAACTACATGATCAGTCCTGACCTAATCTCCAGCATTGGAGAATCTGGCTTTAACATTTCCAAACTAACTTCCCATTCTTTCCATACTCCCATTCTGAAAGTAAATCCCACTCCTTTGTTTTCTATCACCCTTGGAGCAAAAGAGCTGCAGGACTGTGGATACTTCTTCAGAGTATTATGATCCTTAATGGAAAATGAATGTTACTGGACTCCAGGTATAATAATCATAACAAAGCCAACAACACTGTTTTAGACCATTAAGATCTAATGATAACATTATGCATAGCAATAGGATAGCAAATATTTATATGATGTAGGATGGAGCATGTAGCACTCAAAGTAGGGGCAACAGGAAAGGAAGTCTATAGTCAAAATGAATCTGTCAAATTGCCACATTATTCAATACAGTTGTAACATATAGTTTTAAGATTTTATACACAGGTTTCTTTTGGAAAATCTTATTATATTTAGCAAAGTTCTGTATGTTGTTAGCAATTCTCAAAGAAATCTTATACAGTATTTATATATTCATTTATTTTTGCCAGGAAATTTTAGTTTGGTCATTTAAGTTTGATACTTATTATGCAGCATCCTGCCTAAGACATTGTTTCAAGTTCCTAATCTGCATTGTAAAGTATAGAAAAATATAATAATATGGACACATAAATATAATAATAATATAGACAAAACAACTTATTGAAAATTAGTTCTACTTCATATGTTACTGGCAGCTATTTCTTCTCTTTGGTCAGTGCTGCCATGGCTTCTGCGAGATTTAGTGTGGCAAGGCACCATCACTATTTGGCAGAGAAGGTTAATACTTGTAAAACTACAGCTCCCGTGATTCCACAACATTGTTCAATGGCAGTTATAGTGGTATCAAACTGCATTAATTCTACTCTGTAGGTGCATCCTTAGATACTGTCTCTGTTAAGATGCACCCATATTCACCATTCATTGAAGGAAGAGACAGTGCTTTTCAACTTCAAAGTTCTCAGAGTGAGGTTACAGTGAAGGTCTCATGTTTCTTCCTTCCCTTGGCTAAGTACTCGATGAGAATCACCATCATCTAGTTGCCTCTAAAGGGACAAATGCAAACCAATCAGTACATGCTGGAAGGTGAAGGAAGTAGATGCACCAACATTGATTTTAGAGCATATATAAGCAATGCATACATTTAGCTAGAATGCTTTAATATACAGAGTTAACCAAGATATGTTTCTTTCATATGTGTGTATAGATGTGTTTTTTATTTTAATTTTTACTTGTCAATGATGTATGTTATGTATGTATTTAATCTTGTTCTATTGTGATTACCTGGGCTTGGCCCCATGTTAGCCACGCCGAGTCCCTTCGGGGAGATGGAGGCGGGGTATAAAAATAAAGTTGTTGTTGTTGTTGTTGTTGTTGTTGTTGTTGTTGTTGTTATTCCATAGCTTGAATTTCAGATTCTTTATTGATAAGAGGATTCCAAAACATCAAGATCTTGAAAATGCTAGAAAACCAAGCATAAGAGGTGAGTTTTTTGAAGAAAGAAAGGCTGGATAGCAAGCCAGCTGCAACAAATCACTCTGACCAAGAGATCATGAGTTCGAGGCCAGCCTGTGCCTGCATCTTGTCTCTGTCTCTGTTCTATGTTATGGCATTGAATGTTTGCCTTTATGTGTGCAATGTGATCCGCCCTGAGTCCCCTTCGGGGTGAGAAGGGCGGAATATAAATGCTGCAAATAAATAAATAAGAATACAATATGTTATTCCTTTTAAGCAATTAGCTTTTCCTCATGTTGGCCAGTCATTGGTCTACTAATTTCACTTTAATGGACAACTTGATTCTCGGTGGTAGCATCCAGAAGGAAGGACTGTGTTGGCATTTTAAAAGAATTATCCTATGACACCTGAAAGACTAATCAATTTTATTATCACTACTTCTTCATTGTAAAGCCTGCACATCATGAATTATGGCTGCTCCATATTTCTCTTTTGAAAGTATGTCAATCCTTATTTGGAGATTTTGTGCACATGCTCCTTCATGGGGTGAGAATAGTTATCCCTAATCTGATCACAAAAAATGAAAAGGAGTTTGTTTCAGTCAATTTCTGAAGAAATTAACAAACTACAAAGGAACATGAGAGATTTAAAAATCCGAATGTTGGGGAGTATCATTAAACTTGAAAGACCTTGGTGGGCCTTAAACGATTAATTTTATTAGTCGTAAAAAGTAAGTATACTAAAATGGAGCTCATTTAAGAATAGATAACCTAGCAGTAATTTAATTGCAAAATAATTGACTGAGGAGTTTATGTTTTCTTTTTGAAAATCTATCTTCCGGTCTTTCAGCTTCTACCACAGAACAGTAAATGCATTGTTTGCACTATTGATCTAACAAACCATGGGGAGCCAGATCTAAAAGTCTGAAAGTAAGATAATAACAACAATAGATTAATATATAAGTGATTGTCATACTGAAATTATCCTTAAGAATAATAAGTCTGATATAGTAGTATTTCTCTTGCCTCCACAGAACTTGCATTAACTAAAATAGAAAGAACTGCACACCTATCATTCAGTAGGGATATAAATCTTTATGAGCTCCATTCTAAATAGTTGGGAACAAGGATTTTTACCATTTTCCTCTTCATAGAGAGAAAGTCATTTTGCAGTTTTCAAAGTCTATTCTCTTTTGTTCGTACAGAAAGAACAATTATGTGTGCAAAAAACAGTAAAGACCATATTGTTTTCTGTTTTCTGCACAAAATGTTTTCTGCACAGAAAAAAACAAGTGTTGAGGGGTTTTTTCCCCCAAAAGGTGCTAAATCTAAAATATAATGAAAAATGAGTTCTACCACTTCATCACATGTAGAAAAATCCATGTCCTAGCATGCTGTCAGGGTTCCTCCTCAGAGCCCGCTGGATGCCATCACATGATGTCCAGCAATTTTCGGTGGGACTCTGTGGAAGAAGCATCCTGACAGCATGGTAGGGCACTTCCCATGGAACACAGGAGGCTTCCTGTGTTCTGTAGACAGCAACGGGGGAAGACGCTTCCCTCTGTGGGATGGGGTAAGGGGTGCAATGGGCAATGTGGGGCATGGAGCAATGGTTCCCCCCCCCACACACACACACACATATACACACTTCCCCATGGATTACGACCTAAATGTGATGAGGTCCATAGGCAACATCACACTGTTAGATAAGAGCAGAATAAATATTGTGTATAGATCAAAATTAGAAAAATGTATCAAATCACTGTGGTATAGGGCTTGGAAAACTGATTCCCCCCCCCCCCCAAAAAAAAAGAATACATATCCTCAGCACATTTTAATAACTCCTATAACATTTGTTCAAATGGTTTGGGAAACAAACTCCACAATTATTTCGCATATGGAATACGTCTGTCTAGCAACACTTGAGAAACCTGTTTTTCTACCAATTTCCAATTTTTGTTATTATTTTTTTCTATCAATTATTCTACACAAATTGCTACTGTCCAACTTGAACATCATCCAATTGTCACATATATCTCCAAAATCACAAAACTAGAGAGGTTTTTCAGGCACAAGACAGGTAGTATACATAGCTAGTGAGCTATGTTCAGCTTGGTGGGTCATAACTTGGCCTGCCCTTCATCTAGAAGCTGATGAGGGCTCAATTATTAACCCAAATTACTTCGCAAGCTCAGTAGAAATTCAGTTTGTAACACATCACACATGCAAGTGTCTGCAAGTAATAGACGTTACAAGGCAATCACACAGCATTTGTTTGTGGCCAGTGAGCCAATGACGAGGTTTGATAGGTTTCTTGCTGAGCTAAATTCCATAGCCATCAGTTTGAAAAGTTCACATTGTCAATTAAGGTGTATATAGGGGCTGTGTGGGTAATGAACCACCTGCTGGGGTCAGATTAGTTGTGCAGACATGGTTGAATTGTGCATAAATATCTGAGAAATCTGTTTCTCTCAGCAGATAAGACATCCATGAAAGAGAAAGACAAGCTGCAGTTGTACAGCACCACACTATGGCTTGACAACTCTGATGAAAATGTTCCTTAAATGGATGAGAATAGAGCACAGGACCATTTGCAAATAATAAAAATCAGTAACTCTTTACAGAAATCTTCCACCGTAAAATGACTGCTCTGTCAGTAGTAATGTTACTCTTCTCTTGTTTGATTCTTTGATGCAAGAACAATGACAATAACAACAAAATCCAAAATAATCAAAAGTTTTCTTTCTACTGGAAGGGCTTTTGCACACTTTTCAATGACAACTGCTTGAAGCACAGGGAATGTTTACGCTGGAAAGTATAGCCCAGCATAAATGTACCCTAGAGAAGTCCTAGCTGGTCATGAAGCTTTATACAAGGCCCTTTTCACTATGGGTGCTTCTGCTGATATCAGAATGGGCCACCTGGTTGACCATCATGAAATATTTTCTTTGTCAAGTAATACTCAGAGGTAGTTTTGCCAGTTCCTACCCCTGAAATAAGATACTCATTGGCAGTCTCCATCCAAGTACTAACCAGATTAGATAGGATCTAGTGTCCTTAGAGTTTCCTAAAAGTCAAGTCACTCATACATTGAGCATGTTGATAAGGTAATTTTCTATCCAACTAACATTTCTAGCAGATGTTTAAGAATCTCATCATATGCTGGCTTTCCCTTGTTTCTAAACACTTAAAGGACATTTTAAAGACGGAGTTCCATAGAGTTCATCAAAAAACAGAAGAGTATTTTCAGTGGTTGCCCATGGGACTCTGTTCCTAAGGTGTGAAAAAACAGAGTTCTTTGGAGTTGAGTAGCAATTGACTCCAGAACTCTCCATTCATGTAGAAATAGCTAAAGGCACTTACCGTATATACTCGAAGATAAGCCGAGTTTTTAATTTCTTTTGGGGGCTGAAAAAGCCTCCCTCGGCTTATAATGGGGTCAAGGTCAAGCCAGGCAGTGGAGCCTGGAGGCTACAGTATGTTTTCTTTTCCAAAACCTCCCTTCTCCATTTTTCCTCTCAGGCTGGGGTTATCTTTTTTTTTTGAGAGAGAGAGGGGGGGGCAAGGAGGGAATGTTTTCAAAAGCAAAAGGAAACTGAGTGACAGAATGTCTTGCAAGCCAGGAAGAAGAAAAAGATTGCATCGGTCGAAGGGGAAGAAAAAGAGAGAATATTGCAAATTTGCAGGATTTATTATAATTATTACTATTACTGCAAGAACATTTAAGTCAAAAGGGAGGGAAGGAGGAAAAGGACAGCAACAGAAGATGTGTATTTCTTTTTATTCCTAAGGAAACAAAAATGGGGTGGGTTTCTTTGGGAGTGGGAGAGAAGTTTTTAAAAGCCTTTTTTGGATACTTTTAGAGTTTGAAAAAGGGAGAAATAAAAGAGGCGGGAAAGGGAAACAAAAAAGAGGCCAAAGTTGTTTCTAGGGGGGCTTTGCTTGCATATCTTTCTTGGGCAAATGCATGACCCAAAGCTTGTAAATAATATATAGATTTTCCCCCAACAAATACATTAATTTAATATATGAAATTTCCCCTCATATGTTTGGAGGTCTTTCAAAATCCATATAGATATCTAGAGATTTCATGTATCTGTATATCTGTACCTATATGTATACATTAATTTTATATTTGCATTTTCACCTCACATATTTACAGGTATCTGCAAGTCCTATATAGATATAATTATCTATATATAGATAGATGTCTAGATAGATATATATTAATATCTATATATAGGGCTGTAAATATGCACACACACAAACATATATAGAGAAAGAGATGTCTAGATAAATATAAACATAGATAAGTGGGGCTTTTAAATATTGCAGGAGGGAAATGCACATATATAGAGGATTTGCAAACGTTTCAGGGGAAATGCAAATGTGAAATTAGTATATATAATTATAGATTTATATCTAGCTCTGCATTGTTTATATAGGCATTGAATGTTTGCCTGTTACTATGTTGGAAGTCAGCCTGAGTCCCCATGGGGAGATAGATAGAGCGGGATACAAAGGAAGTTGATGATGATGATTATTATAAAGTTATTGTTGCTATCATATTGTTTTTGTTGACCCTACTTTTCCACTTATAGAGTTAATTTACTGTTTTTCTTTGAAATACGGTAAATATTCAAAAACATAAGCCTCAATTAACATAATTTTATTGGTATCTATTTTGAAATTTACCAGTAGCTGCTGCACTTCCCACCTTCAGCTTATACTCGAGTCAATAAGTTTTCACAGTTTTTTTGTGGTAAAATTAGCTGCCTTGACTTATATTCGGGTCAGCTTATACTCGAAAATATACGGTATTTTAAGGTGGGATGGGAACTGTTGAATTTATCTATTTTAGATTGTTTAAGTAACATGAAAATGTACCCATTCTTGTGGACTACTTCAATGTTCCTTTGATCGCCATTAATTGTCCGGCATGCAACTTTAATGGTACTTCATTTTTTTTTCAGAAAATGCACAATTCTGATATATTTCTAATTTGCTTTAGCTATATTTTCTCTTTATGGGCAGAGACTATACTTTTACGTGTGATAGTTCAGTAAACGAAAGATTTGTCTAGAAATGGATGGAGTCTATCACATGTGATGGCTGTGAATAAATGATCTATTTCTATTAAAAATGGAAAGTTATGAAGTATTGTGGTAAGAAGACAATCCTCCCCCCCCCCCCCATCCCACTTTCTGCTCCAAATGAGATGAGGTCATAAGTTAACTTTTTATGGCAGGCATCAAAACTGACCTTCTACAGCAGTGTTTCTTAAACTCTGCTCCTCCAGAAATCCCAGCCAGCAAAGTTTGAGAAACACTGTTCCACAGAAATCTTTATATGTAAACAATCCAGAGGAGGAAAAAATGTCTAAACATATCCAAAAATGTAGTATTAGCCAATAAACTATATTAATGTTCCCTTCCTCTTTAATGTTCACCCAAATGAATGAAGTTAAAACAACATTTTTACAGCTCAGTAGAAATTAGCAAATGATATCCACAGCTGGTTAATCAATTATTATTTCATCACATAGGAAGATAAGCACAATAGAGCTGTATCTCTATGAAGTGACAAAGATTTCTCCAACTTTTAAAGCAATTATAAAAGTATACCGTAAATGTAAGGATAAAAAGAATTTGTATATGCTCAGTGAAGATGCTTATTCCACACTTATTCCTAATCCTGCAGGTCTTGAAAGTACAGTAGAGTCTCACTTATCCAACATAAATGGGCCGGCAGAACGTTGGATAAGTGAATACGTTGGATAATAAGGAGGAATTAAGGAAAAGCCTATTCTACATCAAATTAGGTTATGATTTTACAAATTAAGCACCAAAACATCATGTTATACAACAAATTTGACAGAAAAAGTACCGTATTTTTCGCTTTATAAGACGCACCTGATGATAAGACGCACCTAGTTTTCAGAGGAGGAAAATGGGGAAAAATAATTTGAATGTCCAACTCTTTGTTTGTCACTTTCCAAATTGACCGGCGAGCGGGGGTCCCGGATCATGGCCTCCAGCTTCCTCCACCGGCCCGGGAGCAGCGCGTCTTCCCCGCTGGCGGGCGCTTGCGGGGTGGGCATTTTCCCCGCCGAGGCCGCCGGCTGCTGTGGGGGCTGGTGGTTCATACCTAGCCCTTCCTCCTCCTCCTCCTCCTCCGCTGGCTTCCTGGCGATGGCGGCTGCTCGGCCTCGAGGGGGGAGGAGGAGAAGGCAGGCGCAGCAGCGGCAGTGACAAGCGAGGGGCGCCTCCCACCGCCAGTGCCTCCTGTGGGGCCTACTCCGAGAAATCCAGGCGGTGGCTCAGTCCCGGCCTCGACCGGCCAGGCCTCTTCTGCCTCGGAGGGAAGGGAGGGAGGTGAAGGCGAGAGAGAGCGAGAGAGGCCCGCCCTCAGCAGCCAGGGGGGGAGGAGGAGGAGGAGGATGGCCCCTTCCCCCCGCTTTATAAGACGTACTGACTTTTTCCCTCTATTTTGGGGGGAAAAGTGCGTCTTATAAAGCGAAAAATACGGTAGTTCAATACACAGTAATGTTATGTTGTAATTACTGTATTTACGAATTTAGTACAAAAATATCATGATGTTTTGAAAACATTGACTACAAAAATGCGTTGGATAATCCAGAATGTTGGATAAGTGAGACTCTACTGTAACTCCTCAATTGTAACCATTCTCTTTATAACAGTGGTTCTCAACCTGTGGTTCCCCAGGTGTTTTGGCCTACAACTCCCAGAAATCCCAGCCAGTTTACCAGCTGTTAAGATTTCTGGAAGTTGAAGGCCAAAACATTTGGGGACCCACAGTTTGAGAACCACTACTTTAAAATAACAAAGGTCTGACCTCAATGGGCCCTTAGTATCAGCTGGGGGTTTACGCCAAGATTCCCCATGAATGCCAACATCCATGGATGCCCAAGTCCCATTATAAGCAATGGCATAGTTACAATATAAAAACTTATATAATAGCAACATTAATGTTTTCTTTCTATTTTTTAACAAATATTTCAAGGTGCAGTTCATTGAACTAGTGAATACAGAAATCTGTGGGTATGGGAGGCTGACTGTACATTACACTTGTTGCAACATATGATAATATTGTTACTTTGTTTATTTTAATGTATGGTACTTTTAAAGTTATTGCAATAGGGACTTTTAAATGGTGAAGAAATGGTTATCACATGGTTCATGACTGCTTTGGAGTGACAGAGCAATAACAATAGGATGATTTTGAGTTTTTGTTCCAGTCTAGTGGCTTGCAGAATTCAATACTTTAAAAAAACCCACAATGAACAATTATTTTATTTACTCTTCATTGATGGGAGCAGATATCCTTCCTCCAAAACAGCTGCAGCTCTACTGATAACTAACTACTATGTGGAGCCTTTCAACTGTAACTGTAATTATTTTCTTACATAGCATTCGAGCCAAACTTGGTCACAGTTAGAATGGACATCCTAAAATAAGAATGATTCCTTTATAATTTGTCATTATTTTTAATAAGTCTTCTCTAACTAAATGATTTATCTTGATTTATCTGCCACCAAGTTATTTTTTTCTCAACCGGAAGGAAAATCTTGAATCGTTATATTAATATACTATTATATAAGCAAAAACATCATACTTCTTAATAGGCTTTTTTCTTCTTTTGAATGATCCAGATGGAGAGAATGGCTTCTGTTTTTGATATTAAAAGTTTCTGAAAAAACTGTAGCCCCAAAGAAGCAGATGCAGCCTTTTCACTCTTTTTGTGCATGTAGAAATCAAAGTTTCTGTTATATTCCAGTCAAATATCCCTGGCACCCTCTAATTGAGCAGTAATTTATTTTGCATGCTTCCTGAGTGATGAGTGCCTCCCAGCAAGACTCCCTTTTTACTGGATACGTCTGTTACGGTCAAGGACCTACTGTAAAATTCTTGGAATTCTTCCCTCTTATAATGCACACATTAACAATCACTTACTGAACAAGTGGAGCATATTCATTCATTCACACAACCAGGTGGTTGGAAAGAGATGCTTAGTATGCAATCAGGAAAATCAAAAGCATAATGGGAGCTAAGATTTTGTAATACATTGCCTGACATGCAGAAATATCTATTTTATGGTTTAAATATCTATCATCCTTGGAAACTGGATAACTGGTTCTGAATTATACTTGTTTATTTCTTTGTGTTCAAGTGTCTGCTTTGTGGCTGTTGTGCCAGGAAGGATGGTTTGGAGAACATTTGATAGAAAATGATATTGTGACAATTTTTATCCAGAAACCTGCACAGCTACTTGACTAAGCTTAAAAGTAAAAATAACACATTTTTATCCCAAAATTCATCTTTACCTTTTAAATAAAGTATAAATATAAATATGTGCCCCTGATGGTGAAGCGGGTTAAACTGTGTCATGGACGATTGAATTATTTCTACAGTCTAGGTGTACCCCCAGGAGCCCCTGATGGTGCAGCAGATTAAAGTGCTGAGCTGCTGAACCTGGAGTCCAAAAGGTTGCAAGTTCAAATCCGGGAAGTGGAGTGAGAGCCTGCTGTTGGCCCCAGCTTCTGCCAATCTAGCAGTTTGAAAATATGCAAATGTGAGTAGATCAATAGGTACCACTCCAGTGGGAAGGTTACGGCGCTCCATGCAGTCATGCTGGCCACATGGCCTTGGAGGTGTCTATGGACAACGTCTGCTCTTCAGCCTAGAAATGGAAATGAGCACCAACCCCCAGAGTGGGACACAACTAGACTTAATGTCAGGGGAAAACCTTTACCTTTACCTATTTGCCATAAAATTAACAGAGGGAATAATTGATGAAGATCCCAATATATGTTAATCTACAATCTACAGGCTCTGAGTGCTTAAAAGTGTGCAAAATATTATACTGTATGAAGACAGAAAAGAGAGCTGGTTGGTCTCATTTGAGGACCAAGTTGAAACTTGCAACCTCATCACATGAGGCCTGGACTCCATTGTAGTATATTTTCTACACTGAGCCAGGACAGAGCTGGACAGAGCCCATCACATGATGCAGGCCTACATCTCGTGGAACTCTACCCTGGCTCCATGTTGAAATCATCCTATGACAGAGCCCTGAGAACATAGGAGGCTGTGTTTTAAAACTTCTTATCTTGTGCTTGAGATGACCATACACCCTATTGTTAATGAGATAGATAAAGGTAACATGCATCTCTTGGCTTGAAATGACATTGTTCTCCAAGGTCCTATATTAGGAATTAGAATAGTCACAAATTATAGATCCATGGATTTTAAAAAGAAACATATCAAGAGATCTGAGGATTTATTAGAAAATAAAAGCAGTGTTTTATTGTTCTCATTTTCTCTACAGCTATTGAGAGCAGCTGTGGTATAAGAAAGAAAAAAAGGAGGTTAACTTAATCTGGAGGTTCCAGATTTAGTTTAGGCTTCACCCACTGTCTGTGATTTATGCCCCAACCTCCGCAATGTGAAATCAAATCACAAAGCTACCTCATGGCAATACTATAAAAGACTAGCTGTTCTGTTTACTATGTTTGCCTTAGGTCTGATCTCATCCAAAATGGCAGCTCTGCTGTCAATACTAGATCACAGCTACAGCCAACAAAAATGAATTTAATTGGAAGGGTGTAATAAAATAAGGAAAGGCATAGATATGCTACAGGAGGAAAAACATGGCCAAGAGGGAAGGAATCATGGTTTGGATTTTTATTTTTTAAAAATAAAGAAGCACACTGTGCAGGAATTAAACAAGGAAGAATTTTTAAAAAGCGAGCTGGAATCTATCTTGTGTGCAGAAAGATGACTTGATGCCTTACTGATGTGGCAGGTAACATGCAAAAAGTGTGATTAAAAAAATAGTGCATAGCAAAGCATGTAGGATTTATCTACACTGTAGAATTAATGCAGTTTGACTTCATTTTAATTGCCATGCTTCAATGCTATGAAATGATGGGAATTGTAATCTTGCAAGGTCTTTAACTTTCTCTACCTCAGAGTGCTGCTCCCTCATCAAACAACAACTCTCAGGATTCCATAGCATTATAGCATAGTTAAAGTGGTGCCAAACTGCTAAAATTCTTCAGAGTGGATGCAAACAAAATCTTTACTCAGATCATGCCACTCAGAGAACATTTCCTTTTTCTCCTCACTTCCTTGTATGTGCACAGTCACATATGTGAGCATGCAGGTATAGTGATTTCCAGTTGTTCATTTACTGTAGATGCAAACAGAGCTAGAGAATGAAGCACACTTTGCACATGAAAGGTGTTCTGTTTCTGTCATGGAAATGGCAGCAGGCTCATACTGAATGAAATGTGTTTGCATTGTGCTTATTGGCACTTACTGCCCAAGTACACCTGTTTACATGATTGCTTATCTTGGAAAGATAGCCCCTGAATTACCTTCAGCTGCAAATTGGCTTACATGTTGAGTGACCTAAAAGGAAGTGATGTTTCCATGACAATAAAGAAGAAAAACTTGAGTCTGCTTTCATGTATAGTGCTTGTAAATATCAGTGTTGCTCAGACTTCGGGTTTTTTATTTTTATTTTGCATAGATGGCAATAAGATTGGATTGAAGCATAGTCATTCTTAAACCAGCTAAAATAAACTAGACTTTAGATAATCGTAATCTTGATGTCATTTGGTCTACACAGAATGCCCAAATCTGGATGTGTACTATGTTTTGAATTTCAGCTCCCACAATTCCTAACAGGTGGTAAGCTGGCTGGGAATTCTGGGAGCTGAAGTCCAAAACACCCGAAGGAGCAGTTTGTGAAACACTGTATTAAAGACTTCTAAGTACCTCTCCCAAGATTCAGTGGTTTAACCATAGTCCTGTAATCATGTGATATAGGAGACAACATAGCAGAAAATTCTTGCACCAGTTAAAAGTAAATTCTGTGCAGCAAGAAAACAGGAAGGCTATGAGACCCATGTCTTTGACTATTTTGTAAGACAACTTGGTTCATGGGCCCAATGGAAGTATATTTTTATCTCATTCTGGCGCAGTTTCCCCTAACTTGATATCCTTTACATGTTTCCAGATTGCAAAATCCATCTGCCTCAGCCAGCATTGCCAATGGTTGGAGATGGTTGAAGTTGTAGCACAAAACATCTTGAGAATACTGCTAGGTTGAAGAAGACTGTTCTACAGTATTACACTGCCTGTCCACCAACACTGATTCTTGGTATCTTGGTTTTTAGGCTTGCTTCTGGGGTTATTTGGGCCACTGATTTGGAAAAATGCATTGGATAGACCACACCAGGTCTCATTTCCTAGATATGATTATAATGATTTTCTGTGGGAGAAAAGATGGTAGACTAGAGCTGGTAGGGGAAAATGGTGTCATTTTTTGGAATCAGCAGGTTAAATATTCCCAGAATGTTTGTTGGACAGTGTTAAGATTAAGAGTACTAAGTACAAGTGACAGATTAAATGAAAAGGATGGGGATGAATGTTTCCTTTGAGACAACAAGAGTTTATGTCTCCTTCAAAACAAAGGCAGAGATAAAATGTTTTAAATTATGAGTCACCAGGGTCCTCATTCACACTGAATAATTATAGCACTTTAACTGCCATATCTCCATCATATGGAATGCAGGGATTTACAGGTTGCTGTGGCACCAAGGCTCTTTGACAGAGTATCCTAGATATCTTACAAAACTATAAATCCCAGGAACCATAGCAGTTAAAATGGTTTCATAGGATTATAAAGGTGAAGTGTGATAGCACCCCTGGTCTTCTCTTGATTCTTCCAGGAGGCACATATAAAAATTCTTGGTCAACAAGAATTATCACACAGTCACGGTTATCGCACAGCGTTTCTGTATCTGTCCCGACAGGCATCATGATAATCATGCTCTAGTAGTCTTTTCATACAATATATTTTTGAATTAATACTTTCATGTTTTCTCCTGTTAAAGTCAATATTCAGATCCCCAATGAAAGTGCAAAGTGAAAATGTAACAGTTCATTTTATTTTTAAAAAACCTTGTCTAGACACATTATGCTAACATATGAGAATAATCAAAGATGGTTTCATTTAAGCAAACATTTTCATTGAGCATTTAAAAAGATTTTGTAACTGGGCATTTTAGAGAATTTCACGATGTGAAGCAGAATTCAGAAATAAACTTTGCTGCCAAATGAATATTCAATGACAACAATGGAATAAAAACAGTTTTATGTTGGATTTTTTAAAAATCCCCTGTGGCAATGCTGTTCCACTGCAGTGATGAAGAGAAATCAGAAAAACAAAATGATTAGAGTGTTGTTGTTCTTTAGGAAGTCAGTAAAGCTAAGAAGGGAGATGGAAGGAAAATAATTCATTGAACTGGTTGTGAGGAATGCTGCCTCAAGCTGTGTGTGTGAGAGAGAGAGGGGGGGGGGGGGGAGAGAGAGAGAACACATTTGTTTACACAATGGTAGATGCACAAATGGTCCAGATTTGAAGATCTTTAATGTAAGCATCTTAATGGATATTCATATATGTATGAATATATGTGCATCTCCATGTGTGTGTTTGTGTGTATGTGTGAGAGTGACAGAAAGTGTGGTTATATATGTGCCTATGTAAACAGTGTTCGTGAAATGGATAAATGTACTCGACAATTGACAATTCCAACTAATACTTGTACACTTCACTGACATGAAGGCACGAAGGGTATTTATATCCCCTTTTCTTCCTTCCAATTGGATTGATTTTAAAATTCCATTTATTAGCATTGTCTTCATGAATTCAAAAACAATTTTTTACAATATAATGCAAATCATGAACTTTCTCTAACAAATAATTCACAGAAACCTTGGCACCCAAGTTTAATTCTCTTTTAGCTTTGTTGATTTAATATGTTTACAGTTCTTGGTCATATATTACTGTACTTTCATTGCTCATTGTATTATAGAAATATGATTTTTAAAAAATACAAAAAAAATCAAGAATGTATATAACAAGGCATGTTGATATAGTATTCCATAGTATAAAATTATGTTGGCATTTACACAATGTCATACCCCCATTACTGGAATATACTAGCCCTTTCACACATTACTTATGTGAAATACTAGCAAGTTTTGAGAAAGGCTACAAAGTCATGCCTTTATTCCTGTCTTCAATATTACCTTGCCTTTAGTAATTCTGTACGCTTATTTGCATGGCCATTTAAGGAGGTGGGCAGGTCTTCTTAAATAGGTCTCTTTATGTGAAGCCTGAGCTGAGCTCCTGTATCATGGGCAGGGCCGGCCAGAGATATTTTTTGATGTGAAGCGGGGGTGCTGAAAAGCGCCCCCGCCACTGGCGCCCTGGCCCCGCCCAGTGTGCCCTGGCCCCGCCTCCCACGCTGCGTGGGAGGCGGGGCCAGGGCGAATAGTGAGGGGGCGGGGCCAGAGTTGGCCCCGCCCCCCCGCCCAGCATGCCCTGGCCCCGCCTCCCACGCAACGTGGGAGGCGGGGCCAGGGCACGCTGGGCGGGGGGGCGGGGCCAGAGCTGGCCCCGCCTCCCACGCTACCCCCGCTCGCCCGTCTGGCCATTTCTAGCAGGCCAGAGTTCAGCGGAGGTTCCTCCAGGCCACGATTGCGGCCTGGAGGGACCTCCGCTGAACTCTGGCCTGCTAGAAAAGGCCAGACGGGCGAGCGGGGGTAGCGTGGGAGGCGGGGCCAGCTCTGACGCCGCTCCCCCCCCCCCGCCCAGCGTGCCTTGGCCCTGCCTCCCACGCTGGGCGGGGGGGCGGGGCCAGAGCTGGCCCCGCCTCCCACGCTACCCCCGCTCGCCCGTCTGGCCATTTCTAGCAGGCCAGAGTTCAGCGGAGGTCCCTCCAGGCCGCAATCGCGGCCTGGAGGGACCTCCGCTGAACTCTGGCCTGCTAGAAATGGCCAGACGGGCCAGGGCGCACTGGGCGGGAGACGGGGCACCGTCAGGGCGGTGCCCCGCCTCCCGCCCAGCCTGACGGCGCCCCCCCGGGCCTGCGCCCGAGGCGGCGGCGTCAGGTGCCTCAATAGTGGGGCCGGCCCTGATCATGGGCTGGGATGAGTAATTTACAATGATCAAATGTGTTGCTGACATGATACACAATTGTTGGATAATTCTGATGGTGCATACCAAGGTACCACACAAGATGACCCATTGTACAGCAGGGGCTCTCACACATGGCATGACACTGTAAAGGAGGGCTTCCACCACACAACGTACTATAAAAGATGGGTGCATAATTTTTCTAGCTATGTACAGGGAGTCCATTACTTTCCACTCCCATTCTATATTAACAGACACCTGTGGCTCTGTTGGGAGTATTGCCTCCCTCCTTTCACTATCATTGTGTAAGGGCAGCCTGTACTCTTGTGTATCAGGTCAACAGCCACACTTCTCACTCCATTTGTGCAATGATCCCAATGGCACAGCCATTACAGTTGTTTGTGAGAATATGACCATTATGCCATATCACACTTCTAAGTTCTAGGATCAGCTTTTGGTTTACAACATTGCAAATTCCCAATGGGATGAGTGTAGTGGGCCTTATCCCACAAAAATAGCCAGGAGTATAGTTGAGCCTTGTGAATCATCTTGTAGGCTTATATAACTGTGCAGTCTAGTTGGAAAGTTCTTGTAGCAAGCTTCTTGAAAATCCATCTGATGAAGTTATACCAAGCAACAGCAGTGTGCTATCAAGATCCTTGCAGCTAATTTGTCTCCCCATGATAATGGATATTATTTTTCAGTCTCTTGTGGTAACTGACATTGACAATTTCTTGCTAGATAGCTTGGGCCCAAGCAAACAAAGAGGAGAAATATCCTCTTCAAAACTGTGAGCTCCCTTTTTAAAGATGGGTGCTGGCTAAGGTTCCTTCTACACTGCCATATAATCCAGATTATCAAAGCAGATAAGACACATTATCTGCTTTGAACTGGATTATGAGTCTACACTGATATATAATCTAGTTCAAAGTAGATACTCTGGATTTTAAATGGCAGTGTAAAAGGGCCCTAAGTATAACCATCCACATACATGGGTGCAATTAAAAGCCAGCCCTCAACCTAAGAGATCTTTAAAGTTTGGAGGTTAGTGCTCCCTGGAGATTGAGATGTTTTGGCCTACAACTCCCAAATATCCCAGCCACTTTACCAACTGTTAGGATTTCTGGGAGTTGAAGGCCAACACATCTGGGGACCCACAGGTTGAGAACCACTGCTCTATAAGGTCAAAACTCTAAATTTTTAGATCAAGAAAAATAAGAATATTCGGTGAAGTAGGGTAGGTGAGGAATGAGGGTTCACTTAATCTAAATATGTCCCTCGGTGGAAATGTGATTGATGTAGATAAAGAGAATGTATATTCTCTATTTTCTCACCTCATCACCATGACCACTATCCTTCATCCTAGGAAACTCTAAATGGGTTTCTCCCAATTGCTTACAAGCAGTCATGGTTGTGAGGACTTCCCCCCAAAATGGATGCTACACAAATTTAGATGAGGATGGCAAACCTCTTGTAATTGTTTCTGCTCTTGTTGGCAAGAGCTTTAAGGGTCATCCTAATAGTTCTAGTACTAGAATTCTTTGTTATGGTGTTTCTTTCACCTTAGTATTATTACCCAAGTCGAACATCCCCTCAGGAGAAGGTTAAATTGCCTCTGTGTCTGTCTGTCTGTCTGTCTCTGTCTCGGTTCAATGTTTATGGCCATTGAATGTTTACCCTATATGTACATAATGTGATCCGCCCTGAGTCCCCTTCGGGGTGAGAAGGGCGGAATATAAATACTGTAAGTAAGTAAATAAATAAATAAGTGGCTAGTATTGCCATTTGAGCTTCAGTTTGTTACAGTGTTTTATAGTTATATGCTCAAAAGTCCATGTGAATTACACCACTAAGTTTGCATAGAATACAAAATATATATTTCATCCCTATATCTATATCCAGATAGATAGATAGATAGATAGATAGATAGATAGATAGATAGATAGAGATAGATAGCTAGACAGATAAGATATATGATAAGAGTCTGCTTAATATTATATCAAAGCATTGGTTCCTCTTTTTCAATATTATCTACAATGACTGACACCAGATGTCTGGGTTTTCAGACAGAAATCTTTTCTACTTTACCTAGGAAATGAACCTAGGATCTCTTTGAATGCAAATCATCTGCTTCATCATTGACCTATCAGCCCTCCCCGAAGAAGCCATCCATGCCATCATAGAACTCTAGCCAAATTCCGCCTTGAAAATTAGTAGAGATTTGCTGGCAAAATCAGTACAGAAATGAGTATGTCCTGGGACTTGTCATGGGGGGATATCACACATTGCTGTGATGTTATCTTAAGTTTGTGTCTTTCCTATTCAACATGACTGCACATACATACCACCAAACAAAATAAAATGCAGACATGGCTGCAATAATGCATAATTTAATAGAATGCCTTCCTGTCTGAATTACCAAAGAGTGTGATGAAGACCTGTATCTTCACTACAACATATCCATTTAAGAAAGAAAGAAAGAAAAACATAAACGTTAGTAGATGTCAACTGCTAGTGACCACCAATGTATAATTCCTTAAACATTTCTGAAAAAAATGAAACCTAGAAAATATAGTATCGGACTACCACAATGTCTAACTCACGTCTCATAAATTCTTAACAACAGCAGAGAGAGGCAGTGTTCTGAGGTCTTACTTATAATGTCTGCTGCTTGAAAGCAAGCAAGCCAAAGGGAACAACTGTCACCATTCTCTTAGAAAGAAATGTCAAAAGTTTTCTTTGTATTTTTTCATGTGTGCACAGAGAAGAGAATAACATTTGGGCAACTGCATTCTGAGTTCTATATTCAGGTTTTTAGGTTTAATGTCAGCTCAACATTAAGACTCACAAGTGTTCAAAAGAATATGAAGAGTCACAGTGGTAGACTGGCAAATTCTGAAATATTCATCATAAGATCCATTTAGCCATATTCCCAAGAAGAGCTTTTAAAAGTGCAGACCGGCTATGTTGACTACTATCTACAAGGCATTTCTAGAGGCTTTTTGTGTTCATTAGTAGCAGGTCATTTGTAAAAGTAATGAAACTTAGTTGTTTACACAAGATCAAACTATCCCACAATATATTTTTAATGATTGGGATAGTTCAATCACAACAATATTGTTACTTAGTAAATCAGTTCCAGTTTGGAATGTTTAAAGGTAAAAAAAACTGATTAGTTTTTTTACATGTTTAACAGTGGTCTCTTCTACACGGTTACCAGCAAGAGTGAACTAAAACACTACTGCTGTTTTCAATAGGATCTTATGCTATTATCACCTCCTATTACTGCTTCTGCTCAGTGGCTTCCCCTCTTGACTCATATCCACCTCCTTCTTATTCCCATCATGGCCTTGTAGAATAATAGAATCGCAGAGTTGAAAGAAAGCTCCAGGGCCATCCAGTCTAACCTCCTTCCAAACACACAAGTCACTCCCAACAAATGGCCATCCAGCCTCTGCTTAAAAACCTCCAGAGAAGGAGACACCACTAGACTCTAAGAAAGGATATTCCACTGCTGAACACATCTTTCTAATATTTAGGTGGAATCGCTTTTCCTGCAATTTGAATCCATTGCTCTGTATCCTGGTCTCTAGAGCAGCATAAAACAACCTTGCCCCTTCCTCAATGTGACATCCTTTCAAATGTTCAAACATAGATATTATGCCCCCGCTGTTCACATACATGCACAGTCAATCCATACACTTTCTTCCCCCCAAAACAAATAGTTGGTATTAACCCTCCCCTTCCTACAGAGGTTGCAAGCAAATTCTTCTTGAACTTTAATGGCAGGTGATTGATGGGGTTTTTTTTTCAATTGAATGTAGTTCATCAACCCAACTTAGTTTTTTCAGGTTAAAATTTGAAGGGAAGTATTTCTGAAACTGAAAAGAAATCCACTAAGCAAAATCAGCATTTGCAAGGCTTGCTGATCCTTGGAATGCTTTATTCTTGGAATGGATAAAAGATTGGACAAACCTTCAAAAAATAAAAATTCTAACATTGGAAGGCCATGATTTAAGAAGGTGGTGGCACGGATATATGTGGTATGACAAATTAAGAGTGGAGAAAAATTTTGGTAACCACTTTATTAGATCATCCCTGATTAAAGTTTGAAACAAATACAAACATTATTTCTGTACAAAAACACCATTATGTCTGTCCCCCTGGAAGCCAATCAAAAAAGGTTACTAGGATGGACAAAGTGGCCAATTTATAAGGAAATTTTAAAAGAAGGGAGTACAATTCAGGAACCACCTCGAATTAAGGACTTAGATGAAATGCAAAAGATTAACAAAAATGTTTCATGGTATCAATACATACAAATTAAAGACGCATTTAAAAAGGATATATTAATTGGATTTACTATAGAAAATGGATTTTGGGACATCTTGATCCAAAGAGAGAAAAAAGTTGTATCAATTCTATACAAAAAATTACTAGAGTGGGCAACGGAAAAAGAAGAGATCACAAATTCAATGATAAAATGGGCAGAAAACAGAGGTAGGCCAATAAAATTACATGGATGGGAGACAATCTGGACGAAGAAAATAAAATACACATATGCAACAGAACTTAAAGAAAATTGGTTAAAAGTAATACATAGATTGTATTTAACACCTAAAAAATTAGGCCTAATGTATAAGAATGTCAATAATCATTGTTGGAGGTATAAGGAACAAGTAGAGTCCTATTTCCACATGTGGTGGAAATGTAAAAAAATATTTAGCTATTCCAGAACAGTTCGATCAGAATGTAATAAAATACTAAAACTAAAATTGGAAATGAAACCATAAATATTTTTGCTAGGCCTCTTAGAATCAAAGGAAAATATTGATCTAAACAAGGATACACTTTTCACTTTTTTTATAACTGCCGCGAGGAGTATACTAGCAAAGTATTGGAAATCAGAAATATTACCCACAAAAGAATTATGGATAGATAAAATCATT
Organism: Anolis carolinensis; assembly: GCF_035594765.1. Taxonomy (NCBI): domain Eukaryota; kingdom Metazoa; phylum Chordata; class Lepidosauria; order Squamata; family Anolidae; genus Anolis; species Anolis carolinensis. Next base: position 164,656,751 of record NC_085844.1, on the reverse strand, counting down.
GAGATAAAAGATATGGATAGATTAACTTTTTTAAATCAAGAAAAACACTGGTAATGTGATGAAAGAAACGGACTAGACAGATTTTGAAAAAATACTTCTAAAGGAAGAATAGAAAACTGGAAGAAACAAGAAAATAAGTCAACCCCCCCTCCCCAACATTAGTTTTAGCCCTTCCCCCTGGTATTTAGCCAGATCCCTGTCTTTCCCCTTTTCTCCCCCTCAAACTACCAAAATACCTAATTATCCAATACCCTTCCCTTCCCCTGACAAATCCCCTACCCCCCTTTTTCCCCCTCTGACAATCCTCCCCCCTCTTTCCTGTAGGAATATTATTGTAATATACCAAAAAGTACTAGTAAAAATCATTTATTTAAAAAAAAAAGGGCAGGCTATTTTCCCCTTTTTGTCAAGTACAGCTGAAGCATTTGCTGCATGTTGTTGTGAACAGGTTTATGTAAATATCTAAAAAACACCCCCTAGGTGTCGTTCAGAAACCTTTTAATATTTCATGACCCCAAATTTCAGTTAATGTGAGTCCATTTAAGGTTATAACCCACAGTTTAAGAGATTTTGCTCTAGTATCTTTTGTAATGTGGTATGTGAGATGGACTGGATGGCCCGTGAGGTCTCTTCCAACTCTATGATTCTATGATTATTACCTTCAATCAGTATCCCATTTTGAAATCTATTTCTAACCCATAGTTTATTCTACATCATGAGTGACTGTTTGCCCTCCAGATGCCTTTAGAATGCAACTTCCAACATATCTCAACAGTTACTATGCTGGTTAAGGCTGCCAAGAGTCCAACAACATTTGAAAAGTTGTATGATTTCCACACCTAGTCTACATAGTTCTCTTTTTCCACCTCAGATAACACATGAAATCTGTCACATAGAAGCTATATGAGTGCCTTTGTTATTTAAAACATTAATTAGCAAAGAGGAAATTTCTGAAAGAACATGCTAGTTGCACATCATTGGTGAGGCTGACACTTTGGCATATACACACTCATTCATACAAACTGAAGTGTTGACATAACGACACATTTTTAGCACATATTTTCCTACACTTCATTACACAAAGAGGCGTTGCAAATGTTCCTGTCCATGAACATTGCCAGTGAAATTCTATGTACTTTCTTCTATTTTTCAACAACAAATTGAGGATGAGGCTGATAGTTATGCTTCAGACATCTATATATATAAAAGGGTAATGAAATTTCGGCCTAGGACAAAACAACAAAACTTCACATCCTAGAAACACTAAACTTGGCAGCACAATCCCTCATCCATGCCTCTATGTTCATACAACGAAAATAAAAGAAAAATAAAGTCCTAATTAGAGGGAGAGGAATAATTGTTTTTATCCAATTGCTGCCAGTTAGAAGGCTAAGCTCTGCCCACTTGGTCTCCTAGCAACCCACTCAGATTTAGGCCTCACTTAGGCCTCTTCCACACTGCCCATAAAATACAGATTATCTGATTTTAACTGGATTATATGGCAGTGTAGACCCAAGGCCCTTCCACACAGCTATATAACCCATTTATAATGGACTTAATGTCAGGAGAAAACCTTTACCCTTTACCTTAACTACCACCAATTCCTCAATACTTTATTTCCCATATCACCATACTTCGCCACAGGAACGCGTGGCCGGGCACAGCTAGTTTTTATATAATTCTATACATGTTTACTCGGCGCAAGTGGTACTAAACTCCATGGAACCTGCACCCAGGTAAGGCAAATGAAATTGTAGCCTAAACTTTTGATTGAGATATTAATCCCAAAACAGGGTATGTAGTCTTTACCAGCAATGTAACTGATGACATTCTATGCTGGCTACTTGGTTACATAATGTAGTTACATTGTTAGGTGGCATGCATATGCTGACCTGAATACCCAAGCCCACTTTAACAGCCATCAGCCTCATTGAGCTAAGGAGGACTGTTCGGCTGCAAATTGAAATAGAGGATGACGTTTCCAGTCCTCTCTCACCAGCAAACAAGGCTGCCACAAGGAATTGCAATCCTGCTTCTGATTATTACAGCCACATATAGTGGTGGGACGGGACTTGAAGTGTCATTTGTCTCACATCCTGATTGGCAGTTGAACATATCTTTCCCATCCGATGCAGCTGCTGGCTGTTAAGGTATGCACATTGATATAGTCTTACATCATCCTACAGTAAGACTATGTGGTGTTACTGAATATGGAGCAGTTACAGGTCATCCCACTGCCATCCAGGACAGTTCTACATCCATCACAAAACTGAGATACTAAGACTGCAGTTCTACAGACCATAGGAAGGTGTTCCAACTGATATCGTAGGGCTGCAGCTGTCTGGACCAAGGGAAGGTGTTCCAGCAGTCAACATATGCTGTTTTGGGTTAAATCTCAGGGCCCATACAGTCCTTTTTCCTAGCCACAGTGGAAATATCTACAGAACAATTTCAGGGGCAATATAGGGTGTATAAGTGGTGTATCAGAAGAGGGCGAGAGTTCCCTTGATGTACCCAAGCAATTTGGAGAAACATATACTAGCCCTGGCACTAGCATACACTAATTTTCAACCAAAAGAATGGGAATCAAAGAAGTAATTAGGTTCCAAAGGAGAGGTATTGTTGTGTTTTCATTTTTACTTTATCAGTCCAAGGCTAGAGAGATTTGGATAAAGCGATTCCATCACACCTCCTCATCACTACTAACTTGATTTTTCTCTTTAATTTTGGCAAGTCATTTTGTGCTTCATTGCAGGGTGTACAAAATATTAGGACTGGATCCAATTGTTTCAACGTGTTTGTGCAACTTCTGTGCCTGAAAATTATTTTCAGTGGCATGAACAGTTTACATCAGAATGTATAAAGGACTCAATTTCAATTAAAACTGCATTTTGAAATACCATGTTCTTGCATAAGAATGCAAAGGCTGCTTAATAGAATGGAATAGCCACAATAAATACCTTAAAAAAACTACTACTACTGGTGTATTTTGATCATTTACCAATTAATAATTTGAACAAAGTAAAAAAAAAAACCCAGCAAAACATGAAATGAGAATGAAATTAATTTGAAATGAATTGTCAATGGAGCAGATTTTAATTGCACATTTTTTTTTTTAAAAAAAAATCTATATTTGTTTATTAAATGCATGGAAGCATCCCCAGAGCTCTATGGCTGTTCATATAATCAGCTGGACTGAGGGTGTATTGGGCCCAATGCTGCCACTGCAGCACTACTGGCAACAAGCAGTTTCTTGCAAGAGGCTTCTTGGTGAGTCTTCATTTCTGGTTCACTTGGCTGGACACCCTGATGTGAACTTACCTTAAGCGACTTCACCAGCAAACCCATAATTGAGAGCTATTTGTTATCAGCAATATAGCAGTGGGTCCATTAGAGGTATGGACAGTGAATTGAGCTGAATCTGAAATTCTGTAATCACCTCCTGGAAACCCCAGAGTAAATCTCATTTCTTCCTAAGCCACATTAATGGCCAGATGTAGAGCTGCTGATCCAAATTAGGCAGGGAATGCATGGAAAGTAAATAGGATAAAGGATCAATCAATGAAACCTATGATCTTATTTCACCCTAATTTCCCCCAATTTTCTTACCATCTTCATACACTGGCAAAACAGAATCCCACAGAGGCCATCCCATGATGCACAGCCACTTCCGGTGGCTATGCTTGGAAATCCATCTTGCCAGCATGTGAAGATGGTTAGAAGACTTCATTTTCAGGAGTTGGGTGTTCCCCAACTCCTGATTGAAGACAAAGGTAGAAACATAGGAAAGCCGGAAGAAGACAGGGTATCGTCATGGGATGACTGGCAATCCTGGAGACGGACCTTGCCAGGGTAGGCCAGGTCCCTACTCATAAGGAAACTTTCCACCACTTTCCCCTGCTCCCGCCTCTTCCCTCCTGCCCTTGGGATAAAGTCCCTAAAGTGGTGAAAATATTTCCCAGGTTGCAATCTTACGACTGCTGAACTGGCAGTAAAAATCTGTAAACACTTTGTAGTGAATGTAATGCTGCTAGAGGGAAGATGTAGGTGTCAGCAAGCAGACCATTCCTGTCTACTGTCCAGGTTCATGGTGTTAATGGTGATTTGAAAAATTATTATTTGAAGAAACACCTTTCCCTCTACATCTCTGCTGAACAAATTGTACAGTAATGTGATCTCTTTGAAGATATGTAAGATGGCCTTCCTCACTGTGTCACATATGATACTGAATGTCCTTCCCTAGAGGGTGAGCTGGTGCCAACATGGATTTCCTTTTGGCAACGGAATAATAATAATAATAATAATAATAAACTTTATTTATACCCCGCCACCATCTCCCCAACGGGGACTCGGGGCGGCTTACATGGGGCCATGCCCAGAACAATACAATATAACAAAATATAATAGAACAACAAATCTTAGCACATTAAACAACACAATAAAAGAAAATATACACTACATTAAACAAGATCAAAGAACAATAAAACCAAGGGCGGGCCACATGAACACTAGATTAAAACTCGAGGTGAGAAAGGAAGTAGGAGTAAAAACCACAGAGGACAGGGTCATAAAGTGGCGGTGCGATTTGGAGGACAAATATTGAAGGAGAGCAGCAAAAGGAATGTATGTAGTGATTACTCTCCAAAGGCACAACGGAAGAGCCATGTTTTCAGGTCTTTCTTAAAGGCTGCTAGTGTGGGGGCTTGCCTAATCTCACCGGGCAGTGAGTTCCACAATCGGGGGGCCACAGCAGAGAAGGACCTCTCCCTTGTTCCCACAAGGCGGGCCTGAGATATTGGCAGTGGTGACAGGAGAGCCTCCCCTGACGATCGAAGGGATCGGGCAGGTTTATGATAGGAGATACGGCCACGAAGGTAGGTGGGTCCCAAACCGTTTATGGCTTTATAAGTGATGGTCTGTACCTTGAATTGGGACCAGAAAATAAACGGCAGCCAGTGGAGCTCCTTGAACAAGGGAGTGGATCTCTCCCTGTAACTCGCCCCAGTTATTAGTCTGGCCGCCGACCGCTGGACCAATTGTAATTTCCGGGCCGTCTTCAAGGGAAGCCCCACGTAGAGCGCATTACAGTAGTCCAGTCTAGAGGTAACTAAGGCATGCACCACCATGGTCAAGTCAGACTTCACGAGGTATGGTCGCAGTTGGCGCACGAGTTTTAGTTGTGCGAAAGCCCTCCCGGCCACCGCCGACACCTGCGCCTCAAGCGTCAACGCTGAATCCAGGAGGACCCCCAAACTCCGGACCTGTGATTTCAGGGGGAGTGCAACCCCGTCCAGCACAGGCTGCCACTCAATACCCCGATCAGACGAGCGACTGACCAGGAGGGCCTCTGTCTTGTCAGGATTGATCCTCAGTTTGTTCCTCCTCATCCAGTCCGCCACAGCGGCCAGGCACTGGTTCAGCATCCGAGGGGCTTCCTTGGAGTTAGATGGAAACGAGTAGTGGATTTGCGTGTCATCTGCGTTAACTCTTGGCTGTTTATTGATGCCTTTGAAGCTCAGTTTTGATCAGTTTGTTTGATATCTATGTTTAATGCTTATTTTATTCTGATTATAATTATGTTAGGCTGCAAATTAATGCTGTTTCTTTGCTGTTACATGGCTGGTAACATATGAAGCTGCCTTATACTAAGTCATATCACAGATGTATCTAGTAGGCTTGAGCAAATTTTTCGTTAGTTCGTTAAATTCGTTAAAAATTCATTTCGTAAGCACTTTTGAATTGATATTGAACCATCTGCTCACTGCCCTTACAAATATTACGAATTTGAATAATAAAAGTACCTTTTTTCGTTTGTTTCTGATGTCTTCGGATGCAGCTGTAGCCCCTCTGAGAGGAGAAGCCATGTTGACATGCCTCTCAGCCAATCAGAGCGGAAGAGGGAGGGAGGGAGAGGCATGGTCATCGATCTGCTAGCATTTTAAAAAAATGTTGCTTCAAAAATCCCCAAAAATCAGTGGATGGGTCAAACATTATGAAACTTGATAGGCAAAGAGTACTTAATTTTTGCTTCCATTCTGGCAAATTTCATCATAATAGCTTTCATAATGCAGGAGAACGAAGCCTCTGAATATTGACCATTCTTTTAAGTGGAAATGAAGCAATTCGCCATAACGAGAGAAAAAACTCCATTTCCCAGAAGCCTTAGCAAGCCAATCAAAGTGGAAGGAAGAAGGACAGGGAGGCATGGCCATCGATCTGCTAACATTTTAAAAAAATGTTGCTTCAGAAATCCCCAAAAATCAGTGGATGGGTCAAACATTATGAAACTTGATAGGCAAAGAGTACTTAATTTTTGCTTCCATTCTGGCAAATTTCATCATAATAGCTTTCATAATGCAGGAGAACGAAGCCTCTGAATATTGACCATTCTTTTAAGTGGAAATGAAGCAATTCGCCATAACGAGAGAAAAAACTCCATTTCCCAGAAGCCTTAGCAAGCCAATCAAAGTGGAAGGAAGAAGGACAGGGAGGCGTGGCTATCGATCTGCTAACATTTTAAAAAAATGTTGCTTCAGAAATCCCCAAAAATCAGTGGATGGGTCAAACATTATGAAACTTGATAGGCTAAGAGTACTTAATTTTTGCTTCCATTCTGGCAAATTTCATCATAATAGCTTTTAAAATGCAGGAGAAGGAAGCCTCTGAATTTTGACCATTTATAAAAGCATTGGGCTGAAGCAAACGTTTCTCCAATAGTACTATGCTCACTTGCAAACTACAATTCCCAGGTGTTCCAGGCCCTCTCTCCTCTTAACATTCCCCACCCCCTTTTGTCCTCACTTAGAATCATAGAGTCATTGAACAGTAGAGTTGGAAGAGACCTCGTGGGCCATCCAGCCCAACCCCTTCTGCCAGGCAGGAAGACACCATCCAATCCCTCCCAACAGATGGCCATCCAGCCTCTGCTTAAAAGCCTCCAAAGAAGAAACCTCCACCACAGCCCGGGGAGAGAGTTCCACAGCTGAACAGCTCACAGTGAGGAAGTTCTTCCTAATGTTCAGGTGAAATCTCCTTTCCTGTAGTTTGAAGCCATTGTTCCGCATCCTAGTCTGCAGGGCAGCAGAAAACAAGCTTGCTCCCTCCTCTCTATGACTTCCCCTCACATATTATACATCATGTCTCCTCTCAGCCTTCTTTTCTGCAGGCTAAACATGCCCAGTTCTTCAAGCCACTCCTCATAGGGCTTGTTCTCCAGACCCTAGATCATTTTAGTTGCCCTCCTCTGACCATCTTGACCAAACTTTCATACAGTATGTGAATTCTTGGAAGGTATGAGAAGTTTAGAGAGAAGGAGGGAGGAAGAGGTTTGAATTTTGGACTCCAATTGTGGCTTGATTCCCCACTCAGCCACCCACTTGGGCAAGTCACACACTCTCAGCCCAGAAAAGCCAATGAAACAGGAAATAGCACTTTCAAACCAGGAACTAATTTCCTTATTCAGAGGCTGATGGCCATCTGTCAGGAAGGATTTGATGGTGTACTATGATTTCTGTTCCTGGGTGATAAATGTCATTTCCTAATTGGTTCTGTCATAGAAACATGGCAAAATCTATGACACTGCCTGAACTTTGTGCAAGCGACATGGATGGAACATATTATGGTTTGGTCCACCAATTTAACAAAGTTTCAGCCACAAAAACAAAGTTTCTGAAGTAGAACAATGACTTTCACAGTAAAGACAACCCAATGAAACAGGAAATAAGACTTTCAAACCAGGAACAGATTTCTGCAATTATTAAAAAATAGTTTATTATAAAAGCTATGAAAATTCGCCAAAAATCAGAGGATAAGGAAAACGTTCCAAATTTTGGTGAGCTATCAGTGTTAAATGTGTTCTACCACTGTACCAAGTTTGAAGAAGATCACTCAAAAAATGAGGGCGGGAGAGTCCTGTAAAATCTCCCCTCGTGCTGTTTTTTTTTGCCACTGTGCATGCGCGTCCGCCATTAACGAATTAATTTAGAAAATAACGAATTTTCGTTAATTTCGAATTTTTTGGGGGGCAAAATTCAGAAATGACATCAGAAACGAAACACTGGCGCCCCCTACTTTTGAAACGAGTTTAGAATCAATTTTTTCATGGATCGCTCAAGCCTAGTATCTAGCCTAATATTTATTTATTTATTTCAGATATTTATATATTTTATAAATATAAACTAATTTATGACGTTGGAATGAGGAAGTGCTGTCAGAGTGGATGATGAAGCAGCTGCTCCCCCCTGTGGCCAGAATCGAACATCCCCTCAGGAGAAGGTTAAATTGCCTCTGTGTCTGTCTCTGTCTCGGTTCTATGTGTATATGGGCATTGAATATTTGCCCTATATGTATATAATGTGATCCGCCTTGAGTCCCCTTCGGGGTGAGAAGGGCGGAATATAAATACTGTAAATAAATAAATAATCTGAACACAGCCTGTCAAACCATTATGCCTAGTGAGGCAGATACCTCAGTCAGCTGATTTTACAAAGTGGGATGAAATGCAAAGTGGTGAGGTGGTGGAGGACCCATTGCACATCCCCACAGTCTACTAGTCTGCTGACACATTCCCAGTACTGAAGTGAATCTCCACTGCTAATATCTAGGTTGTTTGGGGATGGGTGGCTGTTATCTCAGGCTTTAAACCTCTATTGAGTAATATAATGTGGCAGCAGCAACATTTAACATGCAAAGGATTATGAGCAGAAACAGGGCAAGGATGTTGTGGCACCATGTTACTAACATGGGAACTGACCATGGAAAATGGCCAAGGTCATATTGAATCATGTGAGAGGGTTTATTGATTTAGTAAAAGATAAAATCTGGAATATCTGAACATTAATTATATGGCATGCATCTACCACTCATATATTGCACACTAAGTGTGCTTCCCACATCAAATCCTGTCCCTAATGAAATACATTTTAATAAAAGTAATCATTGGCATTTATAGTGGTAGTTGGCTATGGAGACATGGAATTTTACATGTATAATGTCTTGGAAGAAAGCCCTCCCCCTGCAACCAAGGTGGTTCTGATCATAGTATGGAAAGGTAGAGACTTGTGTAGAGTAAATACAATAATGGGTCAGTGTTGCCTACAAGGAATTTAATATCACTGCATTTCACATTTGAAGAACCCCAGTTCCAAAGTATTAACAACTGTGTATGATTTGTCGCATGAATAAAGTCAACTGTGGAATACTATGGGCATGAACAAATGTGACTAAAGATGCCTTGAGAGCCTTTTTCTTGCAAAGGTGGACTATAAATGGAAAAATAATGATTGCAGTGAATGGCTAGAATTAGCTGAAGAGGTTTTGAACATCCAAGGACCTTTACAAACGAATAGCTCCAGGCTTCAGCTTTGGTTGTTGAAGAAGGCCAAAAGTCTCCCGGTCAGACGCATGCTATTTTGATCACTACTGACATTCCCTAAGGAAAAATAAATAAATTCTCAAATTCAAAAAACTATCCCCAATTGAAAAGAGTACAAATTTTCATTATTTTGTGTTTCTCATTCACTGTGAATGAAATGGCAGCAATTTCTGTCAAACATTGCAGAGAACACTTGCTACTGCATTTACTGACACACACACACCATGAGAGCAATACGATCCAACAACCACTTCAAAAAATGATGTAAGTGTAAGGAATTATGTATATGCTTCTAACTGAAATTTCAATAATCTAAATGTAATATATGGTTTGAAGGAACATATGCCTGAAGGGTCACTGTATTATATAACAGAGGCTTTTTGTTTATAGCGCGCTAGCTTTGTACGATGCAGTTTATGGTTTGATACAAGAAACTACTTTAGATTATTGTGAAACATTTTCTGAGAATAATTCCTGCATGGTGTTGGGGAGAGAACAACTTATTTGAAAACAGTAGAATCAAAGTAATTGTCCAGCTCAAATGGTCCTGCTAAACTCAATTCACTGTCAAAAAGAAAGAATGAATAATGGTGTCTTTGCTCCATGGTTCAATATGTTATCTATGGGAAACAGAACCTGCACAAAAATGGACTATGCCAATTACACCATTAGTAATCTCCAAGAACCACATAGAATCAGAGTTGGATGAGACCTTAAGGGCCATCCGGTCCAATTTCCCGCCATGCAGGAAAAGCACAATCAAAATATTCCTGACAAATGGTTATCCAGCTTCAATTTAAAAAGCTCCAGAGAATGTGATTCCTCCACACCCCAGGTTAAATGCAACACTGTCTGGATAAGAAATATTATAATATGTTTGTATCATTTCCCAAACAGAGCAGATGTCTAGACCATCGAATGTAGTTCTCTCTCCTTTTCTTCTTTCTTCTTTAAATTCTTATCAGTGCCATCAGGACCCAGTATCCCAAACTGCTATTTGGGAGAGTGTTACCTTCATTTACTCCCTATGCATGTCATTGCTCTTTCTTTGGTAAGGACTTTGATCCCCTCCACAGGAGTCAAAGAGAAGGTCCCCTTACAATCTTCAAAAGAAAACTCTACTGATGCATGAGATCTACCTATTGGCACTGTAGATATGCTGCAGAATGTCCCAAAATAGATGTGTCAGATTTATGACCTCTTCACATGGCCCTTTCGGGCCAGGCCATTGTTTCGGTAATCGCTGGCAAAAGAGCAGGGATTCAGGGTGGTTCATGGTGCTCCACGTGCCCTCCATCCTCCCCTCGTTTCATGGAGGGGATGGGAGAGGGTGCTTTGGCACCCTTTCCCTCCCTTCTTCAGATGGCAGAAAGGGTGGCAATGTGCACTGCCCCACTGCCTTTTCTGCCGTCACATGGGAAAATTGAAGGGAAAGTGTGGGTAGCTCTGTCGGAGCTACACAAACTATACTTTCCTCCCTGTAGTGGATGAGAAAGCCCCGTGTGATGGTGCATGGCAGTTCCTGTCCTTGCTGTGATTAAAAGTAGCAAAACAGGGCAAAAAGGAGGGAATTCCTGTGGTAGGGAATGCAGCTCTAGCTTTGTCCACCCAGGGAGGTAACACAATTTTGTCAAACCATTACTGAGAATCATTTACAAAGACAAAGGAAATAAACTTCAGCCCATTCTTAAGCTTGCCATGGCTACCAAATTATAGCACATTTTCAAGAACAACAGGCTTAAACAGAACAAGCTTTATTGATGGCAGTGGTATCAGCTTGTTCATGTCCTAAGCTAACAACCAAGACATGTACCAATGCATTTAAGTTAAACTTAACCATTTAAAAGAATGTAATGATTAAGAACCTCATCAGAAATCTCTCTCTCCTGTACCATTTCGCTGGCAGTCGCTCTATCTCTGTCCCCATCAGATGGGGGAAAGGGCAAAAAAATGAAGGTAGCTCCATCAGAGCTACCCAAAACACACCTTACTTTTCATAGTGGCCGAGGAAGCATCTTGTGATGTTTCCTCAGAACTTTGAGCATCAATGGGGTGGGATCTGCTGAGCGTCATGTGGTCCCGTCCCCAAAATGCTGGAAAGGGGCAATTTTCCGCAGTGTGATGAGGTGGTTAGAGTTGTGTGACACTGGAAGATACTGCTTTAAAAGGTGATAGACTCTCCTTCTAAGATATTCTTTGAACAGTGGTTGGACAGGTATCTTTCAGGAGTACTTCATTTGTGTGTATCAGTATGACAGAGATTAGACTAGATGGCCCTTGTGGTCCTTTCCAACACAAAGATTCTATAATTTAGGTGGTCTACTCTAATGGCAACTAGAAAATGGATTCACCATTATTTTTAATCATTGATTTTTTTCCCCTTCCAGATTGCTTGAATGTAAGAAGGCCCTTGATGTATTCTGACTGATAGTTAAAATGTAAAGTTGGAACAGCATTTATTTTTGAAAGAAAGAATGTTACTATTTTTCTATTGTCTATTGTTCTTTCCAGCTCTTTAACTTCATGTATCTTTGTTCATTTAAAGCAGGGATGTGAGAATTTAAACCTAGGGGCTAAATCTGCCTCTCCTGAATCCAACTCAACCCTCTATGCTTCCTTGGATGGCCACATACGAATTGCCTTGACGTTTGTTTCTCAAACATTTTTCCCATTCTACAAATGTGGTAATACTTCTACAGGCTTAGTTGCTGTGAACTAAAACATGCTGGTAGGTTTGGCCTTTGGCCCTGTCCACCAATGCCCCCAGAGGACTTTTCTGAAATTAAGTTTGGATCTCAAGATGAAAGAGGTTTTCCTTGATATAAGGATTCTATATCAATAGACTCTTCAGAACATTCTCTATTTTGAGCTTTGTTTTGCAAGTCAAGAGTAGTAATAGTCTCGCTATATTCTGTACTGGTTGGTCCTCATCTGGAATACTGCAATCAGTTCTGGCCACCTCTAATTAAAACAATATAGCCAGATGTGGGGAGGGTTCAGAGAAAGGCAACAAGGATGATAAGAGGCATGGAAAATAAAACATATGAGAAAAGGATTGGGCATGTTCAGTTTGGTGAAGGGAAGATTGGGAGTTGACATAACTGCACTCTCTAAATATCTCAAGGGTTGTTTCTAGAGGGCAGTATCAGGTCTAATGATTTTATGTTCAAGGATAGTAGATTTTAATTGAACATTACATGAACTTCTTGACAGTGAGAGCAGTTCGGCAATGGAACTTATTGTCTAGAAATAAGGTCTCTTTGATCTCAAAATGCAGAAGTAATTTGTAAAATGTTTCTCTAGATTTAATATTTTTCCCACATGGTATTTCTCCTACAACTCACCTTCCAATATTCTGTGACCATTTCAACAAGTTGGCAAATTCCTTCCAGGTTTTAGTCTGAATTTGAAAGAACCATCCAAGATACTGAACCTGTTAGAGGAAGAGAGTTTAACACCTTGAGTAGCTCCTACAAATCACTGGCCTGAATTCTTTCTAGACCTCAATTGATCTGTTTTGGAATTAGTCCCTTAGACTTTAGATATTTCACTCCAGAAGCATAAAATGCAGTGCTTTGTACAATCTGTTCGATCCCTTAGCCTTACAATCTTTCCTCATTTGTTTCAAAAATGGGTCTGTGCACTCTTATGAGGACATCACCTCAATCATGCAATTCTTCTCTTTTTTCTCATTTCCAAGACTGGCATTACGGATGATTTGCTGTTTATTTTAAGCAAGCTAAACAATGTCCTGTGTATTATTCCTGGGGCAGATCATTCCTTTTATAAAACTTTGTGATTTAGTATCAGTCAAATACATTTCCCGTTATACCTTCTCAATACTTCCTACCCTTCCCTGAATTGGACTGCAGCTCCATCTCTTGAAACATTGCAATGTTATTTTGCTCTCTAATGATGAGCTCATTTTTCTTTCAAAATGGCAATATTTATTATATCTATCAATGCTCCACATCTTTGCTATTCTGCCATTTTCTTCCAAAGGGAATAATTCATCACTCAAAGGACTTGTGAGTTCCTTGTGACCCTGTACTCTGTCTCCTCCTGTAAGTTTCACAAAAACATGCTCACAGTTGAATGAATGTTAACATTTCTCCTTAAAATACTATTTTAAAGATATAATTGTATTAGTTTGAAAAAACCCTTTTTTCTTATTACCATATATAAAATTCATTTATGACTTTTACATAATGATTGATAGATGTTTTTACAGTTTTCTCTTCCCAATCTAGGATGAATGTTGCAGTTCTTCTAAATGATTTGTGTATCATTTAAAATGCCATGAGACCATATCTATCCTTGAAGGGTGAAGCTTATAGCCTCTGCTGGAAAACAAGAAGTATTTTGTAAGGTCAGCAAGATAACCTCTCCCAAATAAAACTTTTTTTGTATAAGGTACAGGTGTGCTGCAGATTCTGACTTTTAAAAGTACTTTTAATTTGGTCAAATTTGGTTGATTTTAGCATGGGACTTAGGTCCAGCTGGTGGTAAGTTGGGCATAGGTGCCTGTCATCTGGAGCTAAGCTTCTACATCTATAACCAATAAAAAGTTGTGACCTCTTTTATCCCAACAAATATAATTTGTATCATTGCTAAGCAAATACTCAGTCACCACTGAATTGCAAATACAGTGAGTGGCAAAAATTAAGGTAGGGTAAAGAAGCTTTTGAAACATTTATTTGGAGCATTTACATCATTTTAAGAAGTCATAATAATGATGACAACAATGGCGATAGTGATGAGAGTGATGTTTGCTTCTCTGGGCCATTAGATTGCTTGACAGAATACAAAAAAATGATTATGAATCAGACAACCTCCCTATCTTTCATCAAATGCAAATGTTATTCCCAAATCATATAAGAAATACATGTTTTTCCTCTCTTAGCTGAGATAGTTGTATGTGCTCTTGCTTTTGCATCTTCATATTTAGATAATTGAATCAGAGCTCAAAACATTTTCCAGTTTTATGCAAGGTTTATTACTTTGCTGGGTTACAAGCAGTGTATTAAATATCATACTGAACCATAGTTTACGAGTAGGGAAACTCTAATGCATACTCATCATCAATTTTCATAGAAGTGTCCTGACAGCATTCAGACAGAATCCCATGATTAAGTCTGTTCTGATAGAATGCTGATTGTCTTCACTGAAATGCTTAACACTTTGTCAGTTGGTCCAAATAAATATTGGCCTAAAATTGTTCAAACAACAAACAATTATTGAATCAGCAATGAAAATATACCTCCACCTGACATCTCCCCACCTTCTGTGTCATTTTTTAAAAAATTGATTCATATTTTGTTATTTCGAGAGACCATTTTTATTGCTTTGAATGGCTAGCCTGCATTTCAGGAACATTACAAGGTCTTATAGCCAAGTGTTGCTATAGATCCCTATTTTTTTTTTAGAAATGGAGGGGGATCAAACCTCTTCACCTTATATTATTATTTGATACACAACAAGATTAGTACACAGCAAACAAGATCATTATGCTGGCTGTTGAGTTGGATCACACGTCAGACACTTCTATGTGATGTATTGGTGAATAATGCATGCAGGTCCGAGTAGGGTGGCCATTTGCAATTGACAGAGGGTAATTTTGTCAGTGCTGATGGTTTTCAATTCTGGCCAAGGTCTTTAGGCACTGCACCCAGTGTGTCGATAGCCACTGGGACCACCTTGATTGGCTCGTGCCAGAGTCTTTGCAGTTAGATCTTTAAATCCTCATATCATATCAGCTTTCCAGCTGTTTCTTTTCAATCCTGCTGTCGCCTGGGATTGCAACATTGACAATCCATGCTTTGTTTTTTTTTTCCACTATCATGAAGTCAGGAGTATTGTGCTCCAAAACTCGGTCAGCCTGAATTCGGAAGTCCCAGAGTAGTTTGACATGTTCATTTTCTGTAACTTTTTCAGGCTTGTGATCCCACCAGTTCTTTGTCACAGGCAGAATATCCAATGGATATTATTATTATGTTTATTTTTATAAGTAGTAAGTAATTTACTTTTTTATTAATTGTTTCTCAGTCTGTCAGGGCTGTCCAAAATGAATCACAGATAAATATATTCTTTATTTTTTTTAAAAAATTATTATTATTATTATTTAAAATTCCCATACAATTGAAACAATAAAAATATAGGTCTGATTTTAGAAACCACGGCTCATACAAAACAGTGTGAACATGGCTGACTACTAGAAAGTTAAACAGGGTTGATGAGCTAATTCTCAATGACAGAAAATTCCACAATTAAAATGCCACTACAGGTAAAGTTCTATCCCTAATACGCATCAACATGGTCTGTGAAGTGATAAGACATTCAACAGGCCATATAAAATATTGATATTCTCTCCTTTGTTGGGATTCCCTTTATATATGCTTCAAAAGAACTTGTCCTCTGTTACAGGTCTTTGTAAGATGATCAGTGTTTTAACAATGCACTTAAGTCATTCCAATTCATGAGCCATGATAAATAAGTAGCTTTTTTTCCTATTAAATGATGGCAATGTTGATAATAATAATAATAATAATAATAATAATAATAATAATAATAATAATACCAAATGTTATTTGTATCCCACTCCTTTTCCCCAAAGGGACTTGGAGCAGCTCACAATAATATAACATAAGGTAAAGGTAAAGGTTTTCCCCAACATTAAGTCCAGTCATGTCCAACTCTGGGGGTTAGTGCTCATTTCCATTTCTAAGCCGAAGAGTCAGCATTGTCTGTAGACACCTCCTAGGTCATGTGGCCAGCATGACTGCATGGAGCTCTGTTACCTTCAAGCAGAAGCGGTATCTATTGATCTACTCACATTTGCATATTTTCTAACTGCTAGGTTGGCAGAAGCTGGGACTAATAGTGGGAGCTCACTCCACTCCCCGGATTCAAACCGCCAACCTTTTGGTCAAAAAGTTCAGCAGCTCAGTGGTTTAACCTGTTGTGCCACCAGAGGCACAAAAAAACCTAACATAAGACATATAAATAATTCAAAAATTAAATAAATATTTACAATACCATTCATATCCTGGAAGACAGTCTGTGATTTATAAGGAAGAATTCCTTTGCTGCTGTGAGGCCAGGAATTGAACACAAATGTAGGGATCCTAAGTTTTTCACTTCCAGACATACGTCCGCCTGTCTTTCCAATAACCATGACCAAGAGACTGCATTCCCACACTATAAAAATATACTATGCTGCTAGCACCACCAATGCCCCTCCCCTGGGTATGGCCTGGAATGTTGTGCAAATATGCATACATTAACTATAAATGCAACATGCTAGCAGTTTGCTGTCATTTTCCTCTGTATCACACATTCAGATGGAGAGAGACTGGACAGGTGTTGAACTTGACCTTGAGTCAGGAGAAGAATTATTTATCCATTTATCTGAATCTTTTATTCAGATTGTTGAACTGCAACTTCTAGCATTCTTCATCATGTGTCAGGGCTGAAGGAGCTGAAGTTCAACATCAACTGGAGAGCCATAAAATTCCCATCTCTAGCCAATTTATTTGAATCACCTAAATGAAATTTGAATTTCACATATCAATGAATGCTGATACCACCATAAAGAAACTATATATCAGACTCTAGGTTTTGTTTTAGCCCTTACAGTGTTTAGGAAACATTGTGAAGGATAAGAGAGAGAGAGATTCCTATGATTTTGGATTTCTGAGTTTTGCATGTCTTCTGCTATTTCTGCATGAGCCTGAATTTTTAATCCACATGAACATTTGCATTTAGATATTCAAATCCATATCTTTGAATGTTTTTTACAAAAATAGGAATTGTTTCTTAAGGTATGTGTTTCTAAATCCATTTTTATATTCCTATTCAGGAAGTGTTTGTTTTTGCATCATATGACTCAGAGATGTGCTAAATCTTAAGTTAAGGAGGCATAGATCAAATAATGACATAGTGGGATTTACAAAAACAAAGAAACAAGGAAAAACCACTCACATTCCCAAGTACCACAACTGGATGAGGGCATGTACAGAGGTAGTGTTTGTCCATACAAATCCTTGCATGGCAAGTTAAAACCTGGATAGAGGCTTAACAGTTCAGTGTGAAAACTAGGACATAGCTAGTAGCTACCTCATTAAGTCATGGTTGAAACAAAATTCGAATGAGGGATTGCCTAGCTCACAGATGATCCTTTTATGTATTTTGCTGCAAGGGCTTCTAAAATAACCATGAGGCAATTAAGGTGCTACTAACAAGATCTGCATCTTCTGTTTGACACACAGATTTATTCCTGGATACTTCTTATTCTTGTTTCAGTGTTATACAATCCATGCTAATGTTTATTCAGCAATGTTTCCATTTCTCTTACACAGATGAGCAGAGGAAAACGTGTTAGCCTAAGATATCTGAACCAAATTAAGCTCTGAACTTGGCAGGGATTCCCTAGAAAGAAAATTGGCAAAACACACTCTGTACCTTGCTATTTAATTAGGGAGTTTTTATTAAAATACGTTGCAATAAATACCACTGAAAGCTACACAAACATATATAACTTTAAATGGTTGCGCTTCTATATAGATATTAGTCCTATAGTAGTCTTGTATTTACAGAAGATAAATGTGCGCATCTATGCTCAAATCTTCAAATTACAATTAGCTTTGTTATTTAACTGGTGGTACCCGATTGCACTGCTTTTAAAACTAAGAGCCTGACAGCATTTCCATTTACTATCCTGGTTTTTAGGGTTTATTATCTTTTCGGTTCTGAATTTCATTAGGCCGCAAATTAGCTGTCAGCATGAATATGAGTTATGACCCAAATTGCTATTTTTATTTTTAAAAACTGTGCAAGAAAAAACACTTGTATCTAGGAGGGCTCTTTAAGTGTATATATCGCTGTCTTGAATTCTTCTTGTGATGGCACAAACCCGCCTCTCTTTGGGAAAAAAAATAAGCCTGATCATAAAAGTGAAAGAATTTCTAAAACCCTGCTGGAAAAAAAATCAATTTTTCCATGTGTTATCCACATGTTTTCCAACCAACTTTTGCAGCCTTAAAGACTAGAAGCTTCTTTGGTTAGGTTTTGAAATAAAAATGAAGTACTCAAGTTGTTGAATTCAGTCCTTTTGGTCTGTGCTGACAGAATTATAGTATGTACACTTGCAGACATGCTCACCCATCTGATTCTTTCTCAGATAAATAGAGGTTATGAGTTCTTTATGCATTGCTCTTCTATAAATGTAAAAACTGCAATACAGTTACCTAAAACCACCTTCAGTAGATTAAATAATTTAAAGTTTCTGCTCCTCCTACCTTGATCTTCCAGTATAAAGGGGGGAAAGTAAGCCAAGGAACCCACCTTGGCTTACCTTTCCTTCTGTATGCTGGAAGATCAATGCAATCCTATCATTTAATTGGTTAAGTATTCCCATTTCTCCTTTGTTTGTTCAGCCTTCACTATACTTAAGATATATGTAGTTTAGTGGAGAGTACAATATGACTCCATAATCAAGGGGATACATTCCTAAACTTACTATGAAAAACAGGAAACCATGGATAATAGTGAACCCTACTGAAATGAATTAATTCTGCTGGAAGTTATGATAGAGCTGCCCTGAAAAATCTTCAAAATTGATCCCCTCTAGTGCCTCCTGGCAGAAGTATGCCAAAGAATCACCTAGAAGACATAGACAGAACATATTTTGTCAAATGAGGGTAGGCGAAATTGTGAGTACCAGTCTCACAGGTGAAAGAGTTGTAGTATTTGACTAAACCACATATGCTAGAATCACATAGGATGTTGCCCTGGTAGTTAAAGTAGAATGAGAGTGCTATAGCTGTGAAGCATGAAAGGGCCCTGGGACTTATCCTCCACTAAGTTCAACCTGTACTAAATATCTAAATATCTACCATTATCCACCAAATCTCATAGGTGTCTGTCTCCACACACCAACACAAAGCAATGGCATTCTGAGATTTTTCAGAAGCAGAACAAAAGGAGCTCAAAATAGCACTCCTCCCCATCTCCTGAGTGTCCATGCCTCTGCTCTGAACAGCCTTGCATATACCCATTCAGTACTGTCCTTCATAGAGCCTACATATCATTGATCTCACAGCATGAGAGAGATAGACAGCAGATAGTTGATGAGAGCATGGATGGAGAAGTGATGAAGGGGTAAACAATGATGTTGACATGGAAGATAAGATATCAGTTGAGAAATATATATGAATCTAGCAGCAGAAACACCTTTCTTCTGATCTCACCTGGCAGGAAAGCTCAGACTATTTCCATTTAGGAGTAAGTGAGCTGTTACAACTGTAAGTGAATGAATATTACTGTTATACATAAGATATCAGAGCAATTCTTACCCCACTCCTCAAACTTCTTCTTGGTATCACTTCAAGAGTTATCTTGACTGTACTCATCAGCCTGTCTATTCTCCCGGGTCTGAATGTTACATTAGGCCCTACTAGGAGGGTAATTCATCACTGATTTCAATCTCAAAGGAAACAACAAATAATTTTCATGATTTTCACTCCATTGTGAGACAGTTCGTGTAGTTTGCAAAGTCTAGTCATGATTCCTGACTTATTCTGCACAGAGTTCTTAGTTGCATCAGATGGTGTGTACATGCATGTATTTTCAGAAACCAGGGAACAGCTTAAAATGCTGTTTCCTAAGAAGAAAAAGTTGTTTTCCATACAAAAACACACTCCATGTCTGAATTTTGATCAGATTAAATCCGAAACTGTGAAGACTGTAGTCAGTCAAGAGTTTTCTGAAAATCACATTTTCCTGTCATTTTTTTTTATTTTTATATTGTTTTTATCTCTAGAGTGCCAGGGTTACAATTTGCATCACCCAAAGGTAACGGTTGGGATCAGGGCCGTAGTCAGATTTTTTTTCCGGAGGGGTTTTGAAAATTTCGGGGGGGGGGGGTTTGAACTCCTAACACCCCCCCCCCCCCCCCCCCAGCTACAGACCTGTCAATATCTGCTTGAGATAGTGCCTGGAGGGACTCTTAATTTTTTGTGTCTCATAGACTTAGCATGGGGATTTGGTTAACCAGTTAAAATTCATGAGCAAACCAGGTTTTTTTTTAACCTGAAAATTTTCAGAGGGGGGGTTGAACCCCTAAAAAAACCCTGGCTACAGGCCTGGTTGGGATCCATTTATGGCAAAGTACAATATTTACTCAAGTCTAATTAAGCTGCACTATTGAATGTAATGTGCATCTTAATTTTCCAAATCTTGAAACCAAAAAAAGTATTTGCTAGTGCATGTAATGTGCCAGCAATAATAATTAATAATCAACAACAGCAACAATAACATTTAATATTTATTAGAATCCAGCAAGTAATACTGCAGGAAATAATGGGAGCCATGATAGGGAAGCAAGAAGGAATCAGTAGCTCAACAACAGGACAACAGGCCCAATAGCATAGGCAAGATCATGTCAGGGAGGAAGGCCATTCATAGGCAAGGAGAATCCATGCCCTTCTGTCAGGTCAAGGCTGGAGAATTCACCAGTCTCATTAAGTTCCCAACTGGCTTCATTCATGAGGTCTTCAAAATCTTCCTCTCAATTGGTTTATGTATGCAAATCCCAATTGGAGTGTTTAAAGGCTTCATGGATGAGGCCAGTTGGGGACGGCGTGAGACTGGCGAGTTTGCTAGCCTCGGCTTGATTGGGGGGGGGGAGGTTATTTCCTCTTGCATGTTGAGCATTCTGCTGTCTGCCTCCCTCCCTGACCCGACCTTGCCTGTTCTGTTAGGTCTGTCATCCTCTGTTACCAGAAGACCACATACTCTAGGAGGCTATGTCCCTGTGACTCAGGTCACATAGAAACAATGGAACATGTACTTCTGCTGTGCCTGCTTTATAGAGACATTCGAACGCGTCTCACCACACCGTGGACAATTAAATACCCTGGATGTTCTTAACAATTTTATGTAGCCTTACTGCTCTCAGATACCATCTCAACTGTGACGTACAACGTCGCCAAGTTCTGTATGGCTGCAATTAAAATCTGGCAGACGATGATTGAGAGACAAAAGAATTAAGTATAACCTATAAAGTATTGATGGGAAAGCAGATACAGACTGATATTTATAGTTATAGTTTCAGATTGTTATTTATAGTTATGGATATCCCCCCCCCCCTTGGAGCCATCCCCACTCCTTCCCCTTGATTCTGTGGGCTGAGTTGAGTCTTGATAGTACTTGTATGTGGTCTCTAGCCTAGATTTTAAAATTTGTCAATGATTCAATTTTATAATGGTTTTTTATTATTATGGAAGTTTGAAGTATATAACTTCTCGGGTTACATAAGGATGTACGGGGCTGGGTACCCTTGATATGAGCTGATCATTGACCGTAATAAAAGTTTACTACTCTTGTTGCACCATCAAATTTTGGCAATGTAATTTAGGCAAAATGTGTGCTTTAAACTGGAGTGAATATGATAATTAAAGGACAATCTGGCTAGACAGTGAAGATTTAGGACTTCATCATATGAATCTGATATTTTACTCCAATTGAATTATTGAGCATATTTGATATTACGTATATCTCATATATCTCTCTTCAGTTGCACAGTTAGGCTGATTTGCCAGTTCATGGTCCTACAGTCATACTTCTGCATACTCACCTTCTTACACTACATCATTATCTTCATCATCAGTGAAATCTCAGTATTAAAAACAAGCTCCATAGAATATCAGGCTGCTCTAGAGCATAGATGCTCTGGAGTGGCCCTGGATTTCAGTGTATATATAGATGTGCTCCCACTGTATTCTTAAAAAGCCATTGATGTGATAATTTGTACATCCTAACTTGGCTGCTGATAGAGCTGCTTTATTTCCCCTGGAAAAGCTGTTCACCCTGCTAGGATGTTTACCTGGAGAGATGGTCATGTTGCAGTAATAGTGGAAGTAGTGGTAAAAAATAAATACAAAAACAAAAAGAATGGTAAAGATGCATAAATAAAAGAAATGTGAGATTGGAAATATTGAGAAGGGAGGGAGAAGGGGAGAATTCAACCTTTGGCACCATATCACTGTCAGCACGTGAAAACAGAAGCAGAAGAGACCCATCACACCACGTATGTGACAAGAACATTGCAGGATTGCAAGCTACTGACAGGTTTTACCCATTAATAGCTAGGTATAGGAGCATCATGAGGAGAAGGGAAGGCACAGTGCAGTGACACAGCATTATGTGAAAAGGATCATCCCCAAATGTGACAGTCCTGCTGCAATGCTGGTTTGCCTGCCTCATGTGATAAAGTCCATTGTGGGAGACCGAGGCTTGCAATCCTTCCATTAGGACTCCAGAAAGAACAGACTGCTAATTTGGGAAGGGAACTTACTCCAATCTGTTCAGCTAAGATAATGCACAGCTTGCCCCTTGGGTCAAGAAGCCAGTTATTCTATCAGATTCAATCTGAAGTTAGAGGAAATCTAGATTAATATGGCCATGTGCCTGGAAGAGTCCCAAATTAACCCCCCACCTCCTTGTATGTCTGCATGAGTATTCTAAGGGCATTGGCAGAGATAAATAATAAATAAGTACAGCATATATATTTCCCCATGTAGTTCAAGGTTCCTGGAACAATTGCACCAATGAAACCATTAGTACTCTGGTCCTCAATAGAAGAAGTTCTTAAGTGCCAGAAAGCATAGACAAATGGGATTATTTCACAGAGGCAATCAGGATACAAATCATCTGGATTTTAAAATGTCAGATCCAGACATTTGAACTGGGCACAGAAACAAATTGGCAGTTCCACATTCCTTCATTGTTATCTTGTGGAGCCACTATAAAGCAAGGCTTGTAATCCAAGGCTATGAAGACTGAAATATCATTGACGTAATTTTGTGCATGTGAGAGGGAAAGATTTTCTCCTCATTAAAAAAGAAATGAGCAAAAAGAAAAAGGGAAGTGAGGAAATTGACTAGAGAGAAGTCACAGCACATTCTTTAAATATAGAAGCCAAAAGCGTAGACTTTTCAAAAATCAAGTCCATACTGGGCATGCTGAAATGCTTAACAGAGGCATTAGCATAATCAATCTCCTGCTTGCATTACTTTATATCCTTACCATGGCCACCCTCTTTTCATAGTTATACTGATTCAATAATGCGGTCGCTCCCATAATAACCACACAATACAGGGTCTGTATCTTTATAGTATCAGGCATGAAAAGTTCAAATGTACAAAAGCAATAGAATTGAAGATCCAAGTAGCTAGAAGGTAACATTTTGTACTTAGCAACCAAAAGTTGAGCATTTCATTATACACTGGGTGCCCCAGTTTTTGATTATTCTTCCTACAGTCTGTAGATAAGCAATGCACAGCAAATGATCTAGTTAATTCTCACACCCACACACATATACATGCACAAAAAGCAAGAAAGGCTTTCATGACAAGCTGATTTGAGATTAGATTTGTGTATTCTTCTCCAAAAGCAATCTACATATACATCAAATACAAAAATGCAAACCTTGCCTCTGATCATTTTAAATCTTATTTGTTCTTATTTTTTTGCACTTGCACAGAAAATTCTCTAATGAATTCAGCGCAAAGAAAGACTTATTTGTCAACATCAGCATTGCTTTTTCTCTCATCATCAACATTTCAAGTTGTTACCAGAAGATTTGACTGCTTTTCCATTACACCAGAGTACCAAAGAGAGGGTATATACATAAATAAGAATCAAGGTTTTACAGTCTGTCTTTATATTTCTTCCCAATATGGCATCGGTTGTCAATTGGTGAGTTAAAGCTGCTGATTTCATCAGACTGGATCCTTATTATGAAATGCATTTTCTTGCACATATGGTTTATTGTAAATAACAGATTCAACTTTATTCTAAACTTCATGTTTCTGTTAAGAATTAAAATGGAAAAAGCCACTTTAATTTTTCT
Organism: Anolis carolinensis; assembly: GCF_035594765.1. Classification (NCBI taxonomy): domain Eukaryota; kingdom Metazoa; phylum Chordata; class Lepidosauria; order Squamata; family Anolidae; genus Anolis; species Anolis carolinensis. Next base: position 164,632,467 of record NC_085844.1, on the reverse strand, counting down.
TTTAAAAAGATAATGAACAAGCACTATTTGCACAGAATTATAATAAATCTTATGCTAAGGGCTTTAAGAGTATTAATATTAAATCTTTGCTGGTAACCAGAATAACTTTTGTAAGATTATGGAAACTGAAAAATATAGTGACTGATAATCAGAGTTAAAGTTCTAATTTAATGCCATTCAAGACAATAAATTTTTCTCAGTTGTTGTACACTTATAGGAATAGATGCTAAAAATAGATTATGCAGAGTCCCAGTTTAGATCATAAGCTTAACTTTAGATCATAAGACTTAACTTTTTTTGGCCTCTATTTAGGAAAAAAACATAGCCAGTTTCTGGGAGTGACATTTCAAAATACACTTTTTCTCATGTTCTAAACAGTTGTAGCATTCATGGGAAAGGGATATTCTCATAAAATGAAATCTTCTTCATTTAAAGATCCTCCAGAGTAATTGTTGAGGGTAACTGTTTCCTTAAATACACTTTCTAATTTCAAACATATTAATAAGATGTAGTTCCATCAATTGTGTAACACTGAATAAGAATACTGATTCTTCTTTAGATTAAAAACTGTCGATCAATGTCTGGATCTCCAAACATAATTGGGTATGTTCTCAATCTACATGGCACCCATAGAGTTTCTGTAGCCTACAGAAGGGAAAGCACACATAACTTGCTGCAGCTTTATAGTGCGAATATAAATTCTAGCAATAATAGAAGGAAACAGTTTAAACTTCCCTTCTCCCCATGCCATCACATAATCCAGATGCTTTCTGAGGAAAAAATAATTGTGCAAGTCAAAAATATCTTGCATAATGGGTAGTTTATGTATACACACACCTTAATTATGGACATTATCACCCACTTTTAATATTTTAGGAATGAATTACTCCTATGGCTTGGGCCTAAAATATAATAATGAATTTAAAAACCTGTATTAGTATATATCCCTTTACAGCATATTCATCTAGTCTCTAGGAGATATTATTGAACAGAAAACTTGTTGCATTTTTTTTCAGATAGCCTTGGATATTGTTTTCAAAACTAAACACTGATTTAAAGTTTGGCTAAAGCAGAAGGATAATAGCTTCTTCCACAGATGTGTGCTATTTATTTATTTATTTATTTCAAATATTTCTATCCCGCCCTTCTCACCCGGAGGGACTCAGGGCGGCGTACAATTGGCAACAATTCGATGCCGATACATCATTAAAAACAACAACATATAAAAAATACAACCAATTAAATACAGTATAAAATATAAAACATAAAACGTGTTTAAAATCCGTTCGTCCAATATCCTCCAACTTTATCCATATAACAATCTGGGTCGTCTTTATCATTTATTCATTAAAAGCCTGGGCACAAAGCCATGTTTTTAAGGCTTTTCTAAAACTCAAAAGGGTTGGGGCTTGCCGTATATCTCTGGGGAGGGTGTTCCATAGCTGGGGAGCCACCACCGAGAAGGCCCTGTCCCTCATTCCCACCAGCCGCGCCTGTGAGGCAGGCGGGACTGAGAGCAGGGCCTCTCCAGATGACCTCAGGGATCTTCCTGGCTCATAGGAGGAGATACGTTCAGACAAGTAGATTGGGCCAGAACCGTTTAGGGCTTTATAGGTCAAAACCAGCACTTTGAATTGGGCTCGGTAGCATATCGGCAGCCAGTGGAGCTGGCTTAACAAGGGGGTGGTACGCTCCCTGTAAGCCGCCCAGTTATTAGTCTGGCTGCCGCCCGTTGTACTAGTTGGAGCTTCCGGGCCGTCTTCAGAGGCAACCCCACGTAGAGAGCATTGCAGTAGTCCAAACGGGATGTAACCAGAGCGTGGACCACCGTGGCCAAGTCAGACCTCCCAAGGAACGGGCGCAGCTGGCGCACAAGTCTTAGTTGTGCGAAGGCTCCCCTGGCCACCGCTGAGACCTGGGGTTCCAGGCTCAGCGATGAGTCCAGGAGAACCCCCAGACTGCGAACCTGCGTCTTCAGGGGGAGTGCGACCTCGTCCAGCACAGGCTGTAACCCTATTCCCTGTTCAGCCCTGCGACTGACCAGGAGGACCTCTGTCTTGTCTGGATTAAGTTTCAATTTGTTTGCCCTCATCCAGTCCAATACAGCGGCCAGACACCGGTTCAGGACCTGAACAGCCTCCTTAGTGACAGGTGGAAAGGAGTGACAGAGCTGGACATCATCTGCGTACAGATGACACCTCACCCTGAAACTCCGGATGATCTCTCCCAGCGGCTTCATGTAGATGTTAAACAACATGGGGGACAGTACTGAACCCTGCGGGACCCCACAAGTCAATGGTTGTGGGGCCGAGCAGGTGTCCCGCAAGGACACCATCTGGGACCGACCTTCCAGGAAGGACCGGAGCCACTGCAAAACAGTACCTCCGAGCCCCATCCCAGCATGGCACCCCAGAATGATACCGTGATCGACAGTATCGAAGGCTGCTGAGAGGTCCAGCAGAACCAGCAGGGACACACTCCCCCTGTCCAGCTCGCGGCGTAGATCATCGACTAAGGCGACCAAGGCTGTCTTGGTACCATGCCCCGGCCTGAAGCCAGACTGTGCCGGATCCAGATAATCGGTATCTACCAAGAATGCCTGGAGTTGTGCTGCCACCACACGTTCCACGACCTTGCCCAAAAAGGGGAGATTGGAAATAGGCCGAAAGTTCTCCAATTGAGTGGGGTCCGGTGATGGCTTCTTCAACAGCGGTTTGATCACAGCCAATTTAAGGCTCGCTGGAAATATGCCTTCCTGAAGGGAGGCATTCACCACCACCTTCACCCACTCGGCCAACCCCCCTCTGGCTTCTCTCCCCAGCCAGGATGGGCAGGGGTCTAGGATGCATGTGATAGCCCTCACCTCTCCAAGCACCTTGTCCACATCCTCAGGCTGAACCAATTGAAACGAATCCATCAAAATGGGACAAGCAGGTGCTCTTGCTACATCCTCGGAGACTGCCGTTAATATGGTGTCAAAGCTAGAACGGATCAAAGCAACTTTGTTCGCAAAGAACTGAGCAAATGCTTCACAGCGGGCTGCCGAGTTGTCAGGGATCCCGTCTTGGGGGGCAGGATATTACAAACCTCTGACAACTCGGAACAGCTCTGCCGGATGGTTCTTTGCAGACGCAATATTAGCTGCAAAGAAAACATTCTTTGCAGCATCTATTGCCGCAGCATATGCCCTGAGATAGAGACATAGCCGTGTTCGGTTTGGCTCGCTCGGCTTCGAACACCACACACCCTCTAGTTCCCTCTTCTTTCGCTTCATCGCTGCCAGCTCCTCAGTGAACCAAGGAGATGGTTTAGCTCGGGTACTCGAGAGGGGACGTTCTGGAGCGATCGTGTCTATTGCCCTAGTCACCTCCTTGTTCCACAGGGCGACCAGAGCATCGACAGAATCACCAGCCAAGGTGGCGGGAAATTCCCCAAGAGCCATCAGGAATCCATCCGGATCCATAAGCCTCCTGGGGCGGACCATTTTGGGTCCTCCACCCCTGCAGAGGTTGGGGGGCGCAGTGATTCTAAACCTGATCAGGTGATGGTCGGTCCATGGCAAAGGAGCGATGGTGAGCTCCTCCACACCGCCACATTCCTCCCATCCCTGGCAGAAAACCAAGTCAAGTGTGTGCCCTGCTCTGTGGGTAGGGCCAGATACTAGTTGGGACAGCCCCATGGTTGCCATGGCGGCCATGAAGTCCTGAGCTGCACCAGAAGGAGTGGTCTCGGCATGGACATTGAAGTCCCCCAGCACAATGAGCTGTTGGGACTCCAGCGCCAGGCCAGAGACCATCCCTGCTAGCTCAGGCAGGGAGACTGTAGTGCAGCGGGGTGGTCGGTACACTAGCAGAATTCCTAAACTGTCCCGGCCCCCTACTCTCAGATGAGCACACTCAAACAAGGTAGACTGCGGGATGGGGCACCTGGTCAGGGGGATGGACTCCTTATAGACCACTGCAACCCCTCCTCCCCTCCCTCCAGATCTTGGTTGATGCTGCACGGCATAACCTGGTGGACAAAGCTGGGTGAGATTGGCCCCCCCAGCTTCATCCAACCAGGTCTCCATTATGCACGCCAGGTCTGCCTGCTCATCCAGGATAAGATCCTGGATGATTGCAGCTTTACCATTGACAGACCTGGTATTCACTGAAAAGCATCATGTTCATTTCTTACTGATTCCAATAAGATTTATGTCTGGAACCCTAGACATAGCTGGAAGTTTAGAGACTGAAATGGAAAAATTGCAGCCCTCAGTTGGAGCCCCCGGTGGTGCAGTGGGTTAAACCCTTGTGCCAGCAGGACCTATGACTTGAAGGTTAGGTTGCTGACCTGAAGGTTGCCGGCTCGAATCTAACCCAGGGAGAGCACGGATGAGCTCCCTCTATCAGCTCCAGCTCCATGCAGGGACATGAGAGAAACCTCCCACAAGGACGGTAAAAACATCAAAACATCTGGGCGTCCCCTGGGCAACATCCTTGTAGATGGCCAATTATCTCACACCAGAAGTGACTTGCGTTTGAAAGTTGCGCCTGACACTAAAAAAAAGTCCTCCATATGGAAAGGCTGGAAATTCTGCTTGAAGGGATGCATGATGTAGATATGGTAGCTTCCTGCATTCCTATGAAAAAGTTCAACCTTGCTCCTCCTTATTGATTCAGCGTCTCCCTGTATATTTACTGCAGTTATTTATTTACTTATTTATTTATTACAACATTTATATCCCGCCCTTCTCACCCAACAGGGGACTCAGGGCGGCTTACAATAAAACACACATATAAAAACTGTACAGTACATTATAAATCAGATTAAAAATTATTAGCTTACATCAACATCATAAACACATTCTAAAATACAGATGGGCGTGTTCAAGTTCAAAAGACTGGGTCTGTCGATTAAGTTCTGGCGTACATAATAATAATTAGCGCTGCTAGTTGTTATTCGAAAGCCTGGCCCCACAACCAAGTTCTAACCTTCCTACGGAAGGATAGGAGGAGGGAGCCTGCCTGACTTCACTGGGGACGACGTTCCATAGGTGGGGAGCCACTACTGAAAAGGCCCTGTCTCTCGTCCCTGCCAGCCACACCTGTGAGGCTGACGGAACCGCGAGCAGGGCCTCACCTGATTATCTTAAGCTTCAAGGTGGGTCATAGACACGTTCGGACAGATAAGCTGGGCCGGAACCGTTTAGAGCTTTATAGGCTAAAGCCAGCACCTTGAATTGTGCTCGGTAGCTAATCGGGAGCCAGTGGAGCTGGCGTAACAGAGGAGTAGTACGCTCCCTGAACGCCGCTCTTGTTATTACCCTGACAGCCTCCCATTGGACTAATTGAAGCTTCCAAGCAGTCTTCAAAGGCAGCCCCACATAGAGTGCATTGCAGTAGACTAAACGGGATGTAATAAGAGCGTGGACCACCATGGCCAAGTCTGGCTTCCCAAGGTACGGTCGCAGCTGGCGCACAAGTTTTAATTGTGCGACGGCTCCCCTAGCCACTGCTGAAACCTGGGGTTCCAGGCTCAACCATGAGTCTAGGATCACCCCCAGACTGCGAACCTGTGCCTTCAGGGGGAGTGTGACCCCATCCAGCACAGGCTGTAACCCTATATCCTGTTCGGCCTTCCAACTGACCAGGAGGACCTCTGTCTTGTCCTGTCTTGTCAGGATTCAATTTCAATTTGTTGGCCCTCATCCAGACCGACACAGCGGCCAAGCACCGGTTCAGGACCTGAACAGCCTCCTTAGTGACAGGTGGGAAGGAGTGACAGAGCTGGACATCATCTGCGTACAGATGACACTGGACCCTGAAACTCCTGATGATCTCTCCCAGTGGCTTCATGTAGTTGTTAAACAACATGGGAGACAACACAGAGCCCTGTGGGACCCCACAAGTCAATGGTTGTGGGGCCAAGCAGGCGTCCCCCAATGACACCATCTGGGACCGACCCTCCAGGAATGAGTGGAGCCACTGCAGAACAGTACCTTCAAGTCCCATTCCCGCGAGGTGTCCCAGTAGGATACCGTGATCGACGGTATCGAAGGCCACTGAGAGCAGAACCAGTAGGGACACACTCCCCCTGTCCAGTTCCCGGTGAAGATCATTGACTAAGGCGACCAAGGCTGTCTCGGTACCATGCCCCGGCCTAAAGCCAGACAGTGCCAGATCCAGAAAATCAGTGTCAACCAAGAATCCCTGAAGCTGTGAAGCAACCACATGTTCCAAGGCCTTGCCCAAATAGGGGAGATTGGAAATAGGCCGAAAGTTTCCAAATTGAGTGGGATCCAGTGATGGCTTTTTCAACAGTGGCTTGATCACATCCATTTTTAGGCTCGCTAGAAACTTGCCCACCACCTTCACCCTCTCGGCCAAACCCCCTCTGGCTTCGCTCACCAGCCAGGATGGGCAGGTGTCCAGGATGCATGTGGTCGGTCTCGCCTCTCCAAGGATCTTGTCAACATCCTCGAGCTTAACCAACTGAAATGAATCCAACAAAACGGGACAAGCAGGTGCACTCGATACATCCTCAGAGACTGCCATTAATATGGTGTCAAAGTCAGAACGGATCAGAGCGACTTTGTCTGCAAAGAACCGAGCAAATGCTTCACAGTGGTCTGCCGAGTTATCAGGGCTCCCACCTTGATTGGTGAGAGTTAACAACCCTCTGATGACATGGAACAGCGCCGCCAGATGGTTCTGTGCGGACGCAATGTTGGCCTCAAGGTGGACTCTCTTTGCCGCGGCATATGCCCTAAGATAGGAGCCTAGCCGTGTTCGGTCTGACCCGTTACACTCGCCCTCTAGTTCCCTCTTCTTTCGCTTCATTGCTGCCAGCTCCTCAGTAAACCAAGGAGCTGGTTTAGCTCGGTTACTTGAGAGGGGATGCTCCAGAGCGATCGTGTCTATTGTCCTAGTCATCTCTCCATTCCAGAGAGAGACCAGAGCATCAACAGGATCACCTGCTGAGGAGGCGGGAAATTCCCCAAGAGCCATCAGGAATCCTTCAAGATCCATAAGCCTCCTGGGGCAGACCATTTTAATAGGTCCACCACCCCTGCAGAGGTTGGGGGGCGCAGTAAGTCTAAACCTGATCAGGTGATGGTCAGTCCATGGCAACGGAGCGATGATAAGCTCCTCCACACCGCCACCTTCCTCCCATCCCTGACAGAAGACCAAGTCCAGTGTGTGTCCCGCACTGTGGGTGTGGCCTGTTACTAATTGGGACAGCCCCATGGTTATTGTTCTTTTTTTCTGACTGAGGAAACTAATGAAGTTCTCAAGGTTAAAAGACAGGTAAAAGGTGTTGTGGATACATCTCAAGATTTCTTTTTTTATGTAGTTGTTGTTGTTGAATAAGAGACCTCTAAGGCATCATGTTGTTAAAAGTCCTCCTAAGAACTTGGAGACACAGAGACATATCTTCCTTTACTGAGTCTACTTATAATACAGTTTTTCTCTATGTTTACTGCTTTTCGTTTTGCCAAATATTGGTATCTTTTTCATGATTAATCCAAAATGCAATAGTCTCTGTTTAACAATTTTGTCTTTTAATGGGAATTGAGAGTTTATTTGTTCTCATATCCTTCTATAGGTTTTTTGGGGCAGTCCATAGTATCTCTAGCCACCTTATCACATCGATAAATTTCCCAGTCATAGAACACTTCAGCTTTTATTCAAACATGGAGAGGCACTGAGCTCATCACATAACTTAAATTACTTCTGTCTGTCATGCATAGCCATCCATGGTTGAAAAGAGGCAGAAGTGTCTTGAAAGGAGAGTACTTTTGCAATCAGCCTCATCACATTGAGAAATTTCCCCCTTCAAGACACTTCAGCCTCTTTTCAACCATGGATGGCTATGCATGACAGACAGAAGTAATTTAATCCGTGCATGGGGAGGCACGGAGCTCATCACATGTTCCAGGGTTGAAAAGAGGCTGAAATATCCTAAAAAGAGGGAACTCTGAACATGGTCCAGCAATCGTGTTAAGAGCTCCTACCTCTTATCACACTTTACTCCCATGTTTACAACTGAAGAACATGTGTGATGGTAACCATCAACATTTCCTGTCTTGTTTCATTGCCCAACCATCAGCGGTCTCTTGTATCCTCTGGGGTTCCATGCAGATGAACAGGATCCCATGGAAAACAGTGGTTTTAACCTGGATCACTGCCTCTTGTATCTTCTGAGGTTCAATGCAAATGAATTGGATCCCACAGAAAGCAATGGTTTTAACCTGGATCACTGCCTCTTGTATCCTCTGGATTTCCATGCAGATCAATAGGATCAAATGGAAAGCAGTGGTTTTAACCTGGATCACTGCCTTTTGTTATTGAAATAAATAACCAGTAAGAGCATGAATAGATCTTGCTAAAACACTTATGTAACAATGCTGCCTCAACATATGGAGGCAGCTTGTTAAGAGTCCATCAGCTTCCACAAGATTTTACACATCCGGCCAGTAATGAAATAATAAGTACCTTTTTCTTTGTTAAGACTTCAATAATTTACACAGTTTTCTATACAAATATAGTACCTTTTCTCTTTGAGAATCAAGCTACTGACTGACTGATCAAAAAGATGCAAACATCCCACTCAGTACCTTTAATTTTTAATGCTCATGCAATCGGGGAACAGCTAGCCTAGTTTAGCTATGCAATCTGTGCAATCTGCTCTAAAATTATTTAGATAGAAACAAATTCATCCAGTTATTTAGAACAGTCATATTCTAAGAAACATGGAATAAAACACTAAATACTATAGTACCCAATCAAAGGGAACCATGGGCATTCATCTTTCATGAGAGTGTACCTACTTCAGTGTTCTGATATGCTGTTATGGTTAAGGACTGCAGTTTGATCCATATTTTGAAAGATTAAAAATCTATGATAAAAAAGGGTAAGAGCTTTTCCATAAGACGATGAGCTTAAGAATGGCAGATTTGAATTCCATTGATTTTTTTCTGGTCTTAAATCACATTCTATCCTTTATTTTAATATACTTTACTATTTAATTATCTAAAAGTAGAGCCATAGTCTCATTCCAGGAGCTCTTTACTATAAATATTCATATAAGTACTGTATGTTTTCAAATTAGACTGCTCTCTTCTAATCGTGTTTTCATAATGAAATTTATTTAAGTCTAATATAGGCATAATGTAGAGTAATGTATCTCCTGCACCTCAAAATGAATGTTAAATAGTGTAAATTCATTCTATTTTCTGTAGCAGATCTCCTTTTAATCTCTGCTCCATAGACATTAGAGTAGGGTTTTTTTTCCTCTTAAACATACTGATGTGGAGTCAAAACTAATATTCAATAAGAATGAGCACTTTTGAAACATAGATCCAACATATTCTTCTGTGTCTTTTACCTCTAACAGTGTTTGTTATTTTAAGATTGCTGTTAGTTCATAACTGGAATTTCTATGGTGTCCCTCTTTTATTGTCAGACTTACATAACTGAATTTATATAGGATGGCAGAATGAATTTAGTACAAAACCAAATGGGATAATTCCACAGCAAAACTAGAAGGGTAACAGTCTCTCATATATCATTCCTCCCCTCCATCACAATCCACTGTACATCATCTAAAACCTACTCTGGAGAATTGAGAAACTCTATGGACCTGGAATTGGAGCACCCAACTATCATGCTAATAGTGGAGTACCAGTGTGACATTGGATGTATGTCAAAACATTCTCATGTATTTTGCTTTTCATCTCCATATTACATGCAGATTTACACAGTAAATGAAAAAGCTATCCATTACACTAACCTGTAACTAGGATTGGCCATATCTGCCTTTTGTGCTTCAGCTGGAACAAGGATGCAATGGTTATACAAAAACAACAAAAAGCATCCCTTCGAACATTATACTGAACAGAACAAATCTCCATGTGATTAAAATGTAATTAATTATGAAGTCAAATTATGGGTATGCCATTCACACATGGATATATGTGAATGGTGGATAGAGCAGTGGTACTCAACCTGTGAGTCCCCAGATGTTTTGGCCTTCAACTCCCAGAAATCCTAACAGCTGGTAAACTGGCTGAGATGTCTGGGAATTGTGGGCCAAAACACTTGGGGACCCACAGGTTGAGAACCACTGGGATAGAGAATATTGTATAATGTTAGAGGGCATTATATAATGCTTTCTAAGACCTATCTCATTTCAGTATGTGCACCAGTGAGGAGGCTGGGGTGAGAGTACACCAAGTCATCAAGAAAAGGGCACCAAAAGTTTAGTGCCTAATTAATTTATACTTACTTATAAGCAATTTATGTATTTTTGGCTGAATTGTGCCTTCTTTGTCAGCTATTTATAATAATAAAGAACAAAAGAATTAAAGATAATAAACAGAGAGAAATAAAAGCCCATGAAATAATTTCCTAACAACCTTGAAATATGTAAAACACACTAGAAACCAATATCAGGTTACAATAAACAAGCTCTCCAGGGAGCTCACAAAGAACCTGTCAGAATAATTAGAGAATTTTCCAAAGTTTATGTTAAGAAATAGAATTCAGGATATTCTAACTGTATAGGAATACAACTCGCCATTGTAAGACTTCAGAGAGTTTTGAAACCAAACATGTAGGATTTTCTTGATGATCTTTTTATTCAAAAAACAAACTGTCTCAAATAGACCAACTTTAATAAAAGTGCATCTCTTATAGAGGAATTAAATGATGTACACCTATGTTTTTTAATAAGGTGATCTCTTTGCAAATCACAGCTGCTCAAGATTTGCATTGTAAATATTAAAGGTGATAGACAATACTAATGGGAGTTAGTTTGGGCAAGCATTAAGAAATATACTAAAACAATAAGAACAAAGATTACTTCTTTGACATATGACAGCATTCACAAGAATATTGTTTGCCCAGACTTAGAAATGAACTGAAGCATTAACGATGGAAGAATGCATTGAGTTAGCCCAAATGGCCAAACTAATGTGAGTTCTAAAAAAAATCAGCCATTTGAAGGTTTTCTGAAATATTGGAAACCGCAGAATGTTTGTTTTGAGCAACAGAAAATCTAACAATATAATAATCTGTTATTATAGTTATTTGTAATTTAATAAGATAATTTAGTTGGATCTGTAATAGTAGAACAATATTTTTATATTTTGCTTTACTTTTCATTGCCGTCATGATGGTGTGTGTGTGTAGTTAAACCCCTATTGAGTATTCGTTGAATGTCTTTTTTCTTTATCTTCTTTCTGCTTTTTTTTTAATGAAAATTACTTTGATTGCAAGTTGGATTGCTCATGTCAAAAATAATGTAAAAATGAAATATATTAAAAACAAAAAAGTTATACTCGATGCAAAGAGATCCATATTGTATGACAAATAATTTCTGGGCTATTACTGACTGCAGGTTGTGCCACATTTTGGGTGGAAAGGCTCTTCAATGGAGAGGAAGAGAGGAGAGACTCTACAAGCCCATCAACACTTGTTATATAATGCAATTTGAAAATGCATTATATGGTCAGTGTTGACTCATATAATGAAATTCAATGAAATTAAACTGCAATTTGAATATACACTGACCATGTAATGCAGTTTTAAACTGTATTATATGACAGTGTAGATGGGTTGCCACAGGGTTATTATCCTACTAGGTTTATTGGGTTGCTGCCTCCATGAGCTTCCACAGAGAAAGAAAAAAAGACCAGTATAGGATTTAATTATGTTCCAAGTAATCAAACCTGTTTGTTACCAAACCAAACCAAACCAAGGAACTATTCTTTTCTTCAGCAAAACTATGCGGACATTAAGTACAGACTCCATAGTTTATTCTAAAAAGCCAAGAGACTGAATCTAGCAGGGCTCAGAAGTTTTGGGGATTTTTTTTGCATCTCACACTCACTGATCAATAATTTAACACTTTTTTTAAAAAAAGAATCTTTTTAATTCTCTGTTGGTTGGTCTAACTGGAAAAACTCAACTGTAATTCTGACCTGAATCAATAATATTTTCTTCTTTGCTTTTGCTTCTCCGTCTCCAAATAATAATAATAATAATAATAATCTGTGTGCATCATCCGAAAATACATCACACAGTCCTAAACACTTGGGAAGTGTTCGACTTGTGATTTTGTGATACGAAATCTAACATGTCTATCTTGCTTGCTGTGTCATACAATGTCGTTGTGTCAATAATAATAATAATAATAATAATAATAATAATAGCTAAAATCAGATACTCTTGATGTTTTGAAGGTTATGTTTTGAAGGTCTATATCCAAGCAACTGTTATTAAAATTATATTTATTCACTTTTTTGCTTAAAGAAAATGCACATACTTTGAAGTCTAGATAGCATTCAGGTACCTAATGCTATTATAACCATTAATTAAAAACACAAAGCACAAAATGTAGTTCCCCCCCCCCACAAAAAACAAAAAAACAGAACATCTTGTTCTGTGTTCCTAATCCACACCCAAGATCTTCTGCAGAGCTTTTTCAGCAATCCAGACTACATAAAAAAAGACAGACAGTATCATGGCCAATCTATATGGTATAATTAATGTAGTCTGGCATCACCCTAACTGTTGTGGCTGAATGCAATGGAAAAGGAAAAGTTGAAGTTTGGAGAGAACTGTTTGGCAGAGCAGGCAATACTGTTGCATTATCTGGGTGGAGGCCAGAAGGGGTCACTAGACAGAGAAGGATAGTCCATTTTATGAAGGGGCGAGGGGAGTTATTATTACTATGGTAATTTATATCCCACTTTTTCTCTCCATACAGTGACTCAAAGATCCTCACAACTAAAAGTATTGCAATATACTTTAAAATATACAAGTATTAAAATAGTATTAATCATCATTAAAAGCATATAAAATCACAGAAGCTCCTGATGATCCTAAAACCCTTCTTTAAAAGATTGCCTGAATCCAAAGGGTTTAACCTGCCACCTGAAGGACAGCAGGGAGGGGGCCATTCTGGCTTCCCTGGGCAGGGAGTTCCAGAGTCGAGGGGCAGCCACCGACTCCCAATTGAGCTTGAGATGGAGGTGGGACTGAGAGAACGGCCTCTCCTGAAGATCTTAGGGCTTGGACAGGTTTGTACAAGGGGATGTGGTTGGACAAATAGCCTGGACCTGAACCGTCCAGAACTTTAACATACTAGACACTTATGATGTTACTTGTACCCAGTAACAGACTGGTAGCCAATGGATCTGTTTCAACATTGGGGTTGTCTGCTCCCTATAGCTAGCCCCAGTGAATAACCTGGTTGCAGCTCTTTGGACCAGCTGAAGTTTCCAAGCACTCTTCAAAGGCAGCCCCACGGAGAGTGCATTTAAGTAATCCAGTTGGGATGTAACTAAGGCATGTACCACCGTGGCTAGATCTGGTTTCTCAAGGAAGGGGCACAGTTGGCACACATGTTTTAATTGTGCAAAGGCCCTCCTGACCACTGCTAATACCTGGGCCTCCTGGTTCAGTGCTGAGTCCAGGAGGACCCCCAAACTGAGGACCTGTGTCTTCAGGGGGAGTGTAACCTTATCCGGCATAGGTCGAATCACTATTCCTTGGTTTGCCTACTGGCTGTCCAGGAGCACATCTGTCTTGTCTGGATTAAGTTTTAATTTATTTGCCCTCATCCAGTCCATTACTAATGACAGGCACTGGTTTAGAGTCAGGACAGCTTCCTTGGCATTAGGTGGAAAGGAGTATTAGAGCTATGTGTCATCTGCATACAGGTGGCACTGTATTCCAAAACTCTGAATGATCTCTCCTAGAAGTTTCATGTGTATGTTAAACAGCATGGAGGACAAAATGGAACCCTGAGGAACCCCACAGGTCAACAGCCAGGAGTTTGAACAGGAGTCCCCCAGCACCACCTTCTGGGTATGGCCCTCCAGGAAGGAATGGAGCCACTGTAAGACAGTGCCTCCTGGTACCATCCCAGCAAGATGACCCAGAAGGATACCATGGTCTATGGTATCAAAAGCCACTGAGAGATACAGGAGAAACAAAAGGGGCACAAACTGTCTCTCTTCCACAGCTAGGTCTGAAACCAGATTGAAATAGATCTAAATAATCCATTTCATACAGAAATCCCCAGAGGTGGGAGGCTACCACACACTCCAAGATCTTGCTCAGAAAGGGGAGGTTGGACACTGGCTGATAGTTCTTCATTATAGAGAGGTTTGGGGTGGCTTTTTAAAAATAGGTCTCACAATTGCCTCCTTAGGTGTGATGTCTCATGGGCCATGTAGTCCCGTTCCTAGTACTATTGTGGCAGACGAAGAGGAAAACATGGGATTTACACCGTTTCAGCCAGAAACGGAGCCCTTGCACCTGGAGGATGTTTGCCCTCAAGAAGTCAGCCAAACAAGCCTTGGGCAGAATTCTCCCCCGTTTTCTCAAAGAGACAATTATAATAGAGATAGAGGAAATAGGGAGGCGAATTGCCGGAGCGCCAGAATCGCAGACAAACAATTAGCTGATTAAGTCTGCTTCCCTTGGGAAATTCTAAGGAGTCTTGCATCTGGACTAAGTTGAGTTTCACTTCTAGTTCTCCAGGGAAAGTGTTCTTCTGGCGGGAAACGAGACCCTATTTAGGTGTTTGCCACAAGGGAAACTTTGCGGAGTCAATTCGTCAGCTGGAGGAGTGAGATCGTGTGTAGACTTCGTACTCCAGTTCCCTGTTTCCCGGATCAAGTTTCCAGCCTTGCCTTGTCCCGCGTTTACCACGGACCTTGTTTTTGCTCTTGTTGCCTTGTTTCAAGTCTTGTTCTAGCCAAGTATCAAGTTTGCTTTCCAGCCTAATTGCCAAGTTTCTATGGACTTAAGGACCTTGTCTTCTCCCCACACTTTGCTTGGCAAAGTGTGTGTTTCGGTTATTGGATTATAACTTTGGACTTTAATATCACATATTGGACATTATTTTCCTGGACTATATTTGACCTTTCCTGAAAGGTCTACTTCTGAACTATATTCTACACTTGTTTTTATTGACTTTATATATTTCCTTAATAAAGATATTAGATAGATTCTGGTCTCTGCGCATGGTTATTGGTGCTCTGCAGCCTGGGTCCTGACATTAGGGCAAGCTGGAACTTTGCCTTGTTCCAGCTGTATGACCACCACCTTCACCAACTCTGCCTCTGGCTTGAAGTTGAAAAAACATTTCCCCTGTTTTCACTGGTTATTCCCCTTCCCCTCCCTTCCTGTTTCATAAATAAGGATCATTTCCACAATGGCGACATGGGTGAGGGAAATAACAGGAAAACAGGGAAATGGTTTTACTTCTTCAAACCAGGGCCGGGCTGTGGCGCAGCTGGCTAGTAACCAGCTGCTATAAATCACTACTGAGAGGTCATGAGTTCGAAGCCCGGGTCGGGTTAAGCCTCCGACCATTAATAGCCCCGGCTTGCTGTTGACCTATGCAGCCCCGAAAGACAGTTGCACCTGTCAATTAGGGAAATTTAGGGACGCTTTATGAGGGAGGCTAATTTACAACACCATAAAACTGCCAGCAAAACACGAGGAAAGGAATGCGGAAGTACAGCCACTACTGGATGGTGAAGCAACAGCTCCCCCTGTGGCCAGAATCGTGAAGCTGGAAAAATGTTAAAAATGCCTCTGAGTCTGTCTAATGTATGGTGTTTGTCTGTTGGCATTGAATGTTTGCCATATATGTGTTCATTGTAATCTGCCCTGAGTCCCCTTCGGGGTGAGAAGGGCGGAATATAAATACTGTAAATAAATAAATAAATAAATAACAACCCCCCCCCCTCCCCCAATTAATGAGACTGCTCATCTCTGTCTAACACCCCCTTCTGGCCTCCTCCTGGATTCCATTGAACAGTACCAAGCAGGCTAAAGACCATGCAAAACTACAGCTCCCTGAAGTTTATAGCATTGAGCCATGGCAGTAAAAGTAATGTCAAACTGCATTAATTCTACAGTGTAAATGCACTCTAGGAGAACCTTTTTGTTCAGATCAAGTTTCAATTTATTAGTCTTCCTCCAACTATATGACATAATCAATAGATGTTTATCTTCCAGTTTTTGTATAGATTTTGAAACAAATTCAGTTTGAAGACATTTAGCCAAGAACATGATTACTGGACCTAATAAAATGTGTATATTATAAGCTTTCCACAAGCTTATAGATCTAGTTAATCTTAAATGCATATTAACCTGTTCCAAACATATTTCATAATCAACACCCAAATCCTATTCTTAATAACTGTTACATTAGGGAATTGATAAAAATAATTCTTAATGATGAAATTAATATTTGAAAATTCTAGCACATTTTTTGCATAGTGATTTCCCCCCCCAAACTCTCTTCTTTTCACCTTCAGCCATATTTCACTTCTCCATCAACAAGATTGTGAGTTAAGAATTAAGCTACTACCTTTACCATTTACCATTAGCTAGTAAACTCTTTCTGCATTTGAAGCTGCCTACCCTTGTTTATTTCAAGTCAATATCAGCCCAGGAAATTCACATATAACACTAAGGCACACTGTTTGCTACTCTGCTAAAAGAGGTAGATTCCTAGGTGTTTTAGCTCCCATATTTTTGTTGAAGGAGCTAACACCTCAGAGAACTCTAATTCTACACAATTAATAGCTGTTTGAAATAGTGGAGGCTAACAGGACAGTTCATTTAATCACTAACAATACTAGTTTATCTCTTAGGGTACATCTAGGTAAAGGTAAAGGTTTCCCTTGATGTTAAGTCCAGTTGTGACCGATTCTGGGGGGTCGATAATTCAATTTTCCATGACATTAAGGAATTTAGCAGATGGGCCACCAGAATCACCATGCATTGTCACGAATTTGGCGGTGCCCAGCAGGGTGCGTGGGGAACCCATCCCATGGGAGGAAGTGTCAGCTGCCCGCTTCCCCCATTGACACCAATTGAACATGATTCCCATGTTGCCTCCGTGGTGGCATGAGCTGGTTCCTATATAGTTTTACGATGGAGCTCTGCTAGAAGTAGTCCTATGTCATGGGATGGGAGCTGGTGGGCTCTGTCATAAAACTATAGAGGATCTGGCACATGCCACCAAAAAGTTCCCCATCTGAAGAGGTCGTAAATCATGGCTCAATACTATGGAATATGGTAGTTGTAGTTTTGTTTAGTTTTTGGCCTTCTCTGGCAAAGTGCCTCTCAGGATTCCATAGCCTTGAGCCATGGCAATAAAGTTGTGCTAAAGTGCATTAATTCTCCAGTGTAGATGTACCCCTAGAGTTTAATCTTAGTGTCCTCGTTTTTAGGGGGGTGGGTGGAAAACTGTAAGTATATAACTCAGCTTTCACCTTTATTCTCTTTTTAAGATGATGAAATGCTCTTCTGTGTCAAAGAAACAACATTCAGTTTTGAACATTACCAATGCAGTTATGTAGGTGTAACTAAATAATTTTTCCTGAGCCAAACCAGCAACACTTATAGTCTTTTCTGCTGGTGATCAGGGCACAGGGGGATGGTATTTTCAGCTGTCTCCCACCACTCACCTGGAGTATGACCATCAGACTCAGGACCCTGTTGCAGTTCTTGAATTGAGACTTTTTTCCTGCTGGGAAGAGCTGAAAACTTCTTCCTCTTGAACCACAGTCACCAGCATAACAGGCTTCCTTTGCTCATGGTTTAGGCTTCCCTTGCTCGTTCCATTCCATTATGAAGGTACATTGAGACAGCATATATGATTGTGACAACAGTATCACAATGACAAATGTGTGCTGAGCATGGTACAGTTTAAAAGCCAGACTGTTTTGAGCAATGGACTGCAACTCAGGAAATCACTCAACTGTAGGAACCTACTGGTTGTCACTGAGAAAGTCAGACACTCTTAGTATCTGCAGAACACTAAGGCAAACCTCCTCAGAACAGGTCATGTTGAGAAAACTTCATGATAAGTTCACCTTATAGTCATCATATTGCTTTTTTGATTTTGTGTTGTACTGTATACGATCATTTATTGTATTGTTGTAATTGTATTATGATATGTTGTTTTTATATTTTGCTATATTGTATTGTCCCGGGCATGGCCCCATGTAAGCCGCCCCGAGTCCCCGTTGGGGAGTTGGTGGCGGGTATAAATAAAGTTTTATTATTAGTATTATTATCATGTCAGAAGCCAGGAACAACCTGAAGCACACAACAACAACAACAACAACAACAACAACAACAACCAACAACAGCAACAACAACAACAACAACAACAACAACAACAACAACAACAACAACAACAAACAGAGCAGCTATAGATTCATAATTTAGGCTATTGGCCCATAACTGCAATATAAGAAACCAAGTCAATATTTTTATCTCACTCATCCTGTGGAGAGCACAAGTAATTTCTTCCCATTTTATGTTCACATTACTCTGCAATATAGATTGAACTTAATGTTATGATTTTCACAAAGCCAACAATTTACAAAGTCCATCATTGGCATAGCTGAATGGTTAAGAAAGTATTTAAACCTAGATTTCACAATTCTTAGACTAATGTCCACATAGCTCTCAGTACACAGGCATAGACATGTGATGATATTATCTATCACAGAATGGAGGGAAATAGCGACTAGATGGTAGATACCTTTTGTTAAGAATGGGATGATTCACACATTGGCTCCTTCGCATATAATTTCTGCTCTGAAAAATTGGAAGCATGTACTTCAAACCCAGAAGGCAAAATCTTATTGGAGCACAACTCTTGATTGTGGCCTGTGCTTGTACTTTACTAGTTTGGACAAGGCGGTATCACTACTCCTTTACACAGACAGATCCCCAGCATTCCTCATTAGAGAGACATCATCGATTTAAGTAAAGAAAGCAGAACACAGAAACATCACACTTGAAATTAATGAGGAGCGGCTTGCAGACTGAAAGTGATCATTGGAGTTTCTATTCCCATTTCATAACATTTTTTCCGGCATCCAACGGGTTTCCAAACTATGATTCAGCAATGCTCTACTTGTGTTGCTATTCATGCCTCAAGAATATTTTTATTCCACAAATTTACATTGCAACCCAGTCATTGCTGATTTATTATTTTCAGAGAAAGACCATGAATGACTAGTGGAACACATGCCTGACATGCCAAAGAGCCCAGATTCAGCCCCTGGCATTTCTAGTTAAAAGAATAAGGTGGCAAATGATGGAAAAGACATATCTTTCCTTGAAATCCAGAGAGCTGCTGCCAATCCAGTTGGGCTGGATGAATAAATAATCTCACCTGATATAAGGTGCCTTCCTCGGAGAAGATAATGTAATAAAAGGCTTGAGATCTGAATCCTACCAAGTGTATTTTGTAGGAGAATGTGGAAAGATTGCTATGTTAAGAAAAGTTTGATTCATTTCAAAAGCCACAGTCATGCACCAGCTCCTTGAAAAATATTATAGTGTTTTTCCTCTTTCAAAATTTGCAGCAGAACTTTTAGCAACTCATAAATAAAGAGGCTGCCGAGTACTTATATTGCTTCTAAAAACCTCTGCCTCTTATTAAGCCACCCAAGATAGCTCATGCATTGTTTCAAACAGAAGGTAATTTAGGTTTCTCCTGCCTGCATGGCTTTATGTATCGAAAATATTGCCCACCATGCTTGATAGGCAGGCTTCGTTAATTGCTTTGTTTAAAAAAAGTGAAAACCCAAGAAATTTATGTATGTTTTAATGGGTTTAATTTTCTTTTAAGTTTTCCTTATAAAAATGTTGCAGCATTCCAAAATCAAATAAATTAGCCAGAGAGTTGATTCAATGTGTTGCTGCACCAGCAGTTTTTTCCTTTTAAAAAACCCTTTAAATCCCTCCAGACACTGCTTCACCAAGATGAAGTGTATAAAAAATATGTGTACATAAGAGAGTGAGTGAGGTGGCATTTAAATGAAAAGAAAGGAGAAAAAGACATTATTACCTGTACTCTCAAAGCCATCCTCTTTCAACCCTCTTGTCTGATTCTACAGGTTTAGAATATCAAAGTACTGAAATTTTAAATCGGGAGAATAAAGCTTGAAACATTGGTAAAGACAGCTGAGATTATGCTATAATCGCCTTCTGCTTTCTATCACTATCTTTAAAGGGCTCATAA
The DNA here is from genome assembly GCF_035594765.1 of Anolis carolinensis. NCBI lineage: Eukaryota > Metazoa > Chordata > Lepidosauria > Squamata > Anolidae > Anolis > Anolis carolinensis. The sequence goes on along the minus strand of NC_085844.1, from coordinate 164,612,409 downwards.
TATTAGGTGTGGGATTTGAATGTTTAAAAACACACAAAATCTTTCAGAAACCTACAGTAATGGTTCTTTCTTCTCATTTTCTTTAGTTACCATGAAGCAGGGCAAGGCAATTATTAAAAAATATTGGCAGTTACCGGCTGCAAAAAGTAGATAATGAGAGCAGCATTCCCAACACAAAGGTACACACAGAAATACTGTAAAAATACATTTGCAGAAACATGAAGTTAGAACAATCTGCTTTGTTTCAGGCATAAAAATCCTGCATCCAATGCATTTCTTCCTCACAGATTAAAGTAATGGCATATTGAGCAACATGATATGTGATCCATATGCTCCCTGAATCCAAGCTTGGTTTCTAGTCCATGCTGAACACATACACTGAAATAGTTCCAGGTAAATGTAATTTTTAAAAATCCATTCAGACAGAATGGTGTGTGATGTCTTTTCTACTCTCACAGCAATCTGTTTCAAAGCCTTAAATACTCCTCTTGTTCACATTTTTATAATCTTGTGTTTCTGATGCAAAATCTTCATACAAGACCATAACATCAGAAAACTGGATAACAACTGTACTCTTCACATAGCATATCAAAGACACATAGAAGAAACAGGGACATGATATCTCACCATCCAGATTATGTGTGTTTGATATACAACCTTTTCAGACAGGGGTTATTCCTAGACATGGGCCCGAAATGTCATCATTTGATTCATGTTTCCATTTTGCACCATCTATTAGGATGGCATGGAATGGGAAGGCCCCTCCTGGAACAAAAAACAACTGGATACAAAAGGCAGGTGGGAATGGGTTCTAGCTTCAAGCCTGCTTTTCAGATTGCAGGCAACCCAATGCTTTGGGCTTATGGGTGGAGGCTTTGGGCCTACATGCTCAGCCCTCGGAGGGCCTGCAGCCGAGTGCCGAGTAAGAAGCCTTCCTTACTTGGCACTTAGATGCAGAGTCTACAAGGCCCGGGCGCGTAGGCCCAAAGCTTGCACCTATAGGCCCAAAGCACCAAGGCCTACAGGTGAAGCCCCCCCCCCCCAAAAAAATTGGGCCGAAAGGAAACAGATCTTTTGGCAATGAAGAAAAAGAACAAATATCTCCCTCCCGGTTTCAGGAGGATCAATCAAAATGGATTGGGGCCCCAACCGAAAGCTGGGACATGAAACAGATAAAGGTTTGCCCTGAATGCACATAACTAATTGTTCCCTATCCGAGCATGCTGTTGACATACTGCTGGGATGGAGTCTGCCGGGGTCCATCATATGACACAGAGCTGCTTCTGATGGGGCTCCAGTGGGCTCCATACTGGCAGTGCGTTAAGATGGAGCCATGAGGATACAGGTGACTATCCATATTCTCATTGAAGAAACTGGGGACAGCATGGGAGGAAGCCGGGGACAGCTGAGAAAGATCGTGGAATGGCAGCCCATGACCCCCAATGGTAAGGGGACAAAGCTGGCCCGTTGTCCGCCAGCTTCTGGACCTCCATCTGATGTGGTCCATAAAATGAAACGGTCTACAGATCTGCAGAGTATCTATAGGCCAAAATCAGCTATTTTACAATATTGGGAACCTTTACTGCAGTTGAGGTCAACTCAGAGGTGTTGATGATGGTGTGACTACATTGCAACCCAAGAAGACATCAAAAAAGCCATACTTTCCCACCACCCAAGCTGATAACAAACCTACAGTTACCATTTCTACTATGTTGCCACCAGAATTCCAATGATGTTTATGCTGCCAGAAGCACACAGAAAGAAGAGATCTACTGCAATAGTTCTCAACCTGTGGGTCCCCAGATGTTTTGGCCTTCAACTCCCAGAAATCCTAACATCTGGTAAACTGGCTGGGATTTCTGGGAGTTGTAGGCCAAAACACCTGGGGACCCACAGGTTGAGAACCACTGGTCTACTGGTAAATATGGCACACACTTCCCCTGCGTCAGGTGTCCTAGCAGATTGTTGGGATTTTGATATTGATGAAAAATGTGATGACATCATATAGGCATGGGCCACATGCTGGCAATCTGTATGCTAAATGAAAATGATCTGGAGCCAGAAGGCATTGGTTGTTTAACACAACCTTTGGGGAAGCCTTGGATTTAAACAATCACTGATCAGTTACACTGACCAACACACATTTTGGTGACTCAAATGTTAGTTCTGATTCTGGGTATATTTGATCTGATTATTCCAAAAATGGCATCAGGTTTTCCCTGTCAGCTCTAGTTTTTGAGATAGAGAAGATATGCCATATACCAGTTGCCATTGGCTCACCCATAGAAAACCATGATAACCATATCTAGAACTAGGACTGATGTGGTCTATCCAATGCAATTTTTTGAATAAGTGCCACAAATAACCTCAGGAATAGGCCTAAAAATCAAGACATCAGGATTTTTGTTGTTAAGCTGTGTTATGTCAGGAAACGGAATAAATCTATGATGCAATTATTTTCTTCAGAACAATCTAAAACAAAAATATATCCTATGTCATATTTTCATAACAAAGCAAAAAGCAAAAGAAAAGTCCCATAAGTTCAGTAAAGGTAGCTAGTACAAACAGTAGAATTTCATCAACTAAAAGGACAATGACTTTTATTATGTGTATGAGTATGTTAGTATCTTTTTTCCAGTGCTATACAAACATCAATTGTCAGACCAGTTAAAGGTAAACCAAAGTTGGCTTGTGACATGGAAGCATCAATCTGTGCTTTCCCAACATACCAGTGTTGTGACCAATGAAATCTGTTGTTGTTCACAATAATATGGAGCCTCTGTGAGATGACACTTCTTGGGATACTGTTGGCAGTGACAGCTAATTAGTGTTTTACGATTCAGCAGCAATGTCATTCCTGAATGTATTGCTGTCCAAATTAATGAGTTAACATAGCGGCTCCTAGAGGAGGCATCTAAGCAATGACAGCTTGGTAGCCAACCAAGTATCAAATTGATGACACACTTGTTGACATTGTTTCTCAAAGCACCTAGCATTTCTTATCAGTCTAGCTCCTTCTTGGCATTCCTAATAAACAACATTTCAAAAGTTCTTGAATTTGGCTGCCATGACCATAGTAGGTGTTCTGCTAGATGTTCACAAAAAATAAAATAAAAAAGATTTTTAGGAGAGGGACCCTAACAAGTTTTACAAGCTTTCCCTCTCTCTCATCCATCTCTCTGTCTACTATCATTCACCTATCTATTATCTATGTATCTATCATCTAATGACCTATAAGTCATATAAATAGTATATTCAGAAACAGAACTTAAGGCTGGGCTGTTGTGTGTTTTCTGGGTGTATGGCTGTGTTCCAGATGTATTCTCTCCTGATGTTTTGCCCACATCTATGGCAGGCATTCTCAGAGGTTGTGAGGTATACCTATACATGGCCATACAGCTCGGAAAACACACAAAAACCCTGTGATTTTGGCCATGAAAGCCTTCGACAACACACAGAACTTTAGGCTATCAGGTATTATTTTGGATCCAGAGTGGGGACATGTTCCTTCTTCACTGCTAGAAACCTTCAGAAAGTTTCATTCACTATTAAATAATTTTATGTAAGGGTCTGCAACCTATTTTATCCAAAGATGAGGTTTATAGAAAATGAACTTATAACGACTTCCAGTTTTAGTTTTGTGTTAATTCAATGTTGTGGGCCACAAAATATCCTGGTAGAAAACTGGTTTAGGGCTCTTGTTTTAAACCAAAATTGTTCAACTACACTTTTACTGTAATTGGGTAGTATGGCCTATGGTGCTTGTGACCTTGAACTCTCAACATTTCACCAACTAATCAGATGAACTAATTTGTCAATTTGAAAGAACACATGTAGATGATACTGAAGATTAACTCCTTGCTCTTTGGTGAAATTTTGCTGACTAGTGTGAAGTCAATGACCCTGAAATCCTTTGTTAGGACTGTCTGCAATATTGAGTTAAACTAATTATCTTGATTGCATCTTGGAAAGATTTTACATAGATTTTATTCCTCATGCTTATCTAAACATTTTTCTTGTCCTCATTTTCCTTGGAGAGACAGTTGAAATTGCAAACATTTTTCTGTATTATGTGTTAAAAGAAGATTAGGTTGAACTGAAGGATAATTGTCTGTGAATACAATAATTGCCATCCATATGGTACAACCAGCAAAATAAGTAAGCATTCACTAGCATTATGTGCCATAAGAGAAGTCTAGAAAATACAGATAATCCAACCAAAAAGGGTCATCATTACTAGGCTGGTTAGTAAGAAAATAATGTTTTTATGATTTTTTTTAAAAAACAAAAGATTGAAAAGCATTGTTCTTGAAAGCCAGGAAACCCCGACAAGAGGAATCCTGGACTTACAAAGGTCTTTACAGTTCAGGACTCACTTCATGCAAAATATGCATATTGTTCTTTTGTGCAGAAAATACTATTTCATGTACATTAAATGCCATTATCTGCACACACATAAACTTTTCTAAACTCTATGCAGTTTAAACCCCAAACTATGAATTGTCTTTAAAAATTAGACAGTTTTTAAAGAGTATCTCAAAGTGGAGAAAATTGCTCAATGACACATTGTTTTCTTTGAAAATGAAATTAGAAAAGATTTACACTCCTAAACAAAATTTCAAAAGTCAGTCACTGTCCCTTGCATTGATTCATTATCATTTCATAATTTAAAAATAGTGACATTTCATTTTGTATTTCTTATATTGCACTTATTTTGTGTCATTATTGCCATCTCAACTAGCCTCCTGCCTTGTTAAAATTGTATAACTGTAACAGCAGAAAAAAATTACATTTGTCGCACCCTGTTGGTACATCTAATCATATCTTGTTTACACCTCATTAACAAGGTGTAACAATGGCAAGTTGCTAAGAATTAGAAAACAATCAACCTTGAGTAGCGGAACTTACACTTCTGTTGAGGATGGGTTCTGTCCGGTTTGTTTCCCCTCTAATCTGAAGGTATTTTTAATACATGTCTTTAAGAAAGATACAGTAAAATGTTACCATAATGTAAAATGTTCCCATGCACATATCGGCCGTATCTACAGACAGACATAGAAAGCCTGCATGGTGTAGTGATTTGAGCAATTGGACTACAACTACAATTCTGGCGATCAGGGTTGGACTATCTGTTCACCCATGGCATTAATCTAAACCAGTGATTCTCAACCCTTAGGTCTCCAGCTGCTTTAGACTACACAGTTCCCAGAAACAGCAGCCAGCATGGCCCATGGTGAGAGATTCTGGGATTTGAAATCCAAATGCTCTAGAGAATCAACAGCTGAGAACTCTTGATCTACACTGTGGAATTGGACCATTTAACATCACTTTAACTGTCATGGCTCAAAGCTATAGAATCGCAGGAGTTGTAGTTTTACAAGTTCTTTAGAATTTTCTGCCAAAGTGCGTGGGTGCCTCACCATACTACAACTCTTGGAATTCCATGACATTGAGCTAGGACAGTTACAATGATGTTAAAGTGCACTAATTCTATATTGTAGATGCCTCCATGGAAACCCATTAGTGACCTTGAGCAAATCATACTCTCAGCTACAGAAAACCCCATGATATGATTGTCACAAGCAAGAAATGACTTATAGTCACACGACAACAAACTTGCAAGCACACATACATTCAATTTCACACATAATTGTTGAATATATATTATAGTAGTAAATTTTGAATATAAACAATCTCACATGGCTGGAATTCAGAGTTTTGGGAATGGATTGTTGAACATGAAAAGACCTTAGAAAATCATTAGTAAAATGGTCCCAGCTGGGTGCCTTGGAAAAGGTCAGTTTTGACATTCCTGTAGACGTGAAAAACTAAGAAAATCAGTTTCTAACTTATGTTATTCTTCTGTTTTGGTTTTCTGGAATGGATTCTGCTCATAACCTGAAGTGCTATGGTTGCCATCATTCAGTGTTGCAACTTCTGGCTTGCTAGTAAACTCAATTATTGTGTTGCAAAATAATGCATGTCTAAAAAGTGTGTTACCAATACGAAATGTTACAAAAGCTGTAATGTAGAAGTACCCCCTTGGGACAGCACCAGTCATAATGGGGTGCAAACCAAAGTTAAGAAATTATTTAAAAATTTCTCCAAGTTGTAAATATCATAGCATTATTACTCCCATTGACTGAAGAGGTCATTGTGGAATTTTCTGCTCTAGATGTCAAAGTAACTATAGTAGGTATGTACTATATACACCTCTAACCTGCAAGCATGCAATATCAGATTAACCATAGCATGCTACTTGTGAAATAACAAGTTTAGTTTTTTTAAAATTTGAAAATTTCTATTGTCCCCACCAATCAATTAATGTTAATTTTGGAAAAAAAGAAAAGTGAAAGTATTATACTTTCATTGAGAATCCTTTTTTCACTGACAGGTGTACTATGCATTGCAGCGATGTCTCCTTTGAAAATAATATTAGGTCTTTGTCAGAAAATGTTGGAATTTATTCATCTCTTTCTTTGCAGGCTAATAACTTTTTGTTAACTTGAAACATAGGCAGTTTCTTCTTCTTTGGCTTTGTTTAAAATAAGCCCTACCTACTTCAGGGAAACAGTCTGTGTTGCTTTATCTTTCTCAAATGGAGTTTACCACCCTCTCCCCCACACCCACCACTGCATACTTGCAAGGTTTCAATTCTTTTGGCTCTGGAAAAGAAATCATTGTAGAAAAAAAGTTCTGTCTTGAAGTGATGACAGAGGCAAATTTTTATTCTTTTGTGGAAAACAGGAACATTTGAAGACAAGCGTCTTTGTTCTTTGTTGAAGGAAGCTGGAATTCTCAACTTCTTAAACCATTAATCCATCCCGACTTTTTTACTTCTCTGAAGATGAGTTTTTCAGATAATGAGGTATTGTACTTTGAAATTCCCTTTAAACAATACCTTTTTCTTCAGCCTTACATCCCAGTCATGTGGTTGTTTGCCTGGCAATTGGTGGGTCTCTTTTATGACTATTTATATCCACTGGAAAATAACAATATAAATAATCCTCATAAATCCTGCCATGAAACAAAATTCTCTCCAGTGTATATGCAGAGTCTGCATGTACAGGCAGTCCCTGTGTTACAAACATCTGACTTAGAAATTACTCATAGTTAAGAATGGGTGTGAGACAACAGGAAGTGAGAGAAATCTACCCCTAAGAAGGAAAATTCACTTCTGAAAGAGTTATCATGGGGAAAAGGTATTTTTGCTTTATTACCAATCCTTGTTTCCACAACAAGCCAAATTTGTCAAAATCCAATTATCAGAACGACAGAATGTGAGGTTAAATCTTAACAGGGGCACAGACAGCAAAACAAACACCACAGAGATGTTAACCCTTCCCGAGGCGCTCTCTCTCTCTCTCTCTCTCTCTCTATATATATATATATATATATATATACACACACACACACACACACACACACACACACGGCTAGAATTACACTTTAAAAATATATCTGTTATGACTTACATACGAATCAACTTAAGAACAAACCTACAGAATCTATCTTGCTCTAACTTGAGGACTGCCTGTATATGGGCAATGTGCCATTCGTTTTTATTTATATAAGCACACATCACTGGGGAGGAAAATAATGCTTTCTTGGTCTGCTCCTATGTCTTTAACAAAAGCGGGACCCACAGAGTTAAGCAGGTCCTACACAAAACCTCAGATCAAATTTCTGCTTGGAGGATTCAGGCAAAAGATTAGCCTATTTACCTTTTATTATTTCTTTGTTAGATTTCTACTCTGTCTTTCTTGATCCTGCTTCAAATGGAATTGGAGAGTGTTAAAACTTCTTAAGAAATATAGGGTGCATGTACACACTAAAATTAATGCAGTTTAACACCATAGCATGGACTAAAATCATGTGAGTGATATGTAATGTTCAACAAAGTCCCTTTAGAAATATTCACAATATTTTCCTGTCCTGGTTCTTTCACTATTATTGTTGCCCAAAGAACATTTGCAGCCATCAATCCACAACACATGTAGAAGTGTGAACTTATAGATCAATTAAAGACTGTGGATTTGCTCACTTTAACAGTGTATTGTTGCACTATCAGTACTTCCGTAAGCTGCCCCAAGTGCCTTCTGGGAGATGGTGGTGGGATATAAAATATTATTATTATTATTATCATCATCATCATCATCATCATCATCATCATCATCATCACCTCATTATGAAAGCAGCAACTTCCTCAAAACATCCTTACTAAATATGAATGAGTAGCAAAAAATGATTTTTTTTTTAAAAAAAAACACACAGCAAAGGTAAGAGAACTTATGATGCCTCACCAGCTGCTTCAAAAAAATTAAAGAAGCATTCCAAAATTCAAAGCATAGCAGAAGTGGAAGTTAGTGAAAGAAAATCACTAGATAGATTTTGGAAGTATTTTTGCTTACTTGAGCAAAGCTTTCATGACCTGTTGTTTCATTTGTATGTATAATCTTAGTAAAGGTAAAGGTTTTCCCCTGACATTAAGTCTAGTCATGTCTGACTCTGGGGGTTGGTGCTATTCTCCATTTCTAAGCTGAAGAGCTGCCTTTGTCTGTAGACACGTCCAAGGTCATGTGGCCGGCATGACTGCATGGAGCACCATTACCTTCCCGCCGCAGCGGTACCTATTGATGTACTCACGTTTTCAAACTGCTAGGTTGGCAGATGCTAGGGCTAACTGCAGGAGCTCACCCGGCTACCTGGATTTGAACCCACAACCTTTTGGTCAGCAAGTTCAGCAGCTCGGTGGTTTAACCCACTGCACAACCAGGGGCTCCATGCATAATGTTAGTTTGCAATAAATATATTTCTGAAATATGTTAATTTTTTGGGTTGTGCCCAGGGAGGCACTTGCTGGAAGATAAATCAAAGGCACTCCCACCCAAGTCATAGGACCATATAAGTAGGACCAAAAAAACCCAAGTAGACATCAAAGGTAGATTCCTTCTCCACCCCCAGGTTCAAGTATGGGATAGTCCCCCCAACCAACAAGGACATTTTCACTCAAACCCAGAGTGACCAGTAAAACTCACTGTACAGAGGTGTGATGATACAAAACAGCAAGTTAAAGGGCAACCATGCTTTAAGTAGCATCTGACTCTGCCTCCATCATGTGCCACATCCTGGGACTCTGGTATATGCAGTAATTCCTCTAATCATGGCAGCCATAAAAATGTACTTTTTCTCTCTGCTCCAAGAGTGAATGCCAGTACAGGCAGGCACTCCCTAAGTTATGAACCCAACAGGCTATGTAGATTTGTTCTTTAGTTGAATTTGTAAGTTGGAACACGTACATTTGAAAGTAACTCAAAAGATATATTTTTGAGAGAGAGAGAGAGAGAGAGAGCATAAGGAACCATTAACATCCCTGTGGTGTTTGTTTTGCTGCTCTGTGCCCCTATTCTGAATATTTCACCTCATTTTTTGTCTCTATGAGAACTGAATTTTGAAAAATTTGACTGGTTGTGGAAGTGATGGTGATAAAGCTTCAGCGGAGACACCTTTTCGCCATAATAACTCTTCCAGGAGTGACTTTCCCTTCCTATGAGTAGATTTCTCTCACTTCCTGTAGTCTTAACCCCATTCTTAACTATGAGTCATTTGTAAATCTTATGTTTGTAACCCGAGGACTGTCTGTACCACCTGATGTTCTGTTTCTGTGGTATAGCTCCCCAGTTGCCTTTTCCTTAGTCCGTGAAAAAGGTTTTGCTGGTGTGAGGTATCATGCTTGACAATGTCATGCTTGGTATAGTAGTATTCCTGGTAATGCTGAACTAGTACTGTGTGTGGTCACTCAAAGTATGCAGGAGGCACTTTTGCACTGTACAAACATAGTACTATAATTCCACTTTAGCCACAATAACTTCCATCTTGTTGAATCCTGGTATTTGTAGTTTATGGAAAGGTATTTAGAATTCCCAGAGCTCCAGCGTCTCATCAAACTGCATACCAAAGGATTTCATAGGATGCAGTTAAAGTACAGTATAATAATACTATCTAATGTGATAATTGGTCTTTTATTCTCCTTTTCTCCTTTGTTTGTTCTGCCTTAACTGCAGCTTGCCTGAGGACAAGGCTTGTCCTAGAAAATACATATTGTGATTGCATGAAACTCCCTGACTACTGTAGGTTTTTTTATTTATTTATTTATTACATCACTTCTACCCCACCCTTCTCATCCATCAGGGGACTCAGGGCGGCTTACAATATAAACATACACATCAAAAAACAGTTTTCATCAAATTTAAAAATCCATCAAGACTAAAATTAAGAATATAAATTAAAAATATATATAATTATACATTTAAATATACATTTAAGGTGCTTTCTATGTCCAGGTGGGGTTGGTCAGTAGGTCATATATTCATATCTCATTTTTGCTGCTACTCATGCTCAAATGCCTGGTCCCATCTATTTTCTATCATTCGAGGTGAAGCAGACCTTGCCAAAATCGCATTCCATATTATTAACCACATATAGTCAAAATGTTCATCCTGACTCATTGATGACAGCTGGATGACTTATCTACAGCCATTACTCATGATGTTTTGGAGCATGCAGAGTGATTTTATTTAGCATCATTTGTGTCAGACCCATGAAGAATGGTAAAATACAACATGATTCCATCAAGTAAGTTAACAACCCTGAAATATTATCTTTGGGCAGATCTACAAGTGCAGCCTATGATGGGGCTAATCCAGAGTAGGGTGCCTGAATTAGCCCCGGGGAGTCCACATGGCCAGCCTCTGAGTAGATCCAGCAATGGGATGGTGACCACACAGTGGAGCATGGGGCCATCCTAGAGGTTGGAAGGAAAATGCATGGCCCAGTGTTCCCAAACCTAGTTTGTTAGCGAAAAACTGCCACCTTTCCTGTCTCCATCATGCCTTCTTGTAGCAGCAATCACAGGGCATGACTGGTAGTCATTGCTCATCTCAAGTGTTGATGTTGATCGAAGAATCAGAGTGACTCGGAAGAACAGAAGTGGGGAAGAAGGGATCATTCCATGGTTGCTGCTATGATGAGCACAGGGCAGTGATGCTAAGTGCTCCCCCCCCCCCCCGACCCCGAGTTGCCAGAGCCCAGGGAAAGCAGAATTGCCAAGTAAACAATGGATCAAAACCTGCCTAACTGTTTATACATCATGAATGTAGGTGAGCTCCAGGGGATCCCCCCAACTATGGGTAACACAAGACAAGGGTGTGTTAAGAATAAAGCCTTGTTCATCATATTGAAATCACAAAGTCTATTCACCCCCACTCATTTCATTTGGCCAATGTAGATGGGTGTTTACTAATCTAAAAAACTCTTTTACTTTACTTAATTTGTTGCATCTAGTCTGAGATGAAAGACAACATACTTCATATTAAAAGAGCTAATACAACTTACTTAATTAGAATGTAAGTGTGCCACAAGTCAGTTTATAAATAAAATTATTAAGATTATGCTGATAATGACTGCAGCAATAATATCAATCAATTTATATGCCATCTTTATTCCAGAATAGGACCAAAGTAGCTAACAATAGAAATGAAATAAAATCTAACAATAGAAATTTGAAAGCAACTAAAACGATTGCATAAAATTATTTAAAAGGTACAATAATAATATTACTACTAGTAATAATAATAATAATAATAATAATAATAATAATAATAATTATTATTATTATTATTATTATTATTATTATTATTAATTACATACCTCTCCTGTTGTCTCGAGGCAGGGTGCAACAAATTAAAAAATATATGAACATAAAATATATACAATAAATTACATATATAAAAATATAGATTATCACACACACACACACACACACACACAAACACACATATATATTATACAAAAGTATGCTCTCTCGCACTCTCTCTCTCTCTCTCTCTCTATATATATATATATATATAGCGAGAGAGAGAGAGAGAGAGAGAGAGAATGCAAAAGTACATGCACCAATTAAGGTTTTATGGGTCATAACCAGCCCTTTGAATTGTGTCCCCAAACCAACCAACACAAACTCTTTTCACAAGAGTGTTATAGGATCCCTATAACTGGGATCCTATAACATTCACTTAATCATTTTGAATATTTAAACATCAATGTAATAAATGCATTATAAACTTATAGATTTAACCTGTCCATGTCGATCAGTTAGTTATTGAAGGCTTCCTTGACTAGCAAGGAGAACAGGAACAGTTTGATAAAATCGCATATTTTTATATTTATTCAAAAATTTATTCTAATGTTTGCCTTCAGATTTTCTGTTTCTTCTGCTACATTCTCAGATGCTTGTGAGTCATCTTCAGAAGATCATATCGTATTTCTACCAGCTGAGATCCTAAGATGATATATGTCTGTACGCATATGAGAGAGTGTTTGCAAGCATTTTTTACTTTAGAAAAGCAAATTTGGGCATCTGTATTTATGCACTCATTTTATCCTAGAGAAAGCTTTCCCTTGAATATCTGTCAATCTGCATTTGCAAGTGCAATCTCTGTGCTTGATCAGTGCTACAGCAGTGGGTAATCCAACTGTTCCTGAGTTGAATTTACATTTTTGGATTATTGGAAGTGGTAAATAAGAGAATTTTCAATTACTTTGAAAACAGAGCAAGAAAATAAGACCTCAAATCCTCTCGCTATCAGTTTATGGATGATAAGTAAAAATGAAACCTAGAGCCTTCTGGAGTCTGCCAATCATACTGCTATGACTGCTATGTTCACGACCAGGTGCTTGTCTTATTTTCTTTATCACACATTATTTTACTACATACCAAAGACAAACCAGTAGAGAAGACCACAGATAGGCCACCCAACCACTGGTGGAGACAGTTTTAGATAATTTTAGAGCAGCCTCGATAAATCTATCCACACCTTGGGATGTGTTATTTGTCAACTTCAAAAGACGTTTTGCAATTTTATCCTCAGTGTGCACTAACAAGTTGTGACTAACTTTCAAACTATACCTGTGTAACTAAATAAGAAAAAATATGTTACATTTCTTCACACCACCAAAAGATAAACAGAATAACATATAGAGAATTTGGAAATTATTCCCAGGTCAGTATCAGGAATGGCAACTCCTGGAGGTAGGGAATTAATAGCCTCACAAGGTGGGAAAGCCAGAAAGGTTCACCGCTACCGTGTTTCCCCGAAAATAAGACAGTGTCTTATATTAATTTTTGCTCCCAAGGATGTGCTAGGTCTTATTTTCAGGGGATGTCTTATTTTTTATATATTTAATGTGAAGAAGAATTCACACTAATTGTTGAACAAAAAATTGAACATTTATTATATACTATGCAGTAGTTTTCATCACAAACCAGCATAACCAAACAAGCTGTGAATCCTATCAAGAATTTCTTGTTACTACCATTATTTCCATGTATAACAATCTATGGTACGTACATTTACCGATCCTACAAGCTCTGGTATTCTGTTCGTTGGGCATGCTTCCAAACAAAAACTTTGCTAGGTCTTACTTTCGGGGGAGGCCTTATATTTAGCAATTCAGCAAAACCTCTACTAGGTCTTATTTTCTGGGGATGTCTTATTTTAGGGGAAACAGGGTATGTTCTTACAGCTGAATGCACAAGATTGATATCATCCTTCAGAACTTCTAAAGAACCTATATCAGATTCTGTATTTCATGTGCATGCAGAAGTGCATTTCAGCAAAATCTTTGACTTTGAGCTCATTTTTGCAAAGTTTGATATCACATTTTCCTTAATACACACCATAGCAAAGCCTCCACAAACCAAAGAACACTCCTTTATGCAAGGTATTTCCCAATGATGGACCCAATTTCAAAGCAGTATATCTCACAATTATGAGTTATCATGTTCTATTAACCATTTTATAGATGCTCCATGTGACGGCGCGAGTAGCGCCATCTATATGTCAAACTATAAGTTGCAAGATTTGAATTGTTGTATCATGCCTGATTTTGCCCTTACCCTGTAAATGTAATTGGATTGGTTATTTATATCTGTCAATCAATGTTGTTTGCACCTGTTATATTGCTCACCCAGCTCAACTGTTTGACTCCACCTCTTCCTGGAGTAGGACAGTGTTTCCTCCTTTCATTCCACCAGCAAGCTCTCTATCGGATGGATGTGAGAGAGAGACTTGGCACTAAAAGCCCTTGAAAAGTTACCTCTCAGCACCAATTCTGAGGTTCTTACCCTTGGGACTTATACTTCATATTCAGGGCCAACCTGAACAATGTTGAGGAGTCTCAAGCGCCTTCATATCAGTCCTTTGGCAACAGAGGAAGACTGTGTCTTCAGACATAGGTCATTGGACTGAGGCTGAGTTTGCTCCTGCATTCACAGCCAGAGAAAGATGGATCTAGAAAAAATCCACGGACTTAAAACAATCAAAAACTGTAATGTATATTTTCTTTTACCCCCTTTGTGAACAATAAACCCAGTTTTTGAGTTATCTACAGTGTTTTGGTCCTTGGGAGTTCCAGTTTCCCTAAAGGAGGGCAAGAAGCAATCCCCTGGGGAAAGATGTCACGTCCATGCCTCTTTCACTATGCCCTCCACTTACTATACAGACAACATTGGGAAAATAGTTGAATTCATCTGAAATACCTTTTAAAGTGTCTTCTTCCACTGAAATCACTGCTACAGTGATTCTGGTTGTGAAGTCACCCAGATTATTTGCTAATATTGGCACAAAAACATGATCTTTGATGTATTTCCACAGGGAAAAGTTGCAGGCTGCAATGTCTGGAGATCTTGGAGGCCAAGAGTGCCTTATGTTGTGGGGTCAGGTCACCATTTTATGAATGACTGAGACTAAGGGCTGTTTGTTTACTAGAAGAGGCATCTAGCAGTAATCATTGGACATTCTATGCCTCACCCAAAGAATTCCATTCATAATGGTTTATAGGTGCCTAAATATAGAGATTTCAAATCAGGACCATCTCTTTAAAACATTTTGTATTTTGTCTAGCTGTATTCTTCAGCTGTACCAAGTAAATGAAATCTTCATGCATGAGGTGAACATAAGAGAACTCAAGACTTTCAAAACTCTCCTTTCATAATAGTTTTCCAAGATAAAACAAATGCCCTTGCATATTAAAAGTCCATCATCCATTGGGAACCTAATGAAATCAAGACATGAGAACAGAGCTCATGAATTCCCCCACCCCCTGGAGATAAAATCATTTTCTCTTTTTCTACATCCCCCTCGATAGATTGTCACCTTATTGTGGTGAGGGGGCTTGCGTGTTCCAGTGAACCTGAGGGCACAACCACTGGAGTCATGCATCCCAGGAGGGGCCACAGGGGAGAATCCAGAACAAGCACAATCCGAAGACCCAAAGACCTCAACGGCAGAGCAGATGGAGGATAATATGGTACATGTTACAACGGCTGTGAAGGCAGAAGAAGGCTGCAACAGACTGAGAAGCCACTCTCATTGTGTTAATCACACCACTGCTGGGACCTCACTCTGTGAAGACTGTGTGTTGACTGGCCATGCACTGACCTCCACGCATTAAAAAAAAATCACGCACAGGCGTCTTCCAAGAAAAAAACGAAAAAAACATGAGTATAGTCTCTGAAGTAAAGCTTTACAGGTTTTATGAAATATACTGTCTCTGCTCCAGGTGAAATATATCCAGCTCTCTAAGCTGCTTCTCATAGAGCATGAATTCCAAACCTTTTATAGTTTTGGGTACCCTTCTTGACACAGATTGAGACGTAGTCACACCACAACCATTTGTTGGCTACTGAAAACTAGAACTAAACTTTTCTTTCTACCCTGTCTGTTACTCTCAGGCAAAGAAAACAACCTCAGAATTCAAGAACAGGTAAAAAGTTGACCCAGGTGTTTTGTGGCTCAAGAGTAAAAAAGTTTATTCAGGCCTACAGAGGATCAAAAAATATCAGAATTCACATACATGTGAGGTGCCGTAGTATAGTTATACAGGAAGGACCAATTACATTTTTTGTAACTGTGGTTTTATAGTTCACCTTAACTCTATCAGCTACCCTCATTACATGAACTTTCTGGCCAATGAGATGGCATGGCTTTGTTTGGTCTCATCATTTTCCTGTTCTCTAAATATAGGCATGTGGGGCATTACCTTATAACATTATCAAGACATGCAGCTGAGGATAGGTGGAGAGGTCTCAGAACCTCATCCTTTCTGTGTCTCAAACTCTATTTCAGTTTTTTTTCTTAGGACTTCTTTACAAAGGCCCAAATTCGGTGCTAGCAATGGGCTTTTGATAGTTTCGTCATGGAGCCCAATATTTCCCATCACATCCTGGAGAAGTACTTCTGGGGCAGCTCAATGGTGAAACTGAAAAAAAACAACAACCCAAAAATAGCTGGCAGTGAAAGATGAGAGGCACCCCATCTTTCAATACAAATCAATAGGGACAGCTGGTTTCTTCATGCCCCCCCCCCCCGGTGTGTTGAGGATGGTGAGGGACATGGAGCAACAAGTCCCCATGCCCCCTAGGCAGATGTTGCTGGAATTGTAGCAATCTGTGGTGATTCCGGTGGTGTGTTTGAGGAGGCTCCAAGTCTTTCATTAACACAATTTTAACTTTAGGATGTCCAGTGAAATGTTCCCTTTATACAACACAGGAACAATTAACATTGCAACGTCATGGCTACCTTCATGTAATTAGCCTTGATATGATAGCAGACGCTATTCCAACCATAATCCAATGATCTTGCAAGTTGGGCATTTTAGAAAACTTGGTTTTCCTTTGACATTAAGTCTAGTCATGTCCAATTCTGGAGATTGGTGCTCGTCTCCATTTCTAAGCCAAAGAGCCAGTATTGTCTGTAGACGCCTCCAAGGTCATGTGGTTGGCATGACTGCATGCAGATCCGTTACCTTCCTGCTGAAGCAGTACCTATTGATCTACTCAAATTTGCATGTTTTCGAACTGCTATGTTGGCAGAAGCTGGGACTCACAGCGGAAGCTCACCCTGCTCCTCACATTCGAACCTGTCGAACCTTTGGTCAGCAAGTTCAGCAGCTTAGCAGTTTAACCCACTGTGCCGAGGGCTCCTTTTAGAAACACTTTTGAACCTAAATTGACAACAGCTGGTTGTATGCCTGCAAACCTAAACAATTGTCTTCCAGCTTACTTTATTTTGTTTGTATGTTCATAAAAAGACTTTGAAAATCATTCAGAATTCTTCATAGCCTTCCAAAACACAAAACTGAATATCTGTGCTTTCTTCCACCTTCTGCTTATCTTATGTTCTTGTGTAAACTTATTGTGATGTAGCTTTCCATTTTAAAGTTAAGGAAATTGTTGAGCAATAGGTACAAAAAAAGCAAACTGCAATTCACATTTCATGACTCCCTTCAATTAAAAAAAAAAACCCTCAAAGCTTACTCCGGCTTATTTTCAAATGGATACAGTCAGAATTCCCTGCAAAGCTTAAGGTTGTGTGGGTGGGGGTTAGACCTGAGTCAGTGAGCTTTTTGAATCAGTTGGAGCTGTTTTCTCTGCTGGCATGTTTCTACAGACCATCTGCTCTCTGAGTGATAATGGGAGTCTGCAGTCCTGCAACAAATGGAAGGCCACACATTTCCCATGCCTGATCTATCATAGTGAGTGTGTGATCATTTAAGTTCTCCAGCTTCAGTGAATTACTAGGGATTAGGAATGTAAATATTTTCTTATTTCATACAAGAATAAAAGAGTTCAAAGGGATTTTTTCACTGCTGGGTGAGATGATTAGATTCATTGCATGCAGTTTCAGCTATGGTTTTCTGAACAGAAGGAAAACTGCTGTGGTATTTGAAGGGAAGGGGTAAATATCCCTCCACCATAACTTTTTTTTTAATTCTCAAGATACAGACTAGCAGCCAGAAAAACCATCATATTTATTGGATGGCACTTAAAATTTTGCTGTCTAGAAAGAACATTGCATTTCCAAAGACTTTGGAATTTGTAGCCAAGAAATGTTAAAAGTTTTGCCAGTCTCATGTCCCTGGTGAGATTCTGGATGCTGTTGCTTGATAAAATAGCTTAATTTCAATTGCAAGTGAAAACTGCTGCAGCCTTTCCTATCTTGTATTGTCAAAGGCTTTCATGGCTGGAATCACTGGGTTGCTGTGAGTCTTTCGGGCTGTATGGCCATGTTCCAGAAGCTTTCTCTCCTAATGTTTTGCCCACATCTGTGGCAGGCATCCTCAGAGATTGTGAGGTACTTCACAACCTCTGAGGATGCCTGCCACAGATGTGTGAGAAACGTCAGGAAAGAAAGCTTCTGGAACATGGCCATACAGCCCGAGAGACTCACAGCAACCCACTTTTCTATCTTGTATGTTCTTTCCCATTACATACTTTTGTAATCTTGATCACGCCCTGATGTTGTTTGACTATACATAACTTGGTTTTCATTTGTGAGATGTCAAAGTCCTATTTTATTTCATTGTTGAACCTCATCAAAAATTCTGCTCTATGGAAAATTATCTCCAAATAGATAACTGGATATTAGAGCAAGAAGTTACATACAACTTTCTTCCTAGCAATGCTGGTTTCCTATAAAGAGGTATTGCTTTCAAATGGAGGAGCCCTGTGGACAACCTGCAGTCTTAAACGATATAGCTCAGGCATGGGTTATTACTTTAGTGAAAATTAGAGCTATAACACACCATGACTAACTTTGTAACAATCTGTCCTTTTAATTTCCGCAAAATAAAACCCTTTGCAAGGTAATATCCTGAACTAAAAAACCATCAATAACAAACAGGTTAAGTGCCAGAAAACACTTTCCCTGACTAATAGCAACTTAAAACTATGTAATGCACAGTTGTGGTAGTTTGCCTTGTCAGACAAGCAAATCACCTTTTACTCCTTCTGACATTTGAAATGGAGGAAACGCAAACTCTGTTTTCTGGATCATCTATTATTTACCATAGAACAAAGCTTGAAGCTAAATTATGTAAAAGTGTTTTTAAGGCAAACTTTTGGTATTATATTTTTAGCATCTTCTGTACTTCAAAATGAGGATTCAGGGCAAGCAAAGGCACTGTCGCAACCTGGGCAAAGAAAGGTTACACTATGCAGAGGTAAAGCATTTGCAGGTGTTACGGTTGTCAAAGTGGTTTCCATGCTGTATGAACCTGTCCCAAAGCTAAGGAGATCACCTGGCAATTCCATTAAAATCTAAGATATTTAAAGTTGAACCTAGGCATTATAATTTGCCTGGATACAACATGGCAAACCTAAATTGATTTTATCATCTCTTCAATTTGAAATAAGATATATGCCTGCCTTGGTGACATTCCTGCAAAGTATTGTTATAATGCAAAAAATTGGGTGGAAATTAACCAACCAGGTGCATTATTCAGAGTATTGACACAACGTACTGAGCTGTACTCCAGAAACTAGTAAGGTGTGTGGTGCCAAATGAAATTGCATGTCACTCAATAGAAAAAGGAAAGTGTTATTTTTTATATTATGTCTGTAAAATAGGTACTGTACCATAACTGATGTACTGCTGACAGCTATTTCTGTAATTCTTTTTTTTTCTTTAAATGAACATTAAGGTGGAAATGCAAGGTGAAGAAAGACATTTTGTATTGAATCACTAATTACATACGCTGTCTCTTGACTACATCTACACACACACATGCATATCTGTAGCTTAAGTTAAGATATTTTAAGGCTGTCTGCATTTTAAATGGCAAAATGGAATGTCAATACTATAATGAATATATTGACTGCCAAGGAAACACAATGCCTGTTTACAGGAAGACAAGTATGAAGCTTCAATATTTCTGTTGTAGCAAGGCAGCCATCTCAGATATTGACTATTTATGGAAACATGTGAAAACTTTATAAAACTTCTCAGAAATTATTTTCAGAATAGGCCATGCTACTTTTATAGTAATAGCAATGGAAGTGACCTTTGGGGATTATGTCACAACCATTTTCCATCATATGTAACTGTTGGGCACTTTTCCCTTTGTTTTTAGTGCTTTGGAAGTCCTTCAATTGCTGGGGCTACCTGGCTTCTTGCCTTTGTTTTAAAGAGCATTTGTGGTGGTTACAATGGTGTCATGACTGTAAATGTGACTTGTAATGAGGTTTATCACATCATAGACGCTGAAGAGTATGCCGTCATTTTATGCATTGAAGTATCTTTACTGCAGAAAATGCTATTTCCTGCATCAAAAAAATAAGAGGGGGTAATTTTATAGGAATATGGTCTGCATCAATCCAGTATTGTCCTCGTTAGGATTTCCTGACACTCAAGCACACGTTTTTCAATAATACTATGTAACAAAATTTGAAAAATATTCTGTCCCTGGTTTGAAAGTGTTATTTTCTGTTTAATTGTGTGGTACTTACTTTGAAAGTACAGTAGAGTCTCACTCATCCAAGACTTGCTTATCCAAGGTTCTGGATTATCCAATGCATTTTTGTAGTCAATGTTTTCAATATATCGTGATATTTTGGTGCTAAATTCATAAATACAGTAATTAAAATATAACATTACTGTGTATTGAACTACTTTTTCTGTCAAATTTGTTGTATAACATGATATTTTTGTGCTTGTAAAATCATAACCTAATTTGATGTTTAATAGGCTTTTCCTTAATCCCTCCTTATTATCCAAGATATTCACTTATCCAAGGTTCTGCCGGCCCGTTTAGCTTGGATAAGTGAGACCATACTATTGCTATAGTTCAGAAACATCATTTTTGTGGCTGGCACAAATTATATTTAATTGAGACTCTATGAAATATTCTTTGAAAAATTGTAGCAAAATGTGTGGCAAGATGTCTTGCAAAAACAAGTTTTTGTAGTTTCATAACCTTTTCCATGTTTTTATGATAGAACCAATTAGGAAATGACATTTATTACCCAGGAACAAAAATAGAGTTACATAGTGTAATTTCCAGATATTCTTTACAGTCCTAGTCCACTAATGTTGGGTGCATTGTCACTGCAGAATTAATCAAATCAGACACTATTTTGACTACTATGACATATTGCTATGGTAGCATGGGAGCTGAAGTTTGATGAGGCCCCAGCACAATTTGGCAGAGAAGACTAAAGACCTTGCAAAACTAAAACTCCCATTTGTAACCTGATTGTAAACAGTTGTTGTTGTTGTTGTTGTTGTTGTTATTATTAAATAAATAATCTGCTTCTCCTTGTGGCTTGAAACAAGATACAAAAGGGTCAAAACAGAGAGATAAAACTCAACCGTATTAAAATACATATAACGCCATACATACAAGATTGCATCAATAAATGCAGGTTAAAATTCACATGTAGGCCTGCCAAAAGAGATAGATCTTCAGTTGTATTTTGAATTCTGACACATGATTTAGCTATTGAAGCTCTTCCAGCAAGTCATTCCATAGTCTTGGGACAGCTGATGAAAAGGGCCTCTGTACTTCTGAACATGATGCTAACCACTTTGAGTTTTGTGCAAAAGTTATTTGTGGTCAAAAATATTATAGTCATTGATTAAAAAATAATTTTGAAAAATGCAGCAAAAGTTATTTGTGGTCAAAAATATTATAGTCTTTTCAAAAGGACCCAGAAACAACACGGTGTAGTTCAGTCCTGAAACTCTCAAGAAAACTTGTCTGTGCTTTTGTGTCAGCAAAGCAAAAGAGACAAGTGAAGTCCAATATTTCTAAACCACAAATTGCCTTTTTTTTACAATAAGAAATGACAGGTCAATAAATAAAACCTTGCCACTGACAAGATATAAACATATTCAAATGAACAGGAGGAAATGTCAACAGCTACTTGCTGACACAAGTGTCACAGCTCACCGGGTAGCCTTCCAAAAAGCAGTTGCCTTAGATGCAAGCGGTTGCTGTCCAGAACAAATTGCTGTTTGCCATCCTGGCTTTTGTAAAGTCTGAAGCTCAGCCAACATGATGGCAAAGCTTTAGTCGAACAAAGCAATTGATGCCACACCTCATTTGTTAATTTTATAATTTACCAACAATAGAATATATTTGTAAGGATACAGCCAGTTTCTGTATTTTCTGCAGATTACCTGAAAATTCAGCAGTATGAGCCATGTCCCTCCAAAGAGGAATGAAGGAACTGAAAGATTTCCAAGCAAAGCTTTGTAGCTTTCTGTCATTCTGCTAATTCAAATCTTTAGAAACTCCAGGATGAAATTTGGCAAATCCTAGCAAAAATTGTAAGGAAACAATCAAAACAGTCAGTACGTTTTGTTTTCCTCAAGGCCAAACAGACAGCATTTATTATGAATTCAGAGAATGTTTAGTGACCTGTGGCTCCTCCTAGAGAGATCTATTGTATCTTTAGAAGGAGTTGCTCACTGTTATGAATCAGATTCCATTTATGCTTAAATTGATTTAGGGCTATTTAACATGGGAGAAGAAGGCAGTAAAATGTAATGAGAAACTAGGGGCTCTTCCACACAGCCATATAACCCAGAATATCAAGGCAGATAATCCACAATATCTGCTTTGAACTGGATTATTTGAGTCCACACTGCCATATAACCCAGTTCAATGTGGATTTTATACAGCTGTGTGGAAGGGGCCTTGGCAGAAATTTTGCTGAGTTCTAGTTACTCTTCCCTTAGCATTAAAGGGAGTAATCTCCCAGACTTATCACATGAGAAATAATATAAGTGAGGAAAGATCGCAGTTTGTTCTTTTCCTCGTAGATGAGCACATGAAATGTTTTGTTATGAGTATAGAAAAAAGGAGCCATCCATTCCACCACGGATGCAGTGAAATCTTAAATAGCTAGACTACATAAAAACAGTAGTTTATACCAGGAATCTAAGAACGGCTTCAGAAGAGCAAGTCACTTCCTTAGTAATAATTTTTTAAGACAGAGCCTAATGAAAAGAGCCAAAGTGATGTGAATGCTTTGAATGCTGAAATAAGGCAGAACAGGAATTTAGAGTCTGCATCCCTTCTCAGCTGTAGAAGCCCACTGAGTGAGCTTGGGTAGGTCATACTCTTTCAGGCTCAGAGGAAGACCAGTACAAAACTCCTTTTCAACCATTCTTGACCCAAAAAAGCATGATAGAGTCCCATTAGCATTGTCATTAATTTGGAAATGACCTGAAGGCACACAATGATATACATAAGGAAAACACTAATAAATGTTGGTATCTATTGTCCAAGTAATACTGGACCACTAAATTAGGAATGGGTAGGATTAAATGCTCTGGGAAAATATAATATTCAGAAAAGTTATATTTATATAGTTTCAGTTGATTAAAGAGTGGCATGAGGCCTAGAATGGTGTAGTAGTTTGTTGGATTGTGTGACACTGGAAAATCAGGGTTTTAATTCCTGCTTGACCATTGATAGTTACAGGGAGGTCTTGGGAAGGTAATTCTCAGTTTTCAATTAAGACAAGGCACCTCCTTCCCTTGGACAAATTATGACAAGAAAACCTTGTGATAGAGTCACCTTAAGGTCACTAACAATAGAACATACTTACAAGATGACCTTAGGAAGTTCACATTCTTGTAGTTTCTGATTAAAACAAGGCACTCCCTCCCTTGGACGAATTCTGACAAGAAAACTTGATTCACCTTAAGGTGAACCAGAAATTACTTGAAAGCACACAAGAAAGAGTGGCATTATGGGTCCTTTTTGCTGGCAATCTGAAATGGTAATGATGCTTGTATTAAGATTTATAAGGCGAAGATTTTTGCAATTATTGGATTTTAAAGTTAGGTTTTCCAAAGCAGGCAATAATTTCAGGGAAAAGAAAGCAATGGATAATTGTGGACTTCACAGCTGAAGTCAGACCAGACAGATGTTTACCCATAGCAGCCCAACATTATGAGATAAAAATGGGGCTGACACAAAATGGGAAGCCAATTGGGGAATTATTTTTTAGCCTTTTGGGCCCTTTAGGTTATCATCAAAATATTCTGCCTTACTTCACTGCTCATCTCCCTGTTATATACATGAACCAATTCCCCAATAAGATGAACAATATTTTCTGGTTAACCTAGTCAACATGGGCCAGGTTAAAAAAAAATCTGAGTATTTCCCAAACTAAGAAAAGCAATGCCTATTCAAAATCAAAGGACAATTGGAGAATCCTCATCTGGAATAGAGATAATTCATACTGGAAATGAATATAGGAAAGGTAAGGCACCCTTTACAGGCACATCCAATCTCTGTGATTGACTGAACATCTCTTGCATTTGGAGATTGGTTTGTCATCATCAGGGCGCATCATACTGAGAGACAGCATCGTTGCAACTGACCAGTTGAAGAATGGAGTTTCATAGGCCAATGGGACGCGTGGCAGGAGCAACTTAGGAATGCCAGAACCTTTCAGCAGTTGCACTCATTTCATCAAGGATAGTGCAAGGACTCTTCATTGGCACTGGACTTTGGAAGTCCAGGTATGGCGAGGCATGGGACTTTGTGAGTTTGTTGGCTGCAGGAAGTGAGGGTTGGTGGCAAGGGTGGTGTGTAGCATGGGCCCTGCATCTGGATTGCTTACTCCCCTCTCATTATTGGAAGGAGGGGGGAGCGTCCGGTGTTTACTAGTGGTGTGGTGGTAATGGTGGCTCGGTATTGTTCTGGAAGCACCCCAGCATGGTTAGCGGTATCAGTCAGCAGCAGTCTGCCTGATTCTTGATCCAGGACCCATGCATGGCTGCCAACCCTTGTTCCTGTAATCAATAAATAAGTTGTAGCCGTTTGATATCCCAACCCTGTGTTTGTGTCATCTCTGGGTTCTTCGGCTGGAGGTGTGTTGCCCACACACACGCAACTGAGGAAAGAGATGGGATTCTAAGTTTATACAGACTTGTGTATACCTAAGGGAGCAGTTCAGTAGAAAAAGCCAAGAAGCAATTGCTTTGAGTGCCCTAGAAATAAATATTAAAACAATCCCAAAGAAAGGAAGTGATTAGTTTGTTGATTCTGTTAACTTAAAGTAGCATACATGATAGGTTACCAGATGTGGAAAATGCATGTGTAGATGGAGAGCCTTCAGCTGCAATGCTGTATTTTTTAGAAATACAACATTGCAGCTGAAGGCTCTCTATCAACCTGCTTTAAAAGATTTCTCTGTGTGCTATTAAAGGAAAATCTATGTGGTTTGAAGCTTTCAAAACAAAGATTTTGTCAGGTGTAAACATTTGCAGACCAAATACACTCTTCTACAAGGGAGGAGCCTTGTAATTAAAGAAGCCTAAATAAGCAGCAGCCAGGGAAAGAGAGACTCGTCATGGCACAACATCGCCTGCTGTAATAATTGGAATGCTTTGCTAATTGGAATAGTCTGCTATTTATCTCCAACAGTAATAAAGTGTGTCCTCATGGCCCTGGTGCCATCTGGAAAGAAACACTGCTGATCAGCAAAGGGAGCATCTGCAGGTTAACAGGGAGAGTGTTGATTGTGCTGCGATATGTTCAACAGATGTCAATCCAGGTTGTATAGACTAGAATTTCCAACCATTTCCTATACTGAAGGGGTGGAGAAGTTGATAAATAAAAGAATGCTCTACATGGCTACTTAGGCCACTTCACTCCCATGCTCTGTTAAGATTCTGTTGGATCACTCAACTTTAGCAATGTTGGAGCTTTGCCTATTCACAAGCAAAATAAGAGACTGTGATACAAACAAAGGGGAGACTTCTTTCCTCTTTGCAGACTCAGGGCCATCATTACTGCTGTATTACTCAGCAGACCATCTAACCCAGCTGAGCAGCTGGCAAATAAAGTAAAGATTCACCTAGGGCTGAGAGAATCAGCACTTTCTGCTAGAAGACAAGCATTTTCTTCTTTACATAACCTTTTTAAAAAATTTGAACCAGTTGCTAAGCCAAACTAGAGTACAAGCATAAAACAAATTTCTGAAAGACAAATCATCATTTATGTAAATTCTATTGACTGATTCAACAAGTCTACTCCAGCTAGAGAATGCTATGGTAGCATATCCAAGAGTGCTATAGGTATGTGTGTATGTTTTTGCAGCACTCTTTGTATTCTCTAGTTGTATGTCTGTCTGTTCAGTGTGAACATGTTAGGATATAGCAAATATTCTGATGACATACAAGCAATGTAGATTTATATTGCTACATGTAGAATTAAATTATGTATAGAGTTATAAGAGTTACATGGAAAAGCTGAATAAAAACATGAAAATGCCTCTAAATAATCATAATTAAAGTGACAAATTTAAATACAACACTTTACTATTTTAGTTACTTATTAAAATCTGAATTCTACATATCACTGACTTGTGATACAAAACACATCCTCCTCCACCTTTGTATCTTATCATAGCCACAACAACTGTGCTTCTGCCTTAAATCCTATACAGCAGGGGGGAAAGTGGAATAGAAGATATAGATATATATGCATATATGTATATGTATAGATGTATATACCAGCAGAGTGCACCAAGCACAGAAAACAGTCAGCACTTAAAAGGTAAAGGTTTCCTCTGACGTTAAGTCCAGTCATGACCGACTCTGGGGGTTGGTGCTCATCTCCATTTCTAAGCCGAAGAGCCAGAGTTGTCCATAGACACCTCCAAGGTCATGTGACCGGCATGACTGCATGGAGCGCCGTTACCTTCCCGCCGGAGCGGTACCTATTGATCTACTCACATTGGCATGTTTTCGAACTGCTAGGATGGCAGGAGCTGGGGCTAACAGCGGGTGTTCATTCCACTCCCGGGATTTGAACCTGGGACCTTTTGGTCCGTAAGTTCAGCAGCTCAGCACTTTAACACACTGTGCTACCAGGGCCCCCAATATGTACATACCAGCAGAGTGCACCAAGCACAGAAAACAGCCAGCACTTACACCATGTAATATTCCTCACTATCTAGTGAGGTCACAGTAACGGAACTGAACAATTACAGGTATGCCTCAATGGCAGTGATGTCATATCTCCTTAAGAAACCACAATTATACCTTCATTGTTGGAAAAGGGAATGTTGGAAAATGCTTCTTTCCAACAATTGCATAGTTAAAATCTTGCATAATAGCAGGAGTGCTGGAAAATTGTGAGGGGAGGATTATGTGCTGTTTTTATAGTTAAGCTTCAAGGATGCTTTTTCAGATATCTGCATTTTTAGATGACCAAACACAAACCACAGCACACCATTTTCACTCAGCCTTGCCATAACAGCTCCTCCAGCCAGTGTGTCTTTTCTAATCAGAGTCCCTGATACAGTCTAAACCCTTTGCTTGGCTCCACTCTGCTTAATCTCCTCTCAGTTTCTGCACTATCTATAAATCCTCTCCCTTGACTGGAACGCACTCCACAGGCCTCCAGTGTGTAATACATATTCTGGCTTGGATGCACGAGGTCTGTGCCACTCACCAACTCTCTTGGAACAGAGGCTGCTCTGCGCAACTAGCTTAATGAAATTGCCATCCTTGCTGAGTCCTTACTGTGCCAGAAATTGTGCCTGATCCTATTTGAATCAGGGACACTTATTTGCTTGCATATCATCATTTAGGAATTTACTTGGCATTTACTGGGATGCTTTTAGTCCTGCCTCTCAAGTGGACTGGGCACCTAGCTCTGCTTCTCCAGAGAAGACAGCTGACATACTACACAAATTCAGCTGAACAAAAGCTCCTTTGTTCAGGGAATATGGCCTTCTTTTCATCAGGTATGAACAGTGTATCCATTCAGTCCAAGACTCTGGTGATTAACTAAAATCCTTGGAACAATTCTTTAGTGAAATCAAGCAATGAGAAGAATGGAATAGACAATATACCCTCTACCGTTCCATACATGAAAACAGAAAATGGTGGTTGGGATCCTTGACCATGCTTGCACTGGGAAAATCTACATTTATTACTCAGCAGTTGTGCCACAGCACCCTTCAGCTGAATCCTGGTATTATACAACCAATGATGTATCTGCCAGTGTGTTTGTTTATCACCCTATGATGCAGTGGAGAAAGCAAAGAGGCTGTTTCTGCAATGCCAATGGAAAAAATAAGTGCACTGAAGACACTGACAAATTGTCACGCAACATCCAAGAAAGCACAACAGTACAGCTGGAATCCTATTAGCTAGTCCTGACCAGAGGAGATCCATTGGATCCATTATTGAATGATGAATCAAAATGTAGGTAAAACCAATTTATGTAGTGGCTTTATGGCGATTTTGACATGAGTCCAGATCTAGTAATTAGGATTAACAATAGGATTTGGGTCCCTGGGTGCATCTACACTGTGAAATTAATGCAAGTGGACATCCACCTTAACAACCATGTCTCAATACTATGGAATCACAGGAGTTTTAATTTTACAAGGTCTTCAGCCTTCTCTACAAAATAATTTTTGTTCTACACTAAACTACAACTCCCATCAGCAGCACAAATGCTCTCTCTGTGAATATCTGGAACTCTGCTTATGAAACCATGGATCCTTGCACTGTGAATAAAAACCTACAACTGTGCATGTAAGGGAATGTTTAGATTTATATGTCATCAATGGATCCCATCAATTTCCTTTGATCTATTTAACATCTGTTTCTACATCAAAAACCATCATGAGATCCCTTTTTTCTCAACCACATTGCTAAAGGCTCTTTACTAAATCCTCAACATTGTATTTATTGATCATGGGATAGCCAGTCTGACATTGGTTTGGAGACAAGAGGTGTCAGTTAACTGACTTTTTCAGTTGCCTTTCATCCTTTAAGACACAATTGATCTTATTGTAACTAGTCTTCTTACTTGTATGATGCCAATTGCCAGCACTGGGAAACCTATATTTTTGTTGCAAGGATCTATCTCCCCAAGTTGGATCCAACTCCCAAACAGGATCTAAACTCATGCCTCAGGCCAGGCTGTGGCACAGGCTGGTTAGTAGCCGGCTGCAATAAATCACTATGACCAAGAGGTCATGAGTTCGAGGCCAGCCCATGTCGAAGTGAGCTCCTGACCATTAAAATAAAAAATAGCCCTGCTCGTTGTTGACCTAAGCAACCCGAAAGATAGTTGCATCTATCAAGTAGGAAATTTAGGTACCACTATGTGGGGAGGCTAATTTAACTAATTTATGACACCATAAAAATCATCCAGCAGCGTTTGGAATGAGGAAGTCAGCATCATAGTGGATGATGAAGCGGCTGCTCCCCCTGCCCTCACTGCAACTGTCGAGAAATACTTGCACTTTGCCTTTTGCCCTGAAGCACTTTATAACTACATTAGTGCACTTTAGTTTTAATGGCCCCTCCATGCTATCCCCCTCTATCAACCTGGTGGTCCATTTTATTTTATGTTTATTCATCTTATGCTCTAAATTAGTTTTTATGGTTAATGTATTGTTCTTGCACAATGTCGATTTTTTTACTCATTGTAATATGTTTTTATTTGTTGTGCTTTGTTTATTGCTTCAGGCCGTTGCCCTGTGTTAGGCACCCCGAGTCCCTGTGGGGAGATGGTGGTGGGATAGAAAAGTAAAGTTACTTACTTACCTGTAGCCGGAATCGAGCATACCCTCAGGAAGCTGGAAGCTGGAGAAGATTAAATTGCATCTCTGTCTCTGTTTCTTTCTCTATGTTCATATGGCATTGAATGTTTGCCTTGTATGTGTACATTGTGATTCGCCCTGAATCCCCTTCAGGGTGAGAAGGGCGGAATATAAATATTGTAAATAAATAAATAAATAAATAAATTCATATTGAATTGATGTAATTTGGGCACAAGGGCTGCATTACATTTTAAAATTTGCAGGAAAAGCATAGTCAAAACACCCCCAACAGGTTGCCATCCATCCTTTGAAATAATAATAATCGTAATCATAATAGCCACCCCAGGGGCCACCCAATCCAATTTCCTTCTGACTTGCAGGAAAAGCACAGTCAAAGCATAGGCAGGAAGGCTTTGAAGGCTGTGGTTATGACGGTGGGGCCGGGAGGCCCTGTAAGCTGCATGCTGCCTAGGCAGGGGGAGCAGGGGGGCACAGGGGCCCCATGGAGAACAGTTTGAGAAATGCTGTTATAGGGAATATGTAGGTATTAGGGTTGTCCAAATTTTCGTTATGTTTCTCGTTTTGTAATTATTTCGGATTGTTCTCATTTTTTGAAACGAGTATTGAAATGTTTTCCCTGGGCACAACTGGCAATGTAATTTGAACCATCGTTGGCCCATTCTCTAATTGTTTCTTAAAATTTTCGTTACATTTTTTCCTTCCAAATTTTTTTTTAATTTTTTTTAAAAAAAAAAATAATTTTTTTTGTTTCTGCAACCTAACATGAATGGGAGCCTAGTGCAGCCTAACATGGCTACTGCTCCCTGGCCAATCAGAGACTTCCACGATGGCTGAAAAAGGTGGGGGCTAGCATCCTCCGCGTCCACATGGAGGATCTCTATAAAAATCCCCTCCCCAACTGAGCCAAGCCATTCTGGGCTAGGATACTGAGGAGAGAGGGTGGTTCGCGTGCGCTGGGAAGCTGCTTGCTTGCTTGGGGGAGAGAGGGCTAAGTGACTGTTCTGGCTATAGGGGGTAGAGTGTCTGTCTGTTGTTGCTGGTTTGATATTGTGTTTTTTGGGGGGAAAATTGGCTTGGGGCTTGTGGCAGAGTCCTTGCTGTGGCTTTAGGGACTTTTATTTTCCAAAGGACGTCTGCGTTCCTGCAAGTGCAGAGCTTGGGGTGCTTTACTTTTCTACTCCAGAGGGAGTCCTTTTGCCTTTCTGTTTTCTTTTTTGGAATTTAGCAATCACCACATCAGCCCTTCTTTGCAATCCTGAAAGGGGGGGAACTTGAAAATAATAGTTTCCAAAGGACGTCTGCATTCCTGCAAGTGCATTGCTTCCCTCCCGCTCCTTTTGTAATCCCAAGCCCCCGGGCTGAGTGTTATTGCAGCAATCACAAAGACACACATTGTTTTCAAACCTAAAGGGTACATTGGAAGAAATAGTTTCCAAAGGACGTGGGGCACCCGCCAAGGCATTGCTTCCCTCGCGCTCCATTTCTATTCCCAAGCCTTGGGCTGAGTTTTATTTCTGCAGTCACAAAGTCAGACATTGATTTGATTCAATAGAGGGTCCACAGCAATTAATAGTTTCCAAAGGACATGGCCAATCCTGTCAAGGCATTGCTTGGCGTGTGCTGCATTTCTAATCCAAAGTCTACACAAGTAGAAGAGGGACTTTTACAGTGATAAGAACCCAATTGAACAGGAAATAAGACTTTCAAACCAGGAACAGGTTTCTTCAAATATTGAAAAATAGTGTATTATAAAAAGTTATGAAAATTCACCAAAAATCATAGGAGACAGGAAACACTCTGCAATTTGTTGAGCAAAGAGTGTGGAATGTGTTCTCCCACTGTACCAAATTTGATGAGAATAGCTCAAGAAATGAGGGCAGGAGACCCCCAGAAAAGTCCTCCCCGGTTTCCTGTTTTTTGGCGATTGCGCATGCGCGTCCACCATTTTAGAAACATTTTAGAAACATTACGAATTTTCGGAAATATCTGAAAATTTTGGGTGAAAAATAAAGAAATAATTTCTATATCGAAGAGCCGGCACCCCCTACTTTAGAAACGAGAATTGAAACATTTTTTCCATCGATCGGACAAGCCTAGTAGGTATCATAAGAGTCCCCAGTCACCACTTACTGGGCAGCAGCTACTGTGAGAGGAGTCTATTCACCTTTCAATCAAGAAGCAGCTGACTTTCACCATGGCCACCCTCATGCAAGTGATTTCTGGTGTGAGGGACATGTCTTCTGGTTGTCGCAACATAAATTCCTGATAGAAGGGATGGAAATACCAGTAAGCTGCTATCCAAAGAAGAGGGGAATAGGTCCCTATGACTTGCAGTGGCTGAAATCCAGTAAGAGATAATGGGGGTGGAGGTGACTATGTTTTCTTAATTGCCTTATTGAATTCCAAGCCCATTGCAAGTACAAGCTTGAGCTGCAGTGGCGCAATGGGTTAAACCCTTGTGCCGGCTAAACTGCTGGCCTGAAGGTTGAGTTGAGGGGACATAAGAGAAGCCTCCCAGCTAACACATCTGGGCATCCTCTGGGCAATGTCTCTGTAGATGGCCAATTCTCTCACACCAAAAGCGACTTGCAGTATGTTCTCAAGTTGCATTTGACACAATAAAAAAACAACAAGCTATATGCATATAAACATGGAAAGGAGAGGAGGGAGTAAATCCAAACCAAATGCTGGTAGGGCATCCAGGGAATGGTTTTAAATTTCTCACCCAGTAGGGTTCCCAGATGTCAAGACATTACACTAAGTTTCAGGTCCTGAATTCTGTTCAGTTGGGGGAAATATCACGGTGAGAGTGCTATCTTGAAAAGTGTGTGTGTGTGTGTGTGTATACACAAGTGTTTCGCATTTGTTAGAATTGGGAGGTTTTATTCATAGGGAATTCTCTGTGCAACTCTCATTGGTGCTTAATGTATTATTCTTGACAATATCACCTGAGATACTTCCTATAACATCACCCATGTGAAATTCACTTTTGTTTCTTCTGTCTTCTGCCCCAGCAACTGAACTGATTAAATGGAGCTTCCACTGACTGACTGGCAGGCTATCCAATGCCTGGATTTGCCCCATGCTAAACCCAACCTTTTTAACTGTAACTAGTGAGGATGTGGCTAATGTATTCCTATAGTTTTTGTCCTGTGAGTTTCAGGGCTTCCCCACCATTTAGGTGGCCTATTATACTGCACAATTATACCACTGTGTTTCCACTTATACATTTATGACTGTCTGCTTTGGAAACTTAGGATTTGGTGTGGCACTAGAGCTCTCTGTATGAGAATTCTAAATATCCTTCCCTAAACTGCAAACCCAGTGATCCCCCAATTTGTTGCCACTACAATTAAAGTGAAATCATAGCATTATAACTCTGTGCTAAGAAAGAACCTCAGATCCTGTCACTAGAGTCATTGATTAGAAACAAAAACAATAGCAGTAATTTTGGAACATCTGCCAGAAAGTATAGTGCTTTAGATAAATAGAGGAACTTGAAATTGATGAATTTATGCATGCTATCCTGTAAGAGTTGATGTGGTTTGAAAAGTTCTAGCCCAAAATAGGTACTACTCACTATAAAAGTGCATTTAACCAATAAGGAGAGTAGAGTGCTATCGCTGGCCCTCTCCAGGTGTTTTTCTATGCATGAAAATTATACACCTGAAGAGGACAGCTTTATTGTATCCAATGGAGGCTTTTCATGTGAAATAGAACATGGAACAATTGGATTTCTGTCTCAGGTGGAGATTCCATAGATATAATAGGCTCTTCTTTTTAGGCACGCCGTTTTTTCATATGGAAAATGAGGTGAGTTGGGATTTTTTTTCTATGTTTATCTTTCAATAAGTAACCCTAAAATAGCAGGGCCAAGCAGGATACTTATATCACAGTGAAAACAGTGCCTTTCTTTCACTCACACACTCAAAGGAGCGGGCACTATCTTTACTTTCTATAGGCAAATCAAAGGTGGCTGGGCCACACAGGTACATAAATCACTGTGAAGGCATGCTGGGGAAAATGGCTATCTATAGCTCTGGCTACATAAGCGGCATTCGGTTTACCCTTTAATTATACCTCAGACCCCAAAGTAAACACTCTTGAAACTGGTTAAAGATAACCAAAAGTACGTTTATTAAAAACAGGAAATAGTCCTTTTACTGTATTAGAAATAATATGAGGTAAAATCGCTGAAAAGGTAGGTACTAGGCTGTGAGGTGAGGTAAGTACCTAAACTATGACCTATGTGGTAAGTACCAGCTATGGTGAACTATCTATAATGTCTGTGAGGTAAACTATGAGGTAAGTACAAGGCTATGATAAGCACTATCTATAATGACTATAATGACTGAGGTGAACTATAAGGTAAGTACATAAGCTATGAGGTAGGTACTTCACTATGAGGTATGCTATCTAAACTATAGGTAAATACTAGCTATGAAATAACTATAAGGTGATAAGCTATAAGTACATAAGCTGTCAAAGGTCAGCGCCAACTGAGAGCCAAAATATAGTTTATTAAAGTAATAGTCCAAAAATAGTTCAGTAAATTAATAGAAACACTTAATCTCCAGTGTTATTAGGCAGTCAAAGCAGGAAAAACGCTAAAAGCATTAATTGGCATATAATCCGGATTAACCAGAGATATAATCCGGATTTAACATAGAATACTTGAACTCAGCCCAAAAGCTCAAAAATGGGGTTAAAATGGCAAAACAAACAAAGACAAACAGTTATGAAGCCCCAAAAACTTTCCCAAAATCCAGAAGTACAACAGCGATTCCAAACTGAAACAAGAATCCAAACCAGACTAAAAAGCTCTTTGCTGTGAGCGGCAAAAACAAGCGAAAATGGAAGACGCTGAAAAGTTAGCGGCAAACCGCTGCAGAGACAAACGCCGAGCCAGGAGTTAAAGGAGCAGAACGCTGTAACGTAGTCAAGCCGGTCCGAAGTCGGGATAAGGAGAATGCGTCAAGGTCGGAAACAAAGCCAGTAGTCAGCAACAGTAGATAGCCACAAAGACAGGAACGACGCCAAGCCGAGTTTGGGAGCGAAGAGATAAGCCGAGTTGAGTTCCAGTCCATGGTCCAAGGGGTGAAGTCGTCACAAGAAGGTCCACGTCATGCTGGAGCCAAAGAACCAAGACAACGGAGGTGAACAGCAGCTAATGCAAAATAGTAATAACAGTGCAGTCCAGGGAAACCCACACAATTCCAGCCCACCATTGCAGAATAACCCGGATCAAACTTACATCTGTTGCAAAGTCCCAAGCCAGTCTTCAGAATCACATACAGGAAACCCAATGGTGCCCAGCAACACCTTGCCACACGCAAAGCATAGTGACCCAACATCCCTGATTTATTTAGGTTTTCTTGGGCGTCCAAACCTCTAACGCCCTTGGATCAGGTGTCCCAAACTCCTCATCAGAATCTGAGCTCCAAACAGCCAACACCCTTGGATCAGGCGTCCCAAACTCCTCATCAGAGTCAAGATCATCCTGCCCTCACCCAACTCTATCCACACTTGTGGAACTACCCTCATTCCTCCAGGCAGATCATGTGGGATCTGCTTCTGAAGATACCCAAGTCTCTCCAGCATTTACAGCATCCATGGACCCAGATTCCTCCCCAAGATCCTCCGGAGCCCATGCCCAATCTATGCCAACTTCCTCCGACACCACTGGTTCCTCAGCATCTATTTCCAGCTCAAGATCCCCTCCCAAGTCCCCACATGAATCTTCCTCAGAAGACTCCTCATCAATCTCCCTGATTCTCTTCCTGTATAAATCTTCCAGCGAGCCCTCCTCGCGAGGGTTCTTCCTTTCTCTCCTGATCGCTCCATTATCACTCACAGCCTCATTCACAACACAAGCTATGAGGTAAACTATGAGGTATAATAACTATATGGTAAGTACAAGGCTATGAGGTAAACTATGAGGTATATTAACTATATGGTAAGTACGTGATTTATGTTGCCTGTTTGAATTTGCCAGGTCAAAGAACCCAGACCAAATTCTAAGACCTATCTCTAAGAGGTTTTTCTCTGGAATGCCAAATTGAGGGAAAAGGGTCTCTAGAGATTAGCTCCCAGGCTGAACCATCTCATCCAAACCTACAGGGGAGTCCCAAGCTCCACCCCCAAAATGAGAGCCAATGGAACAGTCCTCCCAAGAACAGCAACCAGGAAATAAGCAAGAGAGCGAAAGCCAAGTAGGACAGCACAGACATGACCTACATATGCTTACTGAATGCCTGGATAAGGTTTGTCTCTGTTTCCCAAGTTTTATACACAATGGCTGGGAGATTATCATCAGCAGCATGGCAAAAGGCATGTGAAACGGGATGAAATAATAAGTATTATGTGCAACTTGGCACAATAAAGGTGATTAGATACAGGTCTTCAATCTGATATTGCAGATATGCTTATGAACAACAATCAGTGACTGGGAAAGTCAAGAGAATAAAAGAGTTTCTTTGGCTGATTTATACTTTCAAATTTGGGTGTCCTCAAACATTGCTGGGGGTTGCTGTGAGCATGAAAATGTGCACACATTCCTTGCATCCATGTACACCCCCCCCCCCAAGAGCAGATTGTACTCAATCATACACTGGATTATGGACCTCATCACATTAGGCTCCTTAAACAGAGGGAAAAGGGGGGGTATCCGTGGGGCGGCATGACAAATCCAACTGGCAGCATGGGAACCCAGCACCCTCTCCCCCATCACATGGGGAGAAGTGACACCGCCCAGCTTCCCCAACGTTTTCCCTATTCTATTGAAAGAAACACAGGAGGCCTCCCATTTTCTCAGGGCTCCATCTCAGGATTCTCCCAGCACAGTTAATGAAAGGAGCTCCACTCCAACTAGCTGTGTGTCATCTGATGGGATCTATTGGGTTCTGTCCAGGAAATGTGCTTGAAATGTCCTATGACATGTAAGAAAGCCTGCATGATGAAGTCGTAAGACAGACTCTGTGCAATTTGTACAAAAAAAAAGAGCAATTGTACTGCCTTTTGACAACTGATTCTGTTCTTGACTATAAGTTATGCATCAGTGAACACAGCCTTATGTACAGCAGCATTATTATCAGTATGTTAAAACTGTTTTGTTTAGTCTTCATCATAATTACCATTATTTCTTTTCATTAATGTGACTTCATCTTATTTTATTTACATATTATGGAAGTATGTCACCTATTTATCAGATTGTGCTGCAGTAGGAGCAATATCCCATACTTCATTTCTCTTTCCAACCCATTATGCTCAATGAGAATTTCAGTTTTTGTACAGCCTGTGTGTAGAAGTCTGTCAAAACATAACTAGAAGCTATATTGAAATGCTTTGAACTAACCACGCGTCATTTTATTCTTTGGTTATTCGTGCATTTATATTATTTATAGGCAAGCCCACCCCACTCATCTGAAATCTTTCTTTTATATACTCTTGATAAATTTGAGGCTTAGGGCAAAAGTTTGCAATTACTCTGAATCAAAGAGCAACACAATATACTTGAACTGCTCTTTGTTTCACATGTATTGTATTATACACTTAGGGTAGTTGCATTTTGTTTGCTATATTCCATATAGTTTATGGGTCACTCATACTCTTTGCCCTCCTCAAAACTGATACTCGATTCCAAATGTATGCTAAGTGTACCAAGGGCAAAATGTGTTTATACATGACATATATAATTGTATTCAAAGTATGTATTTCTGCCTATACAAATACCAGAGAATCATGGCCAGTCATAGATCAGCATTGCATAGATCATCATTGCATTTCTTTCCCGAGAAAGCTTCTATCTTAGGGCAGCTCCTGTACCGAACATCTCTGGCATCGAAAGTGTTGGTCTGGTGTGGGATTCTCCTGAGAGTATAGCCTTCCTGCTGGTGTACCATTTTCCCAGTGCACCAGCAGACAGCCTACCCCAGCTGCTTGAGACGGTGTTGGAGTGATCCCTAAGGTTCCCCAGACTCATTGTCTTGGGAGATTTCAACATCCACGCTGATGCGGACTCTTGCTCATTAGCGGCTACGGACCTAGTGTCCACCATGGAGACACTGGGACTCTTGCTTTGTAGTACTGGGCCTACGCATCAGGCAAGATACACACTAGATCTGATCTTCAGCGCAGGAATTCAAGTGACCCAAGTCTCTACTATAGAGGTTCCATGGTCGGATCACTGTGCCCTAAGAGTCCAGTTGGAGCATGCCTACCCACCCGACAAGGGCAGCGAGCCGATCTGGGCTCGCACAAGGAAACTTATGGAACCCAGTAGGTTCCGGAATGTTCTGAGAGATCTGGAGCCTTTCAATGACTCAATCAATGCACAGGAGGACTCATGGAACACCAGGCTATCCAATGCACTCTATGAGATCGCCCCTAGACGCCCTCTCCAACTTCACTGAAACCGGTCTCCTTGGTTCACCAAGGAACTTTGGTGAACCAAGCGGGAAAAGAGATGGCTAGAGAGTGTGTGGCGAGAACTCCGTGACAGAGTATCGAGATCTTTTTATAGGGCTTTCATGGAGTCCTATGAACATGCTATCATCTAAGCAAAGCAAATATATTATGCCTCTCTGATAGCATCTGCCAGCTCACGACCGGCAAATTGTTTAAAATTATTCAATCTTTAACGACGGTCCCTATCATCCCAAAAAGTGATGATCAGGCCCTTTCAGCCAAGGCTTTTCAGAGCTGTTTTACCGACAAGATCTCGCTACTACGCCGGGACCTCCCTGCCACAATCAACACA
Source organism: Anolis carolinensis (assembly GCF_035594765.1). NCBI lineage: Eukaryota > Metazoa > Chordata > Lepidosauria > Squamata > Anolidae > Anolis > Anolis carolinensis. Next base: position 164,574,202 of record NC_085844.1, on the reverse strand, counting down.
GTGAGAGAACTTGAGACTCTGTGGCCACTCGCTGGACGCACCCTCGACCTGTTCATCCTACTGGACGCAGAGGATCTCGATAGGCTCATAGCTGCAGCTAGACCGACTACTTGCTCCCTCGATCCATATCCCTCTTGGTTGGTGAAATCCTGGCTGGAAGGATTACGCGACCTGCTGCTGAAGATAATAAACAGGTCCCTTGAACAACGAGTATTTCCAGAGGGCTTAAAAGAGGCGGTGGTCTCTCCTTGTCGCAGCTATCAAACTGGGGTTCCAAACATTCAACCACTTCTGTGGGGGTCCAAGGAGAAAACCCCAAAACAAACTGTCCTTTAGCAAAGAAAGATTTTCATGAAAATATATACAAACACAACAGTCCTTGGTTTTTATCAGCTGCTTTCAAACGGCGAAACAAAATGTTCTTATCTTCAAGCTTTCAAGCTCCAACCTTTCAAACTCTCTGGTTTCCAGACTCTCCGTCTTCAAATTCTCTTCAGCTCCACTCCAACAGCTCTCCTCCTCATCAACATCATCGTCGTCACCATCACCAACACTAACTCAAGATTTACTCAGTATCTATTAATAGCACTCAGTCTTTAGCAGGTGTCTTGATTGCTGCTGGTCATACATGGATAGGACATGATTCTTACAAACACTTATCCATTTTCACATAAGAAGTGACCTAAATAATATAAAACTCTGACCCTGCTGAAAAAAACCAGATTTAGATCCCTCGGTTCCCTCCAGCTACCGCCCAGTTTCGAATCTTTCGTTTCTGGGCAAGGTGATTGAGAGGGCAGTAGTGGTGCAGCTGCAGCAGTTCCTTGACGACACAGCTGGACTGGATCCTTTCCAGTCCAGCTTCCGTGAAGGGCATGGGACAGAGACTGTATTGGTTTCCATCACAGATCATCTTCGATGCCAGCTTGACCAGGGCGGGTCGGTGCTGCTTGTGTTATTGGATCTCACAGCAGCATTTGACACAGTCGATCACAATCTTCTGACCAATCGCTTTGCCGTTGCTGGAGTCAGGGGGACAGCTTTAAATTGGCTAGCCTCCTTTCTTCAAAACCGTGGACAGCGAGTAGAGAGGGGAGGCCTGGTCTCCGAAAGGTCCCCTCTATTTTGTGGGGTTCCTCAGGGGGCCATTTTCTCCCCTCTGTTGGTTAACATCTATATGTGACCACTTGCTCAGCTGGTCTGAGATTTTGGGCTTGAGTGTTATCAATACATTGACGACACTCAGCTTGTGTTAAAGATGGAAGGCCGACCAGATTCTGTACCTGACAATTTTCATCAGTGCCTCGAGGCCGTTGTCGGATGGTTGCGTTTCAGTAGGTTGAGGGTGAATCCTGCAAAGACAGATATCCCATGGTTGGATCGACCGGGTAGCGGAGATATCCAGTTGCCAACCCTGGATGGCGAAGCGCTATGCCCGTCTCCACTGATAAAGAGTCTGGGAGTCCCCTTGGACCCTTTACTGATGATGGAGGCCCAGGTCTCCACCGTTAGCAAAACCGCCTTTTTTCATCTTCAGCAGGCTAGACGGCTAGCCCCCTATCTGTCTAGGGATGACCTAGCTACGGTGATCCAGGCTGCGGTCATCTCAAGACTGGACTACTGTAATGGCCTTTACATTGGCTTTCCTGTGTCGGTGATCCGGAAGCTCAAATTGGTGCAAAATGCAGCTGCCCGGCTCCTTGTGGGAGACCCGATGAGAGCCTTTTCAGCAGTGACGCCATCTCTCTGGAACACTCTGCCACCTGAACTTCATGCCTTACAGGACTTATCAGCCTTTCGCAGGGCATGTAAGACACACCTGTTTTGGCAGGCTTTTGATTTCTGTTATTGATGTTTTTAAAAGATGTTTTAAAGATGTTTTTAAGATGTTTTTAAATTGTTAGATTTTAGCCTGTTCTCGTAAGCCGCCCTGAGCCCTAGGGGAGTGGCGGCATATAAGTTTGAATAATAAATAAATAAATAAATACAGCTACTTCACATTTGATGGTGCGTAACTGATGTGAACTCTCTTATATGCTTATCACAACCCAACAGAACTGGCATATGTACATGTTTCTCTGGACAAATATTGATTAGTGGGTGTGATGCAGGTGAAAAAGTGCAAGCTAGGTAGAAATTCACTTTTTTCCATATCCTCCTCTTCCTCCTCCTCCTCCTCCTCTTCTTCTTCTTAAAAAACAAGTTCCTTTCAACTCATTTATGTTGTGGGTTTTTGTAAGAGCTTAGTATAAACTGATAAAATAAAATGGATGAAATTCTCAACCAACTGCAACAACTGGATTTAATTAATATAACTATATTCCTAACATGGCAATGGAAATCTTATACTTACTTTCAGGAATTAAAGCATCTACAGAAAAAAGTGACAACCCTGATTCAGTGGAACAGAGTTAAATATACAAAGATGTCTGGATTGGGATATCTTGTCAGTATTGCTTTTTCCGACAGTTTAATTTTAAAAAACTGATTCCTTACATTTTTTAAAAAATTGAGCTATGGATTTTGGAAAGTTCACCAAACAAAATTCTTACCCATCCATGTTATTTGGCCATCTCTAGTATAAATTTTAACCTTTAGAATTTTCACCTTAATGACACCCATAACACGGACACATTTTATATGACTACTTTCAGTTTAGGATGGTGCTGATATAATATACCCTTGTAAATTGTTTCATCTCTTGCCAATAGAAAACAAAGTTCTGGAAATGAATTAGAGAGATAATTCAAGGTTTGGGTATGAACTGCTAGCAGAATGGCAGAGTGTGGAATATGCATATTATTTGCTGGTGTATGCTTACACTAATATGTATTGGGGTTCAACAGAAGTCTAAATTGTCTGTTATTCATACAGCATCCTCTTAATTCATCACTGCATATTCTATGCTATATTTTTTCCAGAAAAATAATTATTGGCTTGAAAGTGTAAGAAATGGTAGGAAATATGAAATAAGTTTGGATATTTTATGATGGTATGACAAGTAAACGGCCAAACAGAAAATGGAATGAAATAGCAACAGTTTAGGATGAAAAAATTCTGTTTGCTTTGGGATGAAATTTAAATTCCCTTTCACATGCACAAATGAGATTAAATTTGAGGCCATTTCATACCACGCATTTAGAATATTTGATTCCATTTTAATAGCCATACCTGCAACTAACAAAATCCTGGGATTTACAGTTTTTTGAATTCTCAGACAGAGAGCTCTAGTGCATTACTAAACTACAATCCCAAGGATATTGCTTTAGCAGGTAAAGTAGACTGTCAGCACTATAATTGTATAACTTGAAAGAACCCTTGAGTGACGATTAGAGGAAAATATTAATGAATCAATGAATGCTTGGTCATTTTTTCTGGGATATCTAATTTTCCCACATTTTATTTTATAAAGATTTTAAAAGAACGGTCACTAATAGATTCTCTCTGCAGTAAAAGCAGAACCATGAACATCATACAAAAATCTAGAAAAAGTACATAATATACCACTTGATTATCAAGATTTTGTGTGTCAGATTTCACTTTCTTTATGAAAAGTAAATTTTGAAAAGTTTATACTTATTATGGCATTTTAAATAGCATTCAGACCATTAGTCTGGTTCCTAACCAAAACACGTTTCTCATATTCACACAGCTACATTTTTCCTAAGATGCCCTATTGAGAATGTCAGTAGAACAGACTATCAAAATGAGAGCAATAATTGCAAGTAAAGACAATTCATAAATGCAATGCAGTTCACAAGCATTACAAGAAAACCATTTGTATTTGCTTTATGCATAAATAATGCATACAGAAAATAAAATGCATGTACCTTATTGAAACAATTGACAAATACACAAAGCTGCAATTGCAAATTTCACAGGTTTAAATCCATACAAACTCACCCATCTTCCTTTGTCCGGGTGTATCTCAAAATGTATATATCTGCAACAGTTTATAGTTCTTAATTTGTAAAGAAGTGTCATAAAATTACAAGGGAAACTTTAAGTGAGGTTTGCAGCTCTGTGCTTCACTAATGTGCATAGCTGCACAGGCAATGACAATCTGAGCACCTTACATAAAATTGCAATTTAAGATGAAATTTAGAATTCTGATTAAATCATTATTACAATTACTAATTCTAGGAGCCTAGAAAGGTAAGCACGTATTTTTAAAAGCTATAACCCACTGTCAGAAAAAAGTAAAACATACTAGAAAAAAGGAGCTCACAAATGCAGCCAGGCATCTGGTAATATCTTGCTTTATTGAACTTCATCACGACCATTGAATAAGCACATATGCACAGTTTAGTAGAAAAGAATCATCACGCAGAAGCCAACTTCTTCTTAGTGCACCTTCTCAAGTGTTTTCATATTGTATCCAATGACTTTCAACTGTATTATCAGAGAATCATCAGCTGACTGTCTATTATGACAAGTCCAGTACTTTATTTGTACTGGATGTGTGTTCTTTATGCTGAACATGTAGTTATGGGAGAGCAAGTTGATGGCTATAGTCTGATTTCACCCTCACACATCAGTGTATTCTGGTATGGACAGAAATCATTCAATGTAAGCAGACATAACTGCACCAGTGTGTAAGCTGGAATAGTGACATAAGTGATAACTTGTACCCAGGTACTATAGTTTACTTCTTGGGAGGAGAGCAATGACCAATCTTGATAGAATAGAGACATCACACTGGCAACGAAGATCCGCATAGTTAAAGCGATGGTATTCCCCGTAGTAACCTATGGATACAAGAGATGGGCCATAAGAAAGGCTGAGCAAAGGAAGATAGATGTTTTTGATCGGTGGTGTTAGAGGAAAATCCTGAGAGTGCCTTTGACTGCAAGAAGATCAAACCAATCCAGACTCCAGGAAATAATGCCTGGCTGCTCACTAGAGGAAAGGATATTAGAGGCAAAGATGAAGTACTTTGGCCACATAATGAGAAGTCAGGAAAGCTTGGAGAAGACAATGATGCTGGGGAAAATGGATGGAAAAAGGAAGAGGGGCTGACCAAGAGCAAGATGGATGGATGGTATCCTTGAAGTGACTAGCTTGACCTTGAAAGAGCTGGGGGTAATGATGGCCGACAAGGAGCTCTGGCATGGGCTGGTCCATGAGGTCACGAAGAGCCTGAAGCAACTGAATGAATAAACAACAAAAACTATAGTGAGAATAGTATAGAATGATGTCTCTGTCAAGTAGGAAAGTTGCTCTGTTGGCTTTTCTAAGATGCTCTGAGGATGTAAGAGCTACTTTTTTTAGTTAAAGATCTACACTTACCGCTTAGCATGTATTGAAGGCAGCTTGAAAGCATGCTGTCCAAATGACACATGGCATGAATATGCACAGCAATGAGAATCAAAAGCTTTAGACACTTTGGTCCCTTGCACACTGCCTCTATATCACAGGATCTGATCCCAGGTTATCTGTTTATCCCAGATTATCTGGCAGTTGGGACTCATATATTCCAGTTTTAATCAGATAATCTGGGATCTGTTTCTGGGATAAAGGGCAGAATGGAAGGGCCAAAACCTATTAAGGGATGGAGAGGAGCGTGCAGATCCTGGAATCGGGCTGGAGCCAATCTCTCTGGTGCTTTTATTTATTTATGTATTTATTTCCATTATTTCTATCCCACCCTTCTCACCCGAGGGGACTCAGGGCGTCTTACAAGTCTGGCAGAATTCGATACCAGTACACCACAGTACAACAAAATAAAACAATAAAACAGCAAGCACTACCTAGGGCTTGAGCCAGTTCCTTTTCTTGACATGTGATCAGGTGCACATTTGCTTTGCTTCCACCCTTGCTGCTTTCGTCCTACATTACATGGTTCGTATAGATCAGGCATGGGCAAACTTCAGCCCTCCAGGCATTTGGACTTCAAGTTTGGCCCCACTTTAACTGCCGTGGAATAATGGAATAATGGAGTTATAGTTGTGTGAGGCACTGGCCCTCTTTGGAAAAGAAGGCTAAAGACCCTGTAAACTACAACTCCCATGATTCCACAGCATTGAGTCATTGCAGTTAAAGTAGTGCCAAATTGCATTAATTCTACAGTGTAGATGCACTCTAAGCCCATTTTACAGTTTGAAGGTGTAAAGGACTATGAACATCTAAGGCTCCTTCAGGCAGGGGGGAATCTTTTTATCTCACCACTGCCACCAATTTGTAAAAGAGGGTAGCGTAGAAGACCCAATTAATAATGAATAGATGTCCCAAATAATAAAAGATAACTGCCACCAATTTGTAAAAGAGGGTAGTGTAGAAGACCCAATTAATAATGAATAGATGTCCCAAATAATAAAAGATAACTGCTACCGATTAGTGGAAATGCAGCCACCACTGTGTGGAGAGACACATTTAGATTATAAAAGTGCTCAACCACCTAATAGCTCAGAGGAAGCTTTTTACTTTATTTGGTGTTAAAATGGTAGTGCAATTGTGCTGAGGGAGTCTATAGACAACAGAGGCTTTGATGTAAAAAGAACAATATCAAGTTTATTCAGGCACAAGCTTGGTGGTTACAAAGGATGTTTCACTTAGAGGTATTCTTATTAACAGTTACAATACTAGAATGAGATGAATCAAACTCTCTAAAGTATCACTTCTTTTACTTAAAGTAGTTAAAACTTCTTCCTTTGTTCCTTTCTAAACTGTTACTTCAATGGATCTCTGTGAGTCCAGCTGGGATTGGTTCCCAAAGTCTGAAACTTGGACTATCCAGTGACTTCAAACCACAGTCACCCCTGTGATATACTATCACAGAATCTCAATGCCTTTCCAGGACACAGGCTACATTGAATAAGTCACCAAATTTATTTGAAACCGACTCAAAATGAACAATTGAGTCTCCTTGATCCCATCAACCTGGAATCAATCTTCCCTGTGCTTCATCAGAGCACAGACTGAGGCTTCACTTTTAAAAACCTCTTCACTTCTCCTCCCCTCGGCAGATGGCTCCGCCCACATCTCCATGGCAACTGCCTCAGAGAAGAGCCACTAAATGGCTGCCGCCATCTCACACCTACCCAACCAAACCACAAGCACATAGTTAAACACAACAAACATGAATAACAAAACTCATACTTCATTACAGAAGGATTTAATATCAGGAGGCTAGGATTACATGAGACAAGGCCTGCTCAGTGATAGGACTGTAGTTAAAGAACTCCCTGCCAAAAGTCAGACTGACTCCATTCCTCATGAGCTTGCAACCTTTGGTCCAAAATAATAAGGTGAACATTTAGGCTTTTAAATGTATGTTTGTTGTTAAAACTAGTTCTCAAACTATCATTTCAATTTGTTTTTAAATGATGCTTTAATTTCCCCACTTTAAAAAAATCTGTTGTGTATTGCCTCAAGCTTTGTGAGCAGAGAGGTGGTTTAAAACAAACCTTTAGTGAGATATAAAATAAAATAAAATAGTTTCACACGTTTAAGGGAGAGGTAGTACTATAATAAGGTAAGTATATAACTGAGCTCCAAGTTCTCTGTATGTTTGTTTGTTAACATCAGATGTATTTTGCAGACATTAATTGAACCTATCAATTGTGGCAATTGCCTGCAATGTAGTTGTGAATCTACCAAAGAGAAGTGATGATTTTGTAGCCTGACTATGCAAACCTATCTCACAAAAGACATCTCTGGCAGTCCCTTTCCTTTCTTTCAAGCACTAGCCAAAACCTGTCCTCTCTGCCTAGGTTTTGGCATTTTATCTATTGCATTGTTGTTTTTCCCCTTGGGCTTTTTGGATGCTTTGATATATTTTATACAGGAACTAATTTGATTGAAGCTTCAGAGCTATATTTTTAAAACCATTTTCCCTACTGAAGTACATCATTTCTAGTGGGGTTTTTTTTACACATTTCATTGTAAAACCACTTCAAATAACTGTTTGGGGGGGGGGAGGGTTGCAGTTTATATATTTATCACTCTTTTGAACAGACTGAACAATTGAACAAATGTAATTTGTGCAGTCAGGTCTTAGTGGCCTTATTTCATGCTTCTGAGCCAGAGTAGCCTTCACACACATCCCCCCTGGAAAGGTTTCCCAATTCATTCATTCATTGAAATGAGTGGAATAATCTCATTAGCCCAAGCAGATTTTAGGAGCAGTCATTAAATAAACACATGAAGAAGTGGAACATGCTAGTCTGGTTCCATTCCATTGATAGTTCTATCATCCTCAATGGTCTGCAAAGGTCGTTTCTGATCTTTCTGGAGTTCTCTGTGTGTCTTTGTTTGGATTTCTCTGTGTGTGTGTGTGTGTGTGTGTGTGTGTGTGTGCGTGTGTGTGTGTGTCTATAGAGAGAGGGGGTGGGGTGGGGTTGGAATACCTTCATTTGTATAATGAGATGTCTTGTGACTTCATCACACACAATAAAATTAGTGTTTCTATACATTTAAGAAATGGCAACCCATTCTGCCCTTCATATGACACAAACTTCAACTGTGGGATGAGGTATTTTGCAATTTCTAAAGTGTTGGTTTTCCAATGATATCTGAGTTGATTGGCAAGTGACTTATTTTTAAATTCCTCACATAGAGATGGTCCAAATGGCCAATTTCCCAGTGTGATGTTAATCACTGTTGCCTGCTTCACAAATTACAAATTATCATGTAAATAACCCCTTTGGTTGTACAGGTGGCAAAATGGGGAAATTTAAATTTGAATGATAGATGTTGGTGTGTCAAGATTTTGGTCTCTATCAATTGGCTGCATACTGAACAATGGTGGCAGCGATAATTGCCCACCAGATTAGATTTTACAGTCCGGGGCTTATTGGTTATGTTTGAATGTACCAATATATCCCCAATATTCCTTGTTCTTTTATATGCTACCAACGGGGGTCTATCACATCCCGGGATGTCTCTTATCAAGTTCCAGTATTTTTTAACAGGAATACTGGCAACTTTGGAGTTACATTACAACAGTTACCATCATTGGGCATTAAAAAATAATTTACCCTTTACACAGATGCTCAGGATTAAACGCAACTCCTCAACCCTACAGGACTTCAATCAGGAAATGGAAGAGACAAAAAGCAGGTTCAGAAATCGAGGATACCCAGAGTCCATAATACAATCAGCCTACTCGAAAGTTGCCAGTATTCCTAGATCTAAACTCCTAGAGGACAAAATTAGACCAGGAGTAGACAGATTGATATGGCCACTCACACTTACAAGTTTGTCCAACCTAGCCATCAAAACTGTTAAAAAATACTGGAACTTGATAAGAGACATCCCGGGATGTGATAGACCCCCGTTGGTAGCATATAAAAGAACAATTGTAATTTATCATATGTGGGGCAGACTCGTCGAGAAGTTAAGAGCAGAATTATAGAGCACAGGAGTAAAATACGAAATCATGCCAGAGAATCCATACTGTATAAACATTTCTATGATCTACAGCATAGCCCTGAATCATTCAAATACCACATACTAGAAGTAGTATCACAATCCAAACATATGGACTTCAATAATAAACTTTTGCAAAGGGAAACATATTGGATTTTCAGATTACGGACAGAACATCCACAGGGCTTAAATGAACAAAATTCATACAGTTGTTATATATAGAACCTTATCATACTATAAATCCCTAAATGAATACACCCAATACAATAAGGGTACTCATAGCACCATCTGGTAATTTCTTCTATATCTTTAAATAAACCTCTCTGTTTCTTTAACATCTTCCCCTTTAAATTGAGGCAACCCCTTGATGCTTTTCATACTCGCAATTAGAACCCAACACACAGCAGAGTATCCCGTGAGTATATACTGTTTTGGAAATATACAATTTGTTTAAAAACAATTTTTTGGATGTATGTAACTCTTTAATGCTTATGGCCACTCCTTGTTCCTTTGACCTAGATTCCACTGTAAAAAACATGTATCTCTAAGGAGAACAAGTGTTAAATTTGGAACTGTGTAAGTATATTGCAATGTTTTTTATAGTTGTTATTAAATGGATAGGTAGTTACTTATATTTTGTGTATGTAACTATTGGTGTCTTTGATATATATTTCACAATGTAAATGACATGTATCTCTATAGAGAACAAGTGTTAAGTTTGGAACCATGTTAGCATTAGGCAATGGATTATGTTCTATGGATATATTTTCTTACTTATATTAGTGTACGTAACTATTTTCAGACCACCAGAGGAAGGCCTGATGCAGGGCCGAAACCGGTCGTGGCGGACTTACTCTTCTCGGCATTAGAATACACAACGCCGATTGCATTTCAATGTATATTGGACAATCCATTTGAGGCTGTTTGTTATCACTGTGAATTTAACGCCAACTGCATGTCAATGTACATTGGACAATCCATTTGATGGTGTTTGTTATTACTGTGAATTTAAACAGTATAACTAATTTGCCAGACATATTGTTTACTGAACTGGTTTATTTTCAATTGTATATATAGGAGGTCATTTGTGTTTGAGTTGACTCAGGAACCCATTTAGAATATGACTTGCCGGCAGGCTTTTAGGCAGGGAGATATCTTCTACCATACTCTCAGCTTTTATCTCCTGGATCCCTAACCATCTTGGAAGAGGCGAGCTTCATTTTAAAAGTACAAACTGGAATCTTCCTCTCAAACTCATTCCCACTGGCAAAAAAATGGTCTTATTGTTGCATTAAAGAGAGCAATCAGCGATTATACGTCTTATTTACTCCAAATAATTGGAAAATCTTCTGAAATTGGTTCAGAATAGTACACCGATACTTGTCTAAACTTGATTGGCTTTGTCCAGTATGGCAAGTATGAAGTGCTTCAAATAGTTCCTCTTCAAACTGTAGTTACCACAAGGTTATTGATGGTCACTGACATGGATAGCTTTAAAAGATTAATTCATGGATGGCTAGTTTATCAATAGCTGCTAGCCATGGTGGATATTTGAGATCCACATTTACATGAAGACATGAAGCAAAAATTGCTATTGTGTTCATGTTCTCCTTGTGGATTTCCTATAGAAATTTGTTTGGCAAACAGGTAAATATGTCATTGATCAAGATGGCCTCTGGCACAACAACTGAGGAGGAAGAAGGAGCCAAAGCTCACACGAGGCCAGATCATTTCTTAAAAAAGAAGGGTCTTAGGAAAAAAAGAACTGGGAAACAACAAACATCCCAGTACAGGCCCCAAACGAGAAGAAACTACAAATAGTGGGACTGGAGCTATCTGAGGTGTGGTATATGCACTCTGAACAAAAAAAGTGCTTATAAAATATGTGTTAAACTGACAGTTATAATTGTTAAAACACCTAATACATTGTAAGAGATTTAAGACTGACTATTCTCAAGAAGAAAGTACTTTCTCTACTAAAAGTTGAAGAAGGGAATTTAACGTAAGGTGTTTACAAAACAATGTTTATTAAGGGAATCTAGAAATTGGATCATTAATTTTGTTTTGCTAATTAGTTGATTAAGCAGGAAGAGAAGTCTGTATCTGCCTACATGGGAAGTAATAAGTGGGTGTTATATGGGTTAAGGGGTAATACACGGTAGGGGGAAGCTGCAGCAGGGGACTCTGCCTTCAAAATTCTCTGGATGGGTGCGAGGAGGTCTTTCCAAGCAGCCCCGTCCTCAAGGAGGGGGGCTAGGGATCCAGAGGGGGGGAAGCAAGGGGCTTCAGGACAGGGATTAGGAACAGCTTTAAACCAAATTAAAATAGTGGAAGAGACCTGGGGAAAGTTTGAACCGGATTAATGGGGGATGAAATAATTGTTATATCAATAAATGTAAATGGACTAACGTCTCCAGTTAAAAGGCAAAAAATTGCCAAGTTGTTATTGGAGGAGCATGCAGATGTATGCCTACTCCAGGAAACTCACAAGGGAAAGGACACATCAAAATTGATGAACCTAAATGGATGGGAACTACAATATGAATCCCGGGGGTCAAATAAGGCAAGAGGAGTGGCAATATTAATAAAGGATATACATAAATTTGAGTTAGAGAAACAAATAGTAGATAGGGAAGGACGTTTTGTGATGATTAGGGGAAAATTAAATAATAAAGAAATTACTATAGTAAGTATCTATGCCCCCAATAAAAATCAGTTAGGATTTATACAAAAGTATTGTGCTAAAATTGTAAAACAAGCAAAAGGAGATGTAATAATAGGGGGAGATCTTAATATGGAACTCTATAAACAAACCAAAAAAACGGGGCAGAATCCAGGCAAACTTGAATGCAAAATAAACTTTTAAAAAATGGAACCTCATAGAGGCTCAAAATAGATTAGGAGAGGAGGGAACTACCCCAACCTTTTATTCCCACAGGCACACAAAATTCTCTGCAATAGACTATTTCATAGTTGGAAATAACAATATACAACCAATAAGGGAGGTTAAAGTGGGAAATCACTGGCCAGGTGATCATGCTCCCCTTCTGTTAAAATTAGGAATCCCAATAAGAAAGTCCCCAAGGAAATGGATTTTCAACCCAAAGGTAACCTTTAATGAAAAGGATAAACAGGTCATCAAACAGCAGATTCAAGAATTCTTTCATTTTAACAGACAACCACAAATAAAAGAAGAGATCTTATGGGATGCTTTTAAAGCAACCATAAGGGGTACTTGTATTTCAATGGAAATAGGAATCAATAGAAAAGAAAAGATTACAATTCAGAATTTAAGATCAGAGGTTGAAGATGCATTCCTTCGTTTTCAAAAAATCCCATCAGACGAGAATAAAACAAAATGGAAAGAGAAAAAACAGCAATTAGACAACTTAGATAAAATAGAGACCACAAAAAATACCTATGGATTAAAAATGATTATCAAATAAACTCAATTAATAATTCGAAGAGACTGGCCAGAGTCCTAAAATCAAAACAAGCTAGAAACAGAATACTCAAGCTCAAAGATGATAGAGGACATCTGAGAGCTTCGGATAAGGAAATTAGGGAGATTATGGCTAGTTATTATGAAAAACTTTACGAAGGTAAAGACTTAACCAAACGAATTGGCCTCTTGGGAAAAACTATAAATAAACAGTCAGAATCTATTCTAAATAGTACAATAACTAAATCAGAAATTGAAAAAAAACAATAGAAAACCTAAAAACAAATACATCACCTGGGCCAGATGGATTTACATCAAATTTTTATAAAATATTCAAAGATGAAATTACTCCCAACCTATTTATACTCTTTAATGAAATATTGGGGAATCAATTTGTACCAAATTTTTGGAAAGTCTCTGAAATTCTCACAATCTTAAAGGCAAATAAAGATGAAACGGATCCTAACTCGTACAGACCAATATCACTTTGCAATGTGGACTACAAAATATTCACTAAAATATTAGCTAATAGACTGAAGGATATAATCCCAGAGATAATTCACGAAGATCAATACGGATTCATAAAAAAACAGGAAATTAGCAGACCCTATAAGGAATATTCTGAACATTCTGAATCATGCCACAGAAAAAAAATCTAAAGTACTTATACTAAAATTGGACTTTTGCAAAGCATTCGATTCATTAGACCATAAATATTTGAACAGACTCTGTGAGGAAAGCAATATGGGGGGGAACGTATGTAAGGTAATAAAAGAACTTTATACTGAAAACAAAGCTTCTATCTTAGTTAACGGGGAACAAACTAGACAAATAAACATTAACAGGGGAACTAAACAGGGATGTCCCCTCTCCCCAGCCCTATTCTCATTGGCCATTGAACCCTTATCAAATTCAGTAAGGAACAACCCAGCTATTAAAGGTTATAAGGTGGGCAAGGAAGTCAACAAGATTAATCTATACGCTGACGATGTTATGATGATTTTAGGGGAGGTGGAGGAGTCACTACAATCAATAGTCAGAACAGTTAAGGATTTTGGTAAAACTTTGGGCCTCACAATTAATTTAGGGAAATCAGAGATTCTACATAAAAATCTAACATGGGAAGAATTTAAGAAGGTTCAAAACATCATGGGAATAAAACTGGGGAATAAGAAGATGAAATACCTGGGAGTAGATGTACCAAAAAATATTAATAATATTATACCAATGAACTACAATCATTTATGGAAAAATATGAGCAAACAAATTATTTCATGGGGAAAGAAATTTGAGATATCTCCTCAAGTCTAAAAATTTACAAGATGAAGATCTTGCCCAAGTTTTTATTCTTGTTCCAAACCCTCCCGGTGAATATCCCTATCAATTTGTTGAAGAAATGGGATAACTCTCTCAAAAAATGGGTAGTGGGAGGAAACAAAAACAGAATTGCTAACTTCTTATATTATAGTAAATAAGAATTGGGTGGATGGGGGGCTCCCTCATTGGGATTATACTATGAGGCAAGTCAACTAATGAGATTACTAGAATTCGAATTGGAAGGGTCAAAAAAATGGGTGCAAATAGAAAAGGAAGCAAATAATTGGCTAAAGGGAACGTCAATGGGAGAGAGAATAGATATAAAAGACCTAAAGAACATAAAAGCAGGCCCTTGCTTAACAATGTTGTCAATCTGGAAAAAATGGCAAACTAAATTACAAATAAATAAAATTGACCCTTTCCCATTAGAAACATTGGAAAATAAGGATAAGACATTTAGGAATATAATTAAGGCACTGAAGGAAAATGGTATTAAAAGGATTGGGGACCTTATGGACCCCAAAGGAGAAATATTAAAGTGGGATAAAATAAAAGATAAATGTGGCCAAGGGAACTGGATAGCATGATTAGGTTTGTCCAGTAAAGCCCAGGCCATGAAAAGAAGAGAAGCAGGTGAAACCCCCCTGGATAGAATAATTAGAAGGAAATTAGAAACAGATAAAGGAATGATTGGGCTATGGTATGATGTACTAATTACCTTAACTTATAATACGAAAGAAACGCTTACAGAGATCTGGAAACAGGAAAAAACTTTACTGAGAAACTAATTGGGTCATGGATCAATAATATTCATAAAATTAATCATATAAGGATCAAAGAAACACAAAGGAAAATAATCACAAAATGGTATAGAACCCCCCTACAATTGGCTCATATAACGGGAAGTACCTCGAACAAATGTTGGCATAAATGTGGGGGAATAGGTTCATTCTCCCACATGTGGTGGGACTGTAGAAAAATTCAAATCTTTTATAGCAAAATAAGAAAAGAAATGGAATAAATAATAGGGAAAGAATTAATATGGGACAAAGCCAGATTTATGTCCCTCACAATAAAGGTACGGGAAGATAACAATAATTGGACCAAGATTCTAAAATATATGACAGCCGCAATACAAGCCACAATAGCCCGAGGATGGAGGGATGAGACAAAATGGAACGTAGAAATTTAGTGGTCTTATATATCAGAATATATAATCAATGATTTCATTAATCAAAGGAAAAGAAAATATACAAATTGTCTAAAAGAACCTGACTGGTTCAGGAAATGGTCAGTCCTAATTAACAAAATAGATGGAGACGAAAGATACACCACCTTGAACCAGGCGTTCCACACAGTTAAAATGATACAATGATAATATATTGAATTGCTGTTCCAGGGGGGAGGGGGAACAGGGGAGGGGAGGGGGGTGGGTGTTACATTCCAAAGGATCGTTTAAAATATCATTTAAGCATTACTTACTTTTGGTATTATGTAAATTGAAATAAGACATGCATCGCTAAAATTTTGTTAATTGTTGGAATGTAATAAAAAATTTTAAAAAAAAGATGGCCTTTGGCTTGGATCCAGGTTGGCTTTTGTTGTGGTTCTTTATGAATTCATATTTTCATTTGAGTAATCAAGCAAATGTCATAATGAACACATGGGCATAAAAAGCATATGCATTCTGATTCACATGCTATTTGAGATGTATAATGTAGAAGGAACATACTTTAAAATTGATCCTGCATTGTAGAATGAAAAATTGCTCTGTTTTGTTGCACCTCAAGGAGATAAAGGCAGTCATAGGGTTAATCCTAGCCACATTTCTGCTGCACATAATAAAAGAAACAAAAGGTACTAGCAGGAATGTAATGAACTATCAGAAATGCTTTTTCATATATTCAAAAGGTGTTGTACATTATTAGTTCTTTTTTTGTGCATGTATTCAATATTTTTGCAAAATGAGAAAAGGAAACATCGTAGTGCATGCCTACTGTATGATGTCTTTAGTATTCCAAAGTGAGTTAGTTACAAACAACTGGTATGCCATATGCCCTTTAAATGAGAAAGGCCACCTGCGAACTCATTCCCACTTCTCCTTGTGGAGTTATGTTGCATGTAAGTTGCTTATCCTGGGATAAGTGAGAAGAAATAGTCATACTAGCCACACATAGACATGCACCTCTATCTATTGTGAAAAATCTCAATACAACTCCTGTATTTTGATACTATTGTTCAAATCAGAAAGATTAGTTCTCATAATTGTAATTTTTCATAGAGAGATGTCTGTGTCTGTCTATGTTCATACAAAAACATATGTATTGGTCATCTGATGTCAGTAATGCAACGGATCTGGGTTTTAGCTCAAATGTAAAATAATCTTCCAAAGCACTGTACCTTGCTATCCAAGTAGGTTTAATAACCTGTGTCAAGAGTCAGACGCCAATTAGCGAACAAAAATAGAGTTTATTCAGCAGATAAGCCAAAAAGTAATGTTAACACAGAAAAAACCTTGAAACACTTCACTATCAGTGCTTCAAGAGCAGTTCAAACAAAAATGTAATTCAGCAACACAAGCAGGTAAAAACAAAGCTAAACAAACTTAGTGCAAACTGCACTTTCTGAGTCCAAGCCCTGCTAGCCGGATCTATAGTTTTCAAAGGAACAGTTCCCAAAAGAAAACACCAAATTGGTCAGGAAACAAACAAACAAACTAAGAATGCAGTAGACTGCTTCCACAATGTGGATAAAGCCAAAGGCTCCAAAAGGATGGTGAAAAGACATCGTCCGGGATTCCAAGGTCAGGTCAGGAGATAACAGCGGTGTCCAAAGAGCAAGCCAGGAGTCAAAAGCCGATAGTAGTCATCAATCACAGGGCGAAGGCAGTAGCAAGGTCAAATTCCGATCCAAGGTCTGAAGAGGGTGCAGTCATCCAAAACAGGTCCACGATAAGACACAGCGAGAGCCAAGCTAGGTGATAACAGCAGATTCAAATCATAGTCCAAGTCCAGTCTTCATGGAAACACAGAGATCCCAATGGCGCCTCAGCAACACCTTGCCACACGCAAAGTGCAGTGGCCAAACATTCCCATTTTATTCCCCTTCCTCCTGGGTGACCAAACACCCACACCCAAACACCAGGTGTCCCAAATCTACTCAGAGTCTGAACTCCACACAGCTAGAGCTCGTGGATCTGGAGTACCTAGCAATTCGTCGGAGTCCCAATCATCCTGCCCACACTGAGCCCCATGAACACTTAAAGAACCATCCTCCCTTCTCCAAGCATCCCAATTGGGATCAGCTCCTGCAGAAACCCCAGGTTCAGAAGTATCCATAGACCCCAAATCCCCAGACATCTCCGGTGGCTGTGCCCATTCAGTGCCTGCTTCCCCAGCCACCACCTGTTCCTCATTATCCATCTCCCCATCTGAATCTTCCTCAGAAGATCCCCCATATAGCTCTCTAAGT
This sequence comes from Anolis carolinensis, assembly GCF_035594765.1. Taxonomy (NCBI): domain Eukaryota; kingdom Metazoa; phylum Chordata; class Lepidosauria; order Squamata; family Anolidae; genus Anolis; species Anolis carolinensis. The sequence continues at coordinate 164,556,603 of NC_085844.1, read as the reverse complement.
TGCTTCCTGCGCAACTCCTCCAGTGAACCCTCATCACGAGGGTTTTTTCTTCCTCTTCGAATTCCATCACCATCAACCATAATCCCCGAAGGCGCAGTCACAACACTATCCCTCCCCGCAAAGGCCCCACCCACTGGAATTAATGTGGGATCCGAGACCTCTGTAATTACTGAGGGCCTGTTACATGATGTGTCCAGTTTCAGTAAAGACCGGTGAAACACCGGATGAACCTTCAGCGTGGAAGGCAATCGCAATCGAAACGCCACAGGAGAGACCTTAGTAACAATGGGGAAAGGACCTAAGTACCGAGCCCCAAATTTCCCCGCATGCGTCCTGATATGCTTAGCAGACAACCACACCATGTCCCCTTCTTTCAATTCCACTCCAGGCTGACGATGTTTGTCAGCTTGTGACTTTTGCGTTGCTTTAGCTTCCACCAGAAGCTTCCTCGCAACGTCTTGCAAGGCCTTGAGTTCACTGGAATGATACACTGGATCCGGCGACACAGTATTTTGCGCAGGCGCTACTACTCCACGTGGATGGCAACCATACATGATTTCAAAAGGCGAGTATTGGCTAGCGCTATGTGTCACCGCGTTATACGCAAACTCTGCCACCGGTACCCATTGAACCCAATCCCCAGCTTGCTGCAAACAAAAACAGCGCAGATACTGTTCTAACAGACCGTTCACCCGTTCAGACTGCCCATCAGTCTGCGGATGGAATGCAGTAGAGACGTTCAGTTTAGTTCCAAGCTGCGCATGGAACTGTTTCCAAAATTGTGAAACAAACTGCGGTGCTCTGTCCGAAACAATAACCTCTGGAGCCCCATACAGACGGAAAATATGACGCACAAATAATTTGGCCAACGTTGTAGCCGCCGGTACTTTAGAGCATGGGATAAAATGAGCCATCTTGGAAAACAAATCAACCACCACCCAAATACAAGTGTAGCCACCCACCCTAGGCAAATCAGTAATGAAGTCCATGGAAATAATCTGCCAGGGCTTTTCAGGGACTGGCAGAGGCGACAATAGACCACAGGGCCTACCTACTAGATGTTTACACTGTAGACAAATAGCACAGCTATCGCAGTATTTTAAAATATCCTGCCTCATCTTGGGCCACCAATAATGACGAGTAATGGCTTGCACAGTCTTAAACCTGCCAAAATGTCCCGCAGTTAGCTCATCATGATATGCTTGTATGATTTCCAAGCGTAGTTTACCAGGCGGCACGAAAATCTGCCCATTAAGTGATAACACCCCGTCCACATCCTGTAAATTAGGCAGTATAGTTCTCATATCCTGAGAGAGCAATATCAACTGCTCTTATGTCCACCTCTTTTTGAGAAGACAACACCCGTTCATGAAGATCCTGCCTGTCCTGTACCACATTTAACACTGAAACAGGTAAAATGGTTTGTTCAAGAAGGATTTCAGCAGTTTTGAACTCAGGCTTCCTAGATAAAGCATCAGCCCTCAAGTTCTGCTTCCCCTCTACAAATTGTACTCAAGTCGAACCTGGAAAAGAACAATGCCCACCTAATTTGTCTCTGATTCAGTTTCCTTGCAGTTTGCAAATGTTCCAAGTTTTTATGGTCAGATAGGACCACTATCTGATGTTTTGCCCCCTCCAACCAATGCCTCCAAACTTCGAAGGCCACCTTGATCGCTAGCAACTCTTTCTCCCAAATCGTATAATTTTGTTCAAACGCAGTGAGTTGTCTAGAATAGAAACCACAAGGTCTTAATCTACCAGACGGGTCCTTCTGCGAGAGTACTGCTCCCAGAGCATAATTAGAAGCATCTGCCTCAACAATGAATGGTTGGTTCACATTTGGATGTACTAAAATGTTCCCATTCTGAAAGCTACATTTCAGTTGTTCAAAAGCCTTCTTGGCCTCCATAGTCCATTCGAACGGACGCTTCTTTTGCAGGAGTTGGGTTAACGGCACTGTCAATTGTGCAAAGTGCGGAATAAACTCCCTATAGTAGTTGGCAAAACCCAAAAACCTTTGTACATCCTTCTTGGATGTTAATTCTTGCCAGGTATTGACAGCGTCCACTTTTCTTGGGTCCATTTTCAGTTCCCTCCCAGATATAACATGTCCCAAAAACTCCACCTCAGACACATGGAAAACACACTTGGAGGCCTTAGCAAATAACCCATTTGCCCTGAGCCTGGACAACACTTGACACACATATTCCCCATGTTCGCGAGCGTCTTTCGAAAAAATCAATATATCATCCAAGTAAATCACCACAAATTTGTCTAAAAGGTCCCGGAACACATCATTAATAAATCTTTGAAATACCGCTGGAGCATTACAGAGCCCAAACGGCATTACTAAATTTTCGTAAGCGCCACTTCTGGTTGAGCTTTCATGGCGGCAGGACGGACTTGCTAAGGGCTCTTGGCAAGCCTCCGTTACCAATGCGATCGGGTAGAGTCTTGGACTCCCCTCTTCTCACGGATCGAAGTGAGAAGGGACGCAAGGCCCGGAGAGCACCGTAGATCCGACCCTCGGGTGTAGATCCGAGGGGAACGGGTCCGGTTGCCAAGGGAGCGCGGATCGCGGTATCGGCAGTGGGCGCAAAGCCCACACTAACTGCCAGCCCTGCTCTTTTTAAAGAAAAAAAAAGCGTCGCAAAGAGACAACTTAAGAATTGGAAAGGGAACTGTGAGTAGTACTTCTTATAATACTATTTGCTGCTTAGAGGTTTAAAACGAAGAATATACAACTTTAAAGAAAATCAGAGAACTATAACTATAATATTAAGGCTCCAAAGACGAATTGGACCCACTGACAAATTATAATAACATGCACCGTAGATCTGACCCTCAGGGAAACCGAGGGGAACGGGTCCAGTGGCAAAAGAAGAGTGAACAAATCTTTCTTTTGATTGAAAAGAAGAAAGCAAAAAGAAAGAAAGATTAACCGGGATTACCTTAAGATCTTCGCTGGGCTTTCTCTTTAAAACTTAAGCTAATCGAGTATTACCAGCAGCATCAAAATTATATTAAACTGGGAAAGAGGAACGAAGCGGGAGATGTAAATAAAGCTAGAAGCCAGACTGGAAATCTGAAAGGACAAATGAGCCATTTTACTAACCTTGAGTGATATCTTGTTATGACTAGAGCGCCTTCGTGTAAACATTCTAAAGTCTGGAAAGTTACGGAGAGCGAGTAGGTCAGAAAGCACCACAGGGCGAAGGAGTTTACAGCAACGGAAGCTCAAAGCGGTGCACCAGCTTTTAGAGTCCGTGGGCTAACTGCAACCGGCTGACTTAGATTGTGATTTGGGAGGTAGCCTTGTGTGACACTGTGGAGGACATGGTGGAGGACTGAAGATTGGTAATTAAAGTAAAAGAAAGAAGAGGACACTCCCTTCTAACAGAGGATCGCTGAACGTAAATGTTATCAGGTTCTTTGGAAATCTACTAAATTACTAAATTACTAAATTAATTTACTAAACTAAACCACAAAAAACAAAAGGACGATAGCCCGGTGGGAATAGCTCTGCGGGAGAAAGGCATAGGTCCGACTACAGAAGAGAACGCATAAAGGGGGATATTTACATTAAAGAAGATAGCTACACGGATACATGGACGGAAGGACTAGTAGATATTTGAATAAGTGCAACTTAAAGAATTAAGAGCAAAAGGGAACTTGCAAAAAGCTTGTTAGATCGGACCTAAGGTGATTAATTTGATTTATTAGAGAAGCAGCCAGTATATTTGCTAGCATTGGAAGTGCAATACAACATATCCTAACCTATCAGATAATTAGAACTGTGCGTAAATTATTAATTAATTAATTAGATAAGTACACATTAATTGGTGTGACATAATTATTATTAATTGACAAAAACAATCACAGTATACTATTAATTATTGAAATTAAAGCTGATCAAAATCAAAAAATACTATCAATTATTTTCAAATTAATCTTAATATTGAGGGGAAAGACTTCCCTTAAATAAAATAAAAAAATGGCGGGAGCAAAACAAAAATTCGAAAAGGACATTAGAGAATACAAGGGTCTTGGTAGAAGAGCCTCTCAAACAGAGGAAGTAAACCTTAAAGATATCATGCGGGAGATTCAGAAACTGGCAGAACAACAAACAGAATATCAGAAAGAGTCTCAATTGAAATTAGACAAGCAAGCTTTACAACAAAGTGAAATGTGTCAAGAGATGCTGGAAATGAAGAGAGAGATTAAGGAGGAGATTGGCCTTCTGAAAATGGAAATGGCAAAAACTAATAAAGAAATAAATGATTTGAAATCTGATAACCTAAAAATTTCTAAACTACACTCCAAACTTCAAAAGAGAGTAGAGGGGCTGGAGGATAAAAACACCAAAATTGAAAAATTACAGGAGAAAATAGAACTAAATGAGAAGGACTTTCAACTGAGATTTCGTAATATACAGGAGGAGGCAGGAGAAAACATAAGGAAAATTGCAATAAAAATGATAGCAGAACTACTCCAGAGAGAGGAGGACTACGTAGAAAATGAAGTTGATATAGTATTTAGAATTCAAACAAACTTTTCAAGAAGAAACCGAGCAACACGTGATACTATCATAAATTTTGTAAAAAAAAAGGGTCCGTGATGAAGTTCTGATAAATAATAACAGAAATCCTATAAGTTATAAAGGCAAGAAAATAATTGTACTAAAAGAATTTCCCCAGTCCATTTTGGATAAAAGGAAAAAATATTTTTTTCTTACGGATGAACTCAAAAGACAGAAAATAAGATTTAGGTGGGAAAGAAATGAGGGAGTGATGGTAACGTGGTATGGAGAGAAATCTTGGCTTACCAATGTAGAAAAGGCCAAAGACTTCTACCAGAAATTAATAAGAGAGAAAAAAAATAATCCTCCTGAAACCTCGCCGCCCTCGTCTACTAAAAGGAAAGAACCCAAAAGAGCTAGGCTCCTCTCGCCAAAAAAGATAGAAGGAAATAAAGATGGAACACAGATGGCTACACCAGAACAATCAGATAGAGAAGAAGAAGAGGAAGAGGTAGAAAGTGAGGTGGAAAGGGAACCGGTGATTGCGTCGGAGGATGAAGAGATAATGGAAGAAGAAAGAGGAATACAGGAAATAGACGACGGAGAAGAAGCTAGACATGGATAGAGGTAACATTTCTAGACAATTAAAATTTTATTCTAACAATGTGAACGGTTTAAATTCACCGAGTAAGAGGAAGGAAATAATGCTACAATTAAGAAAGGGAAAATTTGATGTTATAGCATTACAAGAAACACACATTTCGCAAAGGCAATGTTCTCATTTGATAAATAGATCTCTTGGTAAAGAATTCTTCTCTTCAGATATCAAAAAAAAGAGGGGTTGTACTATATATAAAGGACAATATTCCTGCGACTTTACAATTCAAAGACCAAGAAGGAAGAATGCTTGCAGTGCAAATTATAATTGAACAACAAAAGATACTTATTTGTAACATTTATGCCCCTAACGGTCCACAAACTAAATTTGTGAAGGAACTTAGAGCAAAAATTACAGGGTCAGAATTTGACCATTTAATTATTCTAGGGGACTTCAATGGTATAATGGAGATGAAAAAGGATACAAGTAAGGTGACCAAAAATAAAAAAGTGGAAAAGTCAAGACTAATCCCACAAAACTTTAGGAATTTGAAAGAAGAGTTTGATCTGAAGGATATTTGGCGGATGAACAATTTGGAAACAAAAGACTACACTTTTTATTCCCATAGGCATAGAACATGGTCGAGAATAGATATGATCTGGCTTTCTAACTCATTGCGCACAAAAGTAGAGGAAATTAATATTCTACCCCGTGACAGATCAGATCATAGTCCATTACTTTTGAGAATTAATCATAAGACAGGGAGGCATAGATGGAGATTAGATAACAATCTGCTTAAAAAAGAGGAAGATATTATTAGAAATAAAAAATTGACAAGGGAATATTTTGAGATAAACACAACAGGGGAAACTACAGACCAAGTGATTTGGGATGCCTATAAGGCAGTAATTAGAGGTCACCTTATCCAGCAAAAAATTGAGAAAAACAAAGTGAAATTGCAAAAATTAAGTAAAATTAATGAAGACCTAAACAATGCTGAGAGAAAATTAAAAGAAAATCCAACAAATATCAAATTAGCTAATCAAATTAGATGCCTGCAAACCAATAAAAGAAGTTTGGAAATTGAACAAACAGCTAATCAATTGAAATTCATAAAACAATACAACTTCGAGAACGCTAACAAACCGGGACTGTGGCTAGCACGGAAGATAAGAAAGAAAAAGCAGCAACAATTAATTACAAAAATAAAGAAAGAAAAGATGATCTTGACGAAAGACAAGGATATCATGCAGGAATTTGAAGAATTCTATCTTAATCTATATAAAGAAGAAGATATCAACCCTGAAAAAATTGTGGAATATTTAGGCAAGCAAAAGCTCCAGAAAATTACGGATTACCAGCGAGAGGAATTAAATAAGGAAATAACACAAGAAGAAATCAGGAAGGTGTTGAAAACAATGAAACCGAATAAAGCACCAGGGCCAGATGGCTTTCCTATATATTTCTACAGAATCTTGGAAGATGAACTTTTACCCTGGCTAATGAAGATAATGAATGCTGCTCTGAAGGAGAGGAAAATCCCCGAATCATGGACTAAAGCGGATATAATAACAATACCCAAAGATAAAGGAGATGAACTAGAAGTCCATAATTATAGACCTATTTCTCTTTTGGCTTTTTACCAGACAGAAATTTAAAGGATAACATTAGATGTATAATTGATGCTATTGAATATTATGAGCTTCATCACCAAAAAGAAGTTGTGTTGTTGTCTTTAGACGCCGAAAAAGCTTTTGATAAATTAAATTGGAATTTCTTTAAATTACTGGGTAGAGAATTGGATTTAGGTTACTATTTCTTAAATGCGCTAGAGTCAATTTACAACAAACAATCTGCTAGAATACTAATAAATGGACAAGAATCGAAAGAAATAAAAATTAGTAAAGGAACGAGACAAGGGTGTCCGCTTTCACCTCTAATCTTCATTTTTGCAATTGAAATTCTAATTAGAAATGTCAGGCAAGATGATCGTCTGAAGGGATTGAAAATTAGGAACCAAAATTTTAAAATCAGGGCCTTTGCGGATGACATTATGTGTATAATCCCAGAAGTCAAATACTACAATGGTTACAAAAAATTGAGAACTTTGGTCAATTAGCGGGTTTTTATATAAACAAAGAAAAAACAAAGATGCTTGGCAAGAATTTGAGCAAGAACAATCAGCTGAAAATACAAGAGATGACAGATATAAAAATCGTAACAAAATTGAAGTATCTGGGTATTTGGATAACAACAAAAAATGCTAAACTACTGGAGAACAACTATCTGGCAAAATGGAATGAGATAAAGAAAGATTTGAATCAATGGCAATTTTTAAACATTTCCCTATTAGGTCACATTGCGATCATAAAAATGAATGTGCTACCCAAATTACTTTATCTATTCCAAAATTTACCAATAATTAGAAACAACAAGATTTTCAAAGATTGGAATAAAATGTTGGCTAAATTCATCTGGAAAAATAAAAAGCCAAGAATCAAGTATACTATCTTGACAGATCTGGTGAAAAGAGGAGGTTTCGGACTACCAAATTTGCAATTGTATTTTGAAGCCAGTGCATTACAATGGGTAAAAGATTGGGCAACTTTAGAAAATGTAAATATATTGACCTTAGAGGGAATGGACCTACGACGTGGATGGCACGCATATATTGGATATGATAAAAGGAAAATTGAAAAAAATTTCGGCAACCATTTTATTAGATCGGCTTTAATAAAAATTTGGGAAAAATATAAATTACGGTTCTATAGCAATAAAATCCCATTATGGATTTCACCTTTGGAAGCTGAACAAAGAAATATACTAGGTTGGACAAACTGGCCAAAATATAAGGATATTTTGAGTAAAAATAAAGATGGTTATAAATTGAAATCCCAAGAAGAAATAAAGGAGAAATTTCCAGGTATATCATGGTTTCAATATGCTCAAATAAAAGAACAATTTAACAAGGATAATAAATTGGGTTTCAGTGTGGCAGACAGTTTATGGGACAAAATCATGACAAACAGGAAGAAAACAGTCTCTAGAATTTATAATATATTATTAGAGTGGGCAACAGAAACTGAAGAAATAAAAAACTGTATGATAAAATGGGCTATAAATATTGGACGACCAATCAAACTAATAGAATGGGAAGAGATTTGGAACAAAAAGTTAAGATATACATATGCTTCTGACTTAAAAGAAAATTGGTTGAAAGTATTTCATAGATGGTACATGACACCAAAAAAATTAGGCTCAATGTATAAAAATTTTGATAACAGGTGTTGGAAATGTAAAACCCAGGAAGGCTCGTATTATCATTTATGGTGGTTATGTGAAAAATCAAAAAAATATTGGAAAATGATTCATCAAATGACACAGTCAATACTACAAAAGAAATTTCCATTAAAGCCAGAATATTACCTATTAGGGATTACAGATAATGAATTTAAATCGGATAAGAATGATGATATTTTATTTACATACTGTGCCACAGCTGCTAGGATGATCTTCGCGAGAATGTGGAAAGCGGAAGAGACTCCAAAAAAAGATCTCTGGTTACTTAAGCTAGAAGAAATTCAAAATATGGACAAACTTACGTTCCTTTTGAAAGATTCGAACGGGAAGCCTACTAGAAGGACCAACTGTAGTAAACTGGAAGAATATATTAAGAAATCTGATTTGTAATAGTTTAGTTAATGATGTGAATTAAGAATAAGACAACTTTGAATACAGTGTTATATATTAAGGTAATTGAGGAATGGAAGCTTGTAGTTCCCTGTAATTATGCGTTTAATATATTTTTGCTCCTGTATTGTGTGTCCCCTTCTCCCTTGTCCCTCTCCCTACATTCCCTGTTTTGTGTTTTTTTTTTCCTTTCTTTTTCTTCTTCTTCTTTCCTCCTCTCTCCCCCTATCCTTGTGTTTCTTGCACTTATCCCCATTTTTAACTGTGCACTGTATTTGAAAATCAAAATAAAATTTTTTTAAATAAATAAATAAATTTTCGTAAGCACCGAAACAGGTGTTAAACGCTGTCTTCCATTCGTCTCCTTCCTTTATACGCACCAAATTATAAGCCCCACGCAGATCTAACTTCGTAAAGATGGAAGCTCCCTGAACCCGAGACAACAACTCAGGGATTAGAGGCAAAGGGTACCTGTCCCGAACAGTGTACTTGTTTAGCACATGGTAGTCGCACACCAGTCTCAAGTCGCCTGTCTTTTTTGCCACAAAAAAGACTGGAGCGGCCGTAGGCGAATTAGAAGGTCTAATGAAACCCTTCTGCAAGTTCTCATCTAAGTATTCTCTTAAAGCCTGTCTTTCAGGTACAGTAAGTGCATACAACCTGCCTGCAGGCAACTTAGCACCTTCCACCAATTTGATCGCACAATCATAAGGCCTATGTGGTGGTAATTTATCCGCTTCCTTTTGGCAGAACACATCCCAGAAGTCCTGATAACAAGATGGAACTCCCTCCATATCCCCACCAACTTCATTTAGTGTTAAACACACCGGCGGGTCCAAACTGATAGTTCTGCGTACCCAATCCACCCGAGGATTGACCTGTGCCAACCAGTCCATGCCTAAAATGACATCATATCTAGGTAGTGCAGTGACATCAAAAGTTAACATCCCCTTCTGCCCTTGCACTTGCCAGGTTACACCTGCTGTTTCTTGATCCACCATCCCGGAATGTAACAACCTTCCATCAGCACCCTCCACCCAAGCTGTGACTTTCTTCTTCACAATTGGAATTTTATTCTTCTCCGCAAAGCTTTGGTCTACGTACGAAACTGTAGCCCCTGAATCCAAAAATGCCTGGGTACTAACTGGTCTCTGACCCATTACACACAATTGTATGGCCACAAACACATGCTTATTCCCCCTAGGCAATTGCATCATAGGCCCTAATGCACTGGATTCATGGCGCATTAGGGCTGCCCTTTTCCCGGCAGCTGAGATGGTTTTAGAGTGCAACCATGAGCAAAATGCCCCCCATTTCCACAGTACAAACACAACCTTAATCGTCTGCGTCTGTCTTTCATCTCTTGGGACAATTTGCGTTGCATCCCAAGCTGCATGGGTTCTTCCCCAGAGTTCACAGAGGCACTAGCATGATACTCCACTACTGGAGTCCCACGAGTTTTCTTTCTGAACTCCATTCGAGCCTCTATCCTACAAACTTTGGTTACCAGCTCATCCCAATTTTGAGCTGGTTCCACACGAGACAGCTCATCCTGTAAACATTCATTCAACCCAGCAGTAAAAACCAACATAAAAGCATGTTCTCCCCAGTCCAGTTGATGCTTAAGCAAATTAAACTTATTCAAATAATCAATTAAAGACCCTTTACCCTGCTTTAACCGATATAAAGCCCAACCTGCATTTTCCTTTTGTAAAGGATCTCCAAACGTCTCATTAAGAGCTGCCTTAAAGTCCACCAAATTATTCTTAATTGGGCTATTGCCCCTAATTACATTAACTGCCCAATGCCCTGCTGGCCCAGTTAGTAAACTCAAAATAAATGCAACTTTGTTAGTGTCTGTAGGAAACGAGAGGTCAGATATTTGCAAAAAGTATAGGTCCACTTGAGCCAAAAAGGTTGGGAGTTTCTCCCTGGCTCCATCAAAACGTTCAGGAACAATAACTTGTCCTTTGATCTGCTGTGCCTTCTTTAAAGCTTCCAATTCCAGTTCCAAAGCTGCCACTCTGGCGTCCAGCCCAGCCATGTTAACTTGGCCCTTTGTTGTTGTTATTAGGGCGTGTGGCAATCTGTCAAGACGCCAATTAGCGAACAAAAATAGAGTTTATTCAGCAGATAAGCCAAAAAGTAATGTTAACACAGAAAAAACCTTGAAACACTTCACTATCAGTGCTTCAAGAGCAGTTCAAACAAAAATGTAATTCAGCAACACAAGCAGGTAAAAACAAAGCTAAACAAACTTAGTGCAAACTGCACTTTCTGAGTCCAAGCCCTGCTAGCCGGCTCTGTAGTTTTCAAAGGAACAGTTCCCAAAAGAAAACACCAAATTGGTCAGGAAACAAACAAACAAACTAAGAATGCAGTAGACTGCTTCCACAATGTGGATAAAGCCGAAGGCTCCAAAAGGATGGTGAAAAGACGTCAACTGTCAGGACCCAGGCTGCAGAGCACCAATAACCTTACACAGAGGCCAGAATCTATCTAATATCTTTATTAAAGAAATATATAAGATCAATAAAAACAAGTGAAGAATATAGTTCAGAAGCAGACCTTTCAGATAAGGTCAAATACAGTCCAGAAATGTATTGTCCAATATAAGATATTAGAGTTCAAAGTTTTAATCCACTTGACCGAAACACACACTTTGCCAAGCAATAGTGTGGGGAAATAACAGAGTCTTTAAAGTCCAATGAAGCTTGACAACAAGGCTGGAATAAACTTGATTCTCGACTAGATCCTTGACTGGAGGCAAGATGAACATGAAGCATGAAACATAGTCCGTGGTAAAAACGTGAGACAAGGCAAGGCTTGAAACTTGATCCGGGAAGCAAGGAACTGGGATTACGAAGTCCACACACGATCTCTCTCCTCAAGCTGATCAATTGACTCCGCAAAGAATCCCTCGCGCTAAGCACCTATATTGGGTCTCGTTTTCCCGCCAACAGAACTCTTTCCCTAGAGAACGAGAAGCGAAACCCAACTCTGTCCAGATGCATGACTCCTTAGAATTTCCCAAGGGAAGCAGACCTAATCAGCCATTTGTTTGGCAGCGATTCTCAGGCTTCTGCGATTAGCCTCCCTGGCTCCCCTATCATTAGAATAATTTTCCCTCCTGGAAAACGGGGGGGAGTTCTGCCCAAGGCCTGTTTGGCTGAATTCTTGTGGACAAACATCAACATCCTGCAGGTGAAGAGGCTCCGGCTCTTGCTGAACTGGCGAAAATCCCATGTTTTCCTCTTCGTCTGCCACAATAGTACTAGGAACAGGACTACAAGGCCCATGAGTCATCACATCATCCGGGATTCCAAGGTCAGGTCAGGAGATAACAGCGGTGTCCAAAGAGCAAGCCAGGAGTCAAAAGCCGATAGTAGTCATCAATCACAGGGCGAAGGCAGTAGCAAGGTCAAATTCCGATCCAAGGTCTGAAGAGGGTGCAGTCATCCAAAACAGGTCCACGATAAGACACAGCGAGAGCCAAGCTAGGTGATAACAGCAGATTCAAATCATAGTCCAAGTCCAGTCTTCATGGAAACACAGAGATCCCAATGGCGCCTCAGCAACACCTTGCCACACGCAAAGTGCAGTGGCCAAACATTCCCATTTTATTCCCCTTCCTCCTGGGTGACCAAACACCCACACCCAAACACCAGGTGTCCCAAATCTACTCAGAGTCTGAACTCCACACAGCTAGAGCTCGTGGATCTGGAGTACCTAGCAATTCGTCGGAGTCCCAATCATCCTGCCCACACTGAGCCCCATGAACACTTAAAGAACCATCCTCCCTTCTCCAAGCATCCCAATTGGGATCAGCTCCTGCAGAAACCCCACTTCAGAAGTATCCATAGGCCCCAAATCCCCAGACATCTCCGGTGGCTGTGCCCATTCAGTGCCCGCTTCCCCAGCCACCACCTGTTCCTCAGCATCCATCTCCCCATCTGAATCTTCCTCAGAAGATCCCCCATATAGCTCTCTAAGTCGCTTCCTGCGCAACTCCTCCAGTGAACCCTCATCACGAGGGTTTTTTCTTCCTCTTCGAATTCCATCACCATCAACCATAATCCCCGAAGGCGCAGTCACAACAACCTGTCTGCTACTTTAAAGTTTAGTTGAAATCCAGAGTAGATTTATTGTTTCACTGACATACAGGGAAGGCTCTTATGTCTTCTCCACTTCCAGGCCAGATATGCAACAGCCCCCAGGTAGGGTCTTATCTCTTTTCCCCCCAAGTCTTAGGTCAATTTGTCTTTTTTAAATTGCCTAGTCTGGCCTGGCCTGGCTCTTTAGGAAAAGTTCTGCATTTGTTTGAGGTTTTTATCTCTCCTTGCCTTCTCTATACATTTGGGAAGTTATGTGATGCATCCCAGTCTTACTAATGGATCCAGATCCGTTGCATTAATATTAATAAAAATCCCATGTTCTAAACATATTTTCATTATTCAAGACAGATGCCTCCTTAGAGACAAGTAATGACAAAATGAGTTCCATGCCATTATTTTTATGGTAGACAAGGTAAGGTCTCATTCAAAAATGCATTTTTCATCTGTCCAGTTGGACTTTACCATTTTGATTTCACCAGGTGAAATCCAGGTGATCATTTGCATGAAACTGTGCTCATAGCAGTAGAGTTGTTAGCAAATAGAAAATTCTGGTTGCTAAGCACTTCTAATGATACAGATTTTTAAGAGCAAACATCTAAAGAAGTTGGAAAATTAATGTCTACATTCCAATGTATATGGCAGAAACCCTTGCATTTCAGCAAGACTTGTACTTTCAGAGACACACTTCTGAAATGTGAATTCTATGAAAGCTAATACACATTTTAATGGACTTTATTGTTAGGCAGGGGAAAGGCTATGTCAGTAGTGACTGGAGGCTTTCGTGTCAGTGTGTCAGTGAATCTCTTCAGGATTTCAGTCTTTATTTTTAAAGAACAAGCAATTGTGCTTTTCCCATATGGCAAGGGGTCAGACTGGATGGTCCATGTGGTCTTTTCCAATTATTATTCTATGATTCTAGGGGAAAGCTTCAGAACCCCAAGATAGGTCTTTTAAAATTCAAGGGTGCATCTACTGTACAGTTTAATGCCAGTTTAACTGCCATGGTTCAATGCTATGAAATCCTAAGATTTTTAGTTCTTCAAGATCTTTAGCTTTCTCTACCAAAGAGGGCAAGTGTGTCACCAAACTAAGACTCCCATGACACCATAACACTGAGTGATGGCACTTAAAGTCATATCAAACTTAGGTGCAAGAGAAAAGTAGATTCATGATCCCACTGCTATTCGAAGGTTACCTTGCAATCGATGTAATGGATCTTCACTGTCTCCTCATTCTGCAGCTCAGATGCAGCCAAAACAATCCATTCTGGGAATCCTAAAGCACAGAACAAATCTGAAGAATGGGGTCTGTTAGGTGTAGTGGGGAAGATATTCTGCCACGGAGGACTTTTATGAAAAAAATATTTATTGAGGTCACCATGTTTAAGATAACAGATGTAGTGAGCTTTTAACACAGTTCCAATTAAAAGCATTACTTTTGTATCAAACCACAAATGTCCTCTGTACATTAAACACTGCATAATGTAACAAATTGGAAACAAATCTGAGACATACACACACACACATCCCAATCCCCATTTCATCTTTTCATTTGTTGCTTTTTCAATATTTCCATATGGAAGTACAGTGCTGTGCAGCGCCCCATGTTTTTCTTTAATCACAATATCAGGATGGTGGCTATTATTCTGTAATTCTGCAGTACATTTCAAACAGTATTTCAGGCTGTTTGATGAACATTAATGAATCAATAACAAAGCACAAATCCTTACCTTTAACAGAGACACTAGTAGTATTTTTCCAATATTGAAAAGATGACAGTTGTGTCTATAGCCTAAAAATCAGTTAAAATCAAGTACTGTATTTGAATGTGGTTAGCTAAATCCCATTAATTATGCTTATTACAAGTTCCAGCTGTCTTGGTTTAACTCCTTGTGACAGGTCTAGAAAGCTTCAATCACTCAATTTTAACTCAGCTCTTAAACTGTTTATACAATCAGAGAAATAAACTCATATAAGGTAATATTACATTGAAAACATCACATTTTATAGCAGCACCCTTAAAAATATCAGCTACAATAATGAAAAAGAAATCAGAAAAGATTTCCTGTTAGATACATACTACTGACATTACTGTGAAAAACCAATCAGATCCAGTTGCACATTAAGACTGATGAAATTTCACTGGGACAGTCCTCAGTCACACAATTTGAAATTCAAATACTAGGGCATAGCCTCTTGGTAACTTGAACGCCTCTTGTGACAGAAAGATAAGTATAAATTAAATAAACAAATCACCCATCATTCACCAAGAATATAACATCAGATATTTGGATTGGATTGCATGTCACCTTCCATGCCTCCACACATTATATATAGTAGATTAAGTGTTCACCTTATTTGCAATGGTTGTGCAAAATCTAGTATTCATACTGTGGGTCTCTGAAAGAACAAATAGGATGCTGATATTACTATAGCCCACTTCATCTCCTATAATAATAGCTCCACAATTATTCATTCAAATATTCATGTTCAAGATTTGCATAAGCACATGACATATTCCCATTATTTTTCTCTGAATAAGCATCAACTACCATCACATAATTCACTAAACTCTCAAGCCACCTGGTGAGATACAATGATGTGAAAGCAACTGGTAAACGCCTTCTTAAATATAGCTCATCAACACATAATAAGATATGTGCTGAAGACTCTTGGAGAGATGTCTGAAATGTACCATTGAATAACTCTTTCATGCTGACACTTGTCTCAGGATGAAAATGTTAGATTTCTCAGATTTCAAGGAGAGACATTGTACTCATAGAAAGGCCATTAAGCAAGCCTACTTGCTAAATGTGACTTGATGGTTTATATGTTTTTCTATAAAATAGCATAATTCACAGTTTCCGTTCCTTTTCTTCTTTCTTAGCTAAACAGATCCATGAGGGTTTTTTTCTTTTTAATTATCTGTTTCAGAAACATCAAGGATGGCAACCTGTTTAGCTGTCACCTGAATATATAATACCGTAAGTGCTGGGGATTCACATTTATGGTTATGAACTACTGAGTGTGAACCCCAAAACCTAGCTATGCACTTTGCAATGCCTGAATCAAAGTGTTTCAAAAGATACAGGAGACTTCAGTAATGAAGTATTTATTAATTTATTATATGTGTCCTAATCCATTTTATATGTTTGATTACATTGCAAGATTAAGAAAACATAGATCAACATGTGAAGAAGAAGAAAATGCCCACTCCTTCTAGTTCTATTACTTTCTGTCTCCCTGTGGCCATTAGAAGGACTTTATAACTGTAAAAACTATTAACCGAAGGCTCGTCTATACATATATTAAACCTGAACTCACCCTGGATTGGCTTCTGAAAGTCTCTACAGTGTTTCTCCACTTCACTGAGTAAAGTGGCTTAATTCGATTTAGCCCCACATTAGCAAACCTGGGAGGAATATTCCAGAGTTTGCTTGAAGTGCTGGAGTAAACCAAATGCAGCATTGCCCAAACACGAATCAAGGATCATGAAAGGCACTGCAGACTAATTCAACCAGAGAAGTCAGCCATAGCAGAGCACTTGATGAACCAACCTGGATACAGTATATTACGAGTATTTGAGACCACAGAAATGCTGGATCACTCTCACAACCACCACGTCAGACTACACAGAGAAGCCAATGAAATCTACAAGCATGTGAACAATTTTGACAGAGTGGAAGAAACCATGAAAATGAAAAAAATCTGGCTCCCTGCATTAGAAAATTCTCAAATCAGGACGGTAAAAAAAGAACACGACTCAGAAAACAGAGGAATTCCAGACATGAATCAATCAGGGCCAGCTAACACCTCCCAACAAAGGATTCCCCAGGAAATCAGCAGTCAGACCTTGAAGCTGAAAGGCTATTCAATGCTGATCAAGGTGGCCAATTGCAATACTCACATCTGCCTCAAACAGACAAGAGCTCTTTCTGCCACCCTGAACATTCCACAGATATATAAACCCCAATTGTCTAGTTTCCAACAATCCTCACAACCTCTGAGGATACCTGCCATAAGTGCAGATGAAACATCAGGAAAAAAATGCTTCTGGAATACAGCCCAGAAAACTCACAGCAACATAATGCTGGAGTATTGTAGCTTTGAAGCAGAGTGGACAGCATGAATTGGTCAGATTCAGACTCACCCATTGTCCCCTTAAGGTACCAGTGCCACCCCTTCTTCTATTTGGCCACAGGGCTCTGTGTGATTTTCTAGCCATGCTGAACACCCAATGTTGACATCAGCAGATGCAATCAGGAAGAAGTTGGGGCTACCTTATTCTTCCAAGTCATGTGGGCACTTTTACTGATGTCCACATGGACACCCATGATGACCAGGAGCTCACATAGAGCTCTGTGACTGATTAGTAGCAGCAACATAGTGATGTTCCAGTAGGGCTGATATGGTCTCGGTCCAGCTGAACCATAGTAGACTCCACCCTACCACCACCACAAACGGTTTGGGAGGGTGTGTGTATCTGTCTCCAGGTGTAGACATGCCCCAAGTTTCATTTCTTATTTCCCAGTCCTCTCTTTTCCATCTTTGTAAAAATATAAATGCAGGATCATCTTAACAGCATTATTGCCCCCCAGGCAAAGCAGGGCACTGGGCCCTGCCTACACAACCACTCACAAAACTAAAAATGCAAATTATCAATTACATGAACATATATTTATTGATACCACATAATATCTCTACAGTTTCAAAATGTTATTTGTAAAAACTTTTTAAATTTCTGAAAAATCAGAGAATGAGTGAAATATTCTGAGACTGGGGTGGGAGGGTTTGACTGTGGTAAATGTGATCTACAATTATAGCAAGTTTCATCCCAATAGCTCTAAAAATGAGTGAGAAAGGAGCCCCAGAAGCTTCCCCACATGCTTAATTACATAATGAAATAACAAAATGTTTGTTATTTCATAATAGTTACAACACTGACCTCTTAAAATATTTTAGACACACATTTGAAACGAATCAGTATTGGCCCCCATTTAGTAATGAGTATTGAAATAGTTTTTCATTGATCGCACACCGCTGCTGTTTACTACTACAAACTTATCAGCAAGGTGTGTCTTTTGTTTTGACTAAGACATCGGGTACAAAAGTTTCAAATATATAAATCAGTATTGGTAATATGATTACCACATGAGGTTACTTGTTTGGAACCCAGCTCCAGTGAATTCAGTAGGACTTACTTCGTAGAAATATACACAAGGTTGTACTTCAAAATGCCCAGAATATTTTTTTAAATGAAGCTTGATATCCTATCAAGAATGTTGGAGTCTTTGGGGGCAACAAATTGAATATGAGCCAACAGTGAGATGCAGCAGTTAAAAAGCCAATGGGATTTTGGGCTTCATAAACAGGAGTATAAGTCACAGTGCTTTTGTTAGACCTAATCTGGAATATTGTGTCCAGTTCAGGGCACCACAGTTCAAAAGAGATTCTGACAGGCTGGAGGGTGTCAAGAGGAGGGCAACTAAATGATCAAAGGTCTGGAGACCATTCCCTATGAGGAGCTTCTTAAAGAATGTTTAGCCTGCAGAAAAGAAAGTTGAGAGGAAAGTTGAGAGGAAACATGACAGCCATATATAAATGTGTGAATGGGTGTCATAAGGAAGAGGAAGAGGGAGCTGTCTTGTTTTCTGCTGCCCTTGAAACTAGGGCTAGAAGCAGTGGGTTCATATTACAGGAAAGGAGATTCCACCTGAACATTAGGAAGAACTTCCTGACCATACGAGCTGTTCAACAGTGGAACTCTCTGCCTCAGAGTGTGGTGGAAACTCCTTCCTTGTAAACTTTTAAACAGAAGTTGTATGGCCAACTGTTAGATTGTGCTTTTCCTGCATGGCAGGGGGTTGGATTAGATGGCACATGTAGTCTATTATTCTATGATTCTATGATCTATGAGTTTGGGTTTTCTTGCCTATGTAAACTTTCACCCAAAGGAGGATTTATTTTTTGTATACTTATATATGATTGCCCCATATAGAATTGAGAAGACCCATTATGCTAACCCATAAATGTTGTAAATAATTTGCTCCTGCTGTGATTTATAAATATTTTGCAACCTCCATAACTTACCAAATTCTTAAGTAATTAGAACCCATAAATTGCTCTTACATAATTTTTTTTAAAAAAATGAGGCAGCAATAGGAACAATCTGGATATTTTGAAAAAAAATTGAATCTATTGGAGATGGTTGTAATTGCTACAAAATTGCTTCGAAAACTAATTCGTACATGCTTAGATAAATGAAAGAGAATTAGATTTCCCGTTTCTCTTTTGTACAAAGGAGAAAGATGACATCCGCTTCCTTTAAATATTTGGGTTTTTTCTCAGGTTTTGATCCTCCTTTGAAATTTGCTAATCAAGGGTCTTGTTAAAAGTAGCAGACTTCATGCTTGAAATGCTATGGAGCTTTAGCCGAGACATTAATTTTAAGCAGACCCTCCAAGTACTCCTACTTCGCTTTGCCTGTTACAATATTTTCTACAGAGAGGACCAGCAATCACACCTAAAAATAAAGAAAAAAGAATGTTTAAAAAATGTGTGGCAAATGAACTCCCAAAGCTGTTAAAGGATTTCTTTCTTGAGTTGTTGCACACAGTATAGAAGGTCACTGGCTTGGAACAATTACCTATTAAAACAATTGAATACACCATATCTGATCTGCCTTTTGTCAACCAAGAATGTTGACTCATGCTGTATTTTAAGAATACCCAAAGGCTTTGCATATACAGTAGAGTCTCACTTATCCAAGATAAACGGGCCGGCAGAAACTTGGATAAGCGAATATCTTGGATAATAAGGGGGGATTAATGAAAAGCCTATTAAACATCAAATTAGACTATGATTTTACAAATTAAGCACCAAAACTTCATGTTATACAACAAATTTGACAGAAAAAGTAGTTCAATACGCAGTAATGTTATGTTGTAATTACTGTATTTACGAATTTAGCACCAAAATATCACGATATATTGAAAACATTGACTACAAAAATGGCTTGGATTATCCAGAGGCTTGGATAAGCGAGGCTTGGATAAGTGAGACTCTACTGTACTGTTAGTTGCCACTCTTGTGGCTTTCGTGGGCTGATACATTCATAGTCAGACATGGATTCTAAAGACTGTTTACCTCTCATGACTCAAGAGGGTCCTTCAAAAATATCAATGAAAGAAAGGATTATTGGCTTCTGCTTTTCTGTCCTGTTTTATTGCTTGCATGGCTCTGGAGTCTTGTGGGGATGCAGGAAGGAGAGACTTAGGCTAGATTCCTCTAATTCAGTTCCGCTGACTGCAATGGAGGAAAAAAAAATCTTGCAATTTCTAGTTAATAGTGTATGGGTAAATGTTCTTATGTTGTTATCTAGCTACTGAACTATCTTTATTTCTGCAGCACTGTATTTCTCTTTACACTAACTACAGATGGGCAAGCTCATTAAGCAGCATAGCGTAAGTAGCCCTGACCGTCTATTGCAAAAAGTGTCAACTGTTTTCTCCAGCATAAACAGCTCACTGCAGAGTGTAGGCAACACAGTGCAGGGGCATTGTATTGATTAATTTGCTGCCTTTTAACAGCAGGAACGATAAAGCAGGAGTGTTTGTTTGTGATCAGTCCTCAAACTGAGGGTCATGTCCTTTGGATCCAATATTTTCCAACATTCATGATGCCCAGTGTTTACAAGTCTACAGCAACAATCTATACTGAACATTAGACCTTTCCCATTCTTCACAATAAAAAGAAGAGGCTTTCTCCAAAAGGCAGATCAAGTATATTTAAAATGAAATACACGACAAAAATATTCTTGTCCATTCAACTAGTGATGGGTTAGAAATGCATTCATTGTTATAAACTAGTTATGCAAAAGGCCCTTGGTATCCGCTAGGTTGATTTTTTTTAAATGTAATTTTAGTGTGGATTTTAAAGCATATTTTCAAGTCATGGATGGTTGATCTATGATGCAGATTCTCCCGATACGTAAATCTAAGTCATCTCATTCAGGACAAGCAATAATGAAATTATGTCTCTTTCCACCCCACTTTAACTTCACTACAGCCTTGTAAAGGAGAGAAAGTCCGAGGTAGCTAGCTAGTCCTTTTTTTTTGGCTCAGTAAGGATTAGCATGGGGATGACCAAGTTTATAATTCTTAATATTGTACTACAATAGCTTCTGTAGATAGCAATAACAAGGAAAAAGTGGAGATTGCTCCCAAACCTTTACTAGCAGCATGTGTTAGGGACAGCTGAGTCAAGGGTGTCACTTGGCATAGTCTATGGGCCACTTCATTCTCTATATTGTGTTGGCCACTGCTGCATTCATTGTAATCAGAGAGATACATGTCTTGTGGTTATCCTTTTCACAAAGCTGAAAATCTTCACATATTCTTGCACATTGCTGTTGAAGTGCAAGGTTTTTTAAGAGGCCACCTAAAGATATCATAGATTTTTATTACAGTAACAAAGACAGCTCTATCAGAGATCATGGTGAAGGATTCACCTGAAGCAGAAATACTGGGGGTGGGGGACAGCCCCTGTATCTTTTTTCCTTTGCCTAGCTTTGTGAGGTACATGGCAGCTAAGCCATCTATCTGACACCACTGTTATTGCCATGCATAAGCATAGTTTGATGCTCTGAGTTGTCCACTTACCTTGACTTTTCCCAATATGCTATGCATAGTGGTAACACACATGCTGTTGTGGCTTTCTTGAGGTGATGGCAGACAATGTCCCATGAGGGAGGGAAGATGTTAGCCAGGCAGAGACAGCCAGTTCGGGGTGAGAGCTGAAACAACATGATGCTTCTTTGCTTGCTTTCCCCGTCTTTCTCCCTTAATAGAGTAGCAGCAGATGTGTAATGCCTTTGCTGAAAGACAATGACAGCAAAGCCCAGTGGAGTCAAGGTACAGCAGCCACCACTATGACAGATGTTTTCAACCCCAGGCAGCTGCTGTTATGTTTTGCAGTCCAGCAAAGCAATCATCCCAGAGTCAGAATGTTCCACCCAGGGAAAGATAAGCAAGTACTTTGTATATTGCCAGCTCGATCAGTACTCTTGCACTTGCTTTTTTCCATCTTCGAGCCCAGAAGAGCCTCCAGCAGTCCTTTAAGCTTATCAGATATCTTGGGAAATGTTTAAAACATTCATCTCTGTCTTGCTCCATTCAATTGATTTAACAGGAACCAGGAAGAGTTCTCAAATGGACAAGAGTGGAGGACAGCCTTTAAACCAGGTATGGAGATTATGCAGCAAGAACTAGACAACCAGTTCTCCTTGCTTCAATTACCTAATCTGAGTTCTATCAGACCACATGACACTGAAGTTCCACACTGTGCATAGTTCACAGAAGGTCAGAAAAGTTTAATCAGGAATCAAATGGAGTTGTTTTTTTCATCTTTAATTGCTGAAAGAAATCTGAGACAATTCAGGCATAGTTTTTTAAAATCTTGATTTTTAAAAAAAATTGATGTAGTTGTTTTCAATGCATTCATTGCTTCAAACACAGAAAAGAAAAGAACTTGTAATATTGCAAAACAATTTGTTCATAAGAACAACATGAAAATTCCAAAATAGACTTTTTGATTTCATCAACCTGTTCCTCAGGCTTTTAACCTACAATTTCACCTATACAGCTTTAACTATACAGTATTTTAATTGTGTAGAAACTACCATACCACATTTGTTCAAGTAACCTCTTAACATGTACATGTATGCCTTCAAGTTGTCTCTCAACTTGTGGGGAGTTGTTTGTAAACAAGGAATACTCAAAGGTGGTTTTACCAGTTCCACCCGCTGAAATATAGCCTAAGTTGCCTGATCATCATTTGTTATAGCCCATCAACTAACTAAGCTGACCCAAGTTAGTTTTCGTGATTACACGAGATCTTGAGCCTTTGGGGTATTTAGGTCATCACTTCCTAATGTATTTTCAAAGATTTTTGTGGCCTATTTTCCCTGTATTTTCACATCATCTGAGACATGCTCTCCTTCACTGTTGTGCTGATATTAGCATGATGAAATCTTCAAAGCACCAAATAATCACTTATTTAATTGCAATAGCTTTAGTAACAAGAGATAACATTATTTCTCTTATATTAATGATGTTTGCATAAACTTCATTAAAATTAGGAATTTTACAGAAGTCCTGCAAGTTAGATTTCCAAGACAGATAATATTATATCACTGGCAGAGACTATTCTGAATCTTCTTCATGTAGAAGTTCATCTGATTTGATTTGTAAAAAAGGAAAGAAATGTGTTATTTGGAAGATCAAACACTTTACAATAAATAAAGTAAATTGAAAGAGGGGAAACAGAGATTGAAGGTACATGATAGTAACTCACATGATCTGTGTTAAGTGTCTGAGATATCATCTTCACTGGCCAGTTATTGTAGGGCTAGTCAGGAACAGAAATACTCTTGACTGGCCCCAGAGGACTTGGTGGTGTACAGGCACTCTGTGCCACACTTGTTGAAGCAATGGAGTGGAGTCTAGCCAGGCCAAAATGAATTTAAGATGGCTTGACCACCACTTTATCTTCCCTGTTGCCAACATCGCTGTTAGATGGCCACAGTGCTGCAGAAGAGCTTTGGGGGTTCGTAGTCCCCCCCCCCATGATGACATCAGCAGAGGCACCCACATGACCAAGGAGCAGGAGGATAACCCTTCCCCCCTTCCTGGTTGTAAAGATGTCTCTGCTGATGTCAGCACAGGATGTCTGTGACAGCCATGAGCTCTCCCAGAGCTCCACAGCCATCTAAAGTAGCTACAACTGGTCTATCACTTTTCCCTGTTGAGTGCAGGGAAAAAAGGCTGGCAGTGACTACAGAAGTGAACAGTGAAATGATCCACATCAGATTTAGTCATGCTATTCTCACTGTTCCCAAGTATTATACCCCAGCCGCTTTTGGATGCTGAACCTGGTTCAGACATGAACTTTGACCAGGATGAAGCCTATTCTGACATTTCACCTACTTCTCCTTCAAGTTCCTTCCAATTACAGACCCCAGCTGTGGATAGTTCTGAGGCTTCCTTAATTGGGAGAGATAATGATAACACTACTCCTCTGGAAGAACCAGATGTTTCAAGCTCCCCAGGGAATGTATCTTTTAACAGGAGACAGACTTTCCAGCAACAAAGATCCCAGACACAGCAGCTTCGCAGGAGTCAACAATTGGCTGCTAAAGCAGATACTGGATAGTAGATTGCTTTGGGAACATTTGGGGAGTTTTGGTTCCTTTCGCTGTAATTAGATCTAACTTCTATAAAAGTGTCTTGCACTGTGAACCTCTTGTGGCGTCAACGTAGCGACTTCATTGTTTCCAGTTCCTTGATTTCTCCAAGCTGAGTTTGCGGTTTCCTGGCGGCCAAGCCGAGCCGCGACTCCCGTTGTTAATCCGGAGTGCATTCACGTCTTTGCCTTGTTCCTGAATCCAGTTTGCTTTTAGCCTCGTCTTTTGCCTGCCTTGTAACCCAAGACTTTCCAGTGACTTTGGACTTTGTTGTTTACTCCTGCTGCTTTGTTGTTTTTCCCCGCTCAAGAACTTTGCAGCAGTTTTGAGCGTGTTTCGGTTTCTGGACTTTGGACAATAATATTGGACATATCTCTTCAACTCTTTGGACTAATTCATACCATTCCTTAAAGGACTATTGCTCACCCATCCCTTCCACTCATTCTTTCCTGAATTTATTATTGTTCTAATAAAGATATTATATGATTATTGGTCTCTGTCTGGTTTCCAGTGTTCGAGCAGCCTTGGGGTGTTACACCAAGGTGTGGGACTGCTCAGGAGTTTTCCCCAAATTCCAGAATATTCCTCCACTTTCCTTAGCATGGCACTGAACTAATTTAACCCAGTTTGCCCTGCATTGAGAATCAGAAGTCCCTACACATCATCTTATGAGCCACCAAGAACTCTAAAATCATCTGGGGAGGCCCTTCTCTTGGTCCCACCTGCCTCGCAGGTACGGCTGGTGGGAACGAGGGACAGGGCCTTCTCAGTGGTGGCCCCTCAGCTGTGGAATGCCCTCCCCAGCAACATTCGGCAGGCACAAACTCTGTTGGGCTTTAGAAAAACCCTAAAGACATGGTTATGTGCGCAAGCATTTAATGAGTAAGTACAACAATTTGACATGGTCTGAACTAAGATTTACGCATAAGGTTCTTGGATGAATAGATTTAAAATTTGTTTTTATGTTTTTAAATTTTATATAATGTGTTTTATGCTGTATTGTTATTTGATTTGTATATGCTGTTGATTTTAGTGAATTGTTTTGGGCATTGAACTTTGCCAATTTATGTAAGCCGCCTTGAGACCCCTCAGGTGAGAAAGGCGGGGTAAAAATGCTGTAAATAAATAAATAAATTCAAGAATGAATTTTCATTGAAAACAGGCAAAACAGCCAGTGTAAACAAGCCCTTAGATGATAATAATAATAATAATAATAATAATAATAATAATAATAATAAGTTTATTTATATCCCGCCTCCATCTCCCCCAAAGGGGATTCGGAGTGGCTTACAGCAAAATCAGATACAAAACAATGATAAAATATGAAACATCAAAGAACAATAACAAAAACTAATAGTAATATATAACAGTAACCGAAAAAACACTTAGTTAAAGTGTTGCATTATCAGCAACTGTTTTTTTTCCCCCGTATAGGAAGGGTTAATAATGCAGGTAACTATTATTCTTGTATTTTCTACTGTAAATTTGGGGAGAGGGTCCTGTTTTATTTTTGAGGCTAGCAGATTTACTTCATGGATTACTATCTGCTTCCCTAGATGAATACAATATTCAAGCCTGAGGTATATACACGCAATTACATAGTTCCGTGGGTGAGATCAGAGTCAAGTGGCATACAGGAAATGACAATTGTGACAGTGTTCATAAACCCTCAAAGGGCTAGTTTAGCATAAACATCCAAACACTCTGGCATCTGCAGGCTAATAAACAAGTCTTCTGGGCCATTAATTGTCTCTCAGGTGCTGAAGAAGAAAAACAGAAGACTGCATCCAAGAGAACTAACTTTCCTAAAAGCAGAATGCATTAGGATTGTCAGTTAGGATTGTCCCAGGCCTGATGCTTTCAGACTAAATACTTTTAGTCCCAGGCCACCTGGAGATGGGACTTGGGATGTCATTAAATCTTGTGCATTGGATTTCAACCACAGCTTGCTCTCCCACAAACACAGAACATACACTCTCCTAGCTAAACGGGTTTTATACACAGCTCCTTGCACTTGCCTGGAATCGAGCACTTCAAACCAAAAGAATTTGCATGTTTGCCCCATGTCTGGAGATTACCCATGAAAACTGGGGATTCTGGACTAAGCACAGAGATTTAGCAACCTTACAATGTGTTGCTTTCACAGTTCAGAGAGACTTTACCCTTGAATATACTTATAAAATGGGATCAGAGACAAGAGTGTTTATATCCTTTTTGCTAATCTCATTCCATAAGTATCATAAAGTGCTTTAACATTGATCTACCAGTGCTCCAAGAGACCCAGAGAACAGGAGAGGGACAGCTGAAGGAAGAAAAAGGAGGGTACACCATATTCTAAATGGGACTGCCTGAACACGAATGAAGAATGCACGGAGTTGGTTTTGCTATCAGAAATGATCTGGTGAAGCATCTGTCTGAAGCACCCATTGGCATTAATGACTGAGTCTTAACCCTCCAAATTAATCTTGTCAAAAACTAGCAGGCAACTATCATAAGTTCCTATGCATCAACATTAGATGCTATTGAAGACATCAAGGACCATGTAATTATACATGCCAGAGACCACTATGATGTGCTTCTCACAACAGCCAACACAAGTGCTGATAACTGCTGGACAGACCACAGGTTAATTTGATCCACTATGGCCATCAAGATTGCCCACAAACACAGACTCCAAGGAAGAAAGATAAGACATAAAATGAACACCCAAGCCCTTCTCCAAACAACACTCAAGGATCATCTACCCATGGAACATCCTGAAAATATTGAGGAACACTGGGATAAACTGAAGAGCTCTACCATTACAGCCTGTGAAGAAATCATTGGATACAAAACTAAGAAACATCAAGATTGGTTTAATGAAAATGATAACAAGATCCTACAGTTAATGGATAACAAAAGGAAAGCCTTCCAAATATGGCAAAGAGACATCAACTGTGCTGCTAAGAAAAAGATCTACACTAATGTAAAAGCTGAGGTCCAAAAAAGGACCAGAGAACTCAATAACATCTAGTGGACAAAAAAAAGGCGTTGAGTCTCCTGTGAGAGAGCTAAAATAGGGTATAAATAATAATAACAACAACAATAACAACAACAACAATAACAACAACAGCAGTGGCTCAAGAAATCCAACACCTCACAGATGTCCATGACACACACGGATTATTTAATGCTGCAAAGATCATTTATGACCCAACAAATCATGCCATACACCCTCTACACCAGGGGTCCTCAAACTTTTAAAGCAGAGGGCCGGTCCATGATCCTTCAGACTGTGGAGGGGCCGAATTATCATTTGAAAAAAAATACAAACAAATTCCTATGCACACTGTGCACATGTCTTATTTGTAGTGCAAAACAACAACAACAATGAAAGAACAATACAAAATTTAAAAATGAAAACAATCTTAACCAACATAAACCTATCAGGATTTCAATGGAAGGTGTGGGCCTGCTACTGGCCAATGAGATAGTCAAGTTAATTAGGATTGTTGTTGTTGTTGTGTGCCTAAATCCAAAATTATTTATTTATTTATTTGCTACATGTATTTACTACATTTATATCCCACCCTTCTCACCGCGAAGGGGACTCAAAGCAGCTGTATGTACATACAATACATTATATTATTAGCATAGCACAATATTAGCATTATACATTACTATATTGAACTATACCACTATACTGTAATACTATATGTAATATATAACCTATACAGTAGAGTCTCACTTATCCAAGCTAAACAGGCCGGCAGAAGCTTGGATAAGCGAATATCTTGGATAATAAGGAGGGATTAAGGAAAAGCCTATTAAACATCAAATTAGGTTATGAGTTTACAAATTAAGCACCAAAACATCATTTTATACAACAAATTTGACAGAAAAAGTAGTTCAATACACAGTAATGTTATGTTGTAATTACTGTATTTACAAATTTAGCACCAAAATATCACGATATATTGAAAACATTGACTACAAAAATGGCTTGGATTATCCAGAGGCTTGGATAAGCGAGGCTTGGATAAGTGAGACTCTACTGTAATTAATATTATTATATGGCATTATTATTAGTATTATATTATATAACATAATATTTTTATCAATATTATATGTATATACAATATATTATCTTATTAAAACTGATATAAAAACATATTATAAAACTAAGGTTGGGGGCCAGGTAAATGACCTTGAAGGGCCGCCTTAGTTTGGGGACCCCTGCTCTACACTCATCAGATGGAACAAAACCTCTAAGGGACAAAAAAAAATTGAACTATGCTGGAAAGAGCTCTACCATAACCTCCTCAACCAAGGCTCCAAAGTGGCTGAAGAGGTCCTCTTGCAAGTCTTGCAACAACAAACCAGGGATGAGCTTGCAGCATTATCTAGTAGGCCTGTGTGATCAATCAAAAAAACAATTTCAATATTCATTACTAAATTGAGAGGCGGCGAATCATTTCTAAAGTGTTTCTAAAATATCATTAGGAGTCTAATGAAGTAACAATTTTTGTTACTTTTTTGTTATGTAACTGTGCAGGGGGACTTCTGGGGCTTCTTTCTCCCTCATTTTAGAGTTATTGGGATGAAACTTGCTACAGTAAAATAACACATTTACAACTGTAACCCCCCCCCACCACCACCACCACCACCACCACCTCAAGTTTCTGAACATTTCACTCATTCCCGGATTTTTGAGAACTTTTAAAAATTTAATGAACACCTTTTTTTGAAAATCAAACTATATGAGCTATCTCCTTAAATTTATATTTTCAATGATACAACATACCCAGGACATCATTCCCACCCCCACCCAAGTTTCATAAAGATTTGTACACCCACTGATTTTTAGGAAATTTTAATCAACATAAACTTAACAGTACTATTTCACTGGAAGATCCCAGAGGCCATCCAGTCCAACCCCCTTCTGCCAGGCAGGAAAAGCACAGTCAAAGTACCCCCGACAGATGACTATCCAGTCTTTGAAATAATAATAATAATAATAACAAGAATAATAATAGGAAATCTACTAGGTAAACTTTGGAGTTAATGCCTCTCAACTTGATTCAATTCCCAACAATCCCTTTAGAGAATGAACATGGGTTTTCTCCCACCACAACTTTCATGGAAGAGGAGGCACAAGGCAGTAAGCAGAATTCTGGGAAATGTAATTTCGGAAAGGGAGGACACCTGTGGCAGAGAATTCCAAAGGTCTCATCCTAAACAACATTTCCCAAAATTCTGTTTCTCATGTTAAAGTGCTTGGCTTTTCCCTCTCCATGTTACTTTTAACATGCAGGTGCTGCATTGCCTCCAGGTCAGCAGTGCCAAAGAATTCCCCCCTCTATACTACATTTCCCAGAATTCTGCTCACTTCCCGCATTAAAGCCTCAATATGAGTGTAGTCTCTGCCTCTCTCTCTGGGCTAGCCATGTGCTGAAGGGGCTTCTTCCTTGCCTGGTCATAAAGCCCACTTCCCGGCTCCCTTTGGAAAAAAGAGCAGGGCTCCTCCCTCCACTCCAGCCTCTACGTTCTCCTCAGGGCCTCTTGGGGGAATCAAACCCAGCCCTCTTGAGGGAGAAATGGAGAAAGTCAGCAAAGCCATCTGCCAAATAAAAAATAACAAAACCAGCAGACCTGATGGGATCCCTGTTGAAATTTTTAATGAGTGAACCTGAGCTGAAACAACAACTCTACCAACTCATTGAAAAAGTGTGGGTGACTAAGAAAATCTCAGCAGATTTCAAGGACACCACTACCATCACCCTTTTCATAAAGGGAGAAAGAACAGACTTTGGAAACTGTAGAGGTATCACTCTTCTAACCACCACTGGGAAAATCCTCACAAGAATCCTCGCAAACTGCCTTCTAACTGTCTCAGAAGCATTCTCCCTGAATACCAGAGTGCCTTCCATCCCTCCAGAGGAACATTGAATAATATCTTCACTTCATGACAGCTACAAGAAAAATGCAGGAAACAAAATCAATGTCTGTACATAGTATTAATTGATGTTGCAAAGGCATTCAACAAAGTAAATTGCAATGCTGTCTGTCCTCTTAAATATTTGTGAACATCCTGCAGCTCCTCCATGATGACATGATGGCAACTGTCTTGGACAGCAATGGCTCCCAAAGTGATCCATTTAAGGTGGAATCAGGTGTCAAACATGGATATGTTATCGCCCCAACCTTATTTTCCATCTTCATAGTTATGATTCTGCAGCTGCTTGATGGGAAGCTTCCAACTGGTGTGGAAATCACCTATCAGACAGACTGCAAACTATTTAACCTCAGCAGGCTAAAAACCAAAACTAAGGTCACAAGAACATCATTATAAAACTCCAATTTGCTGATGATAATGCAGTCTGCTTATTCAGAAGAAAACCTATAAGTCACTTTAAACACCTTTGCAGAAGCATACAAAAGGCTTGGCCTCTCACGAAACATTGAGAAAACCAAAGTACTCTGTTAGCAGGCAACAACCAATCTCTGTGCATTGCCAGAAATTCAGCTTAATGGTGTAATGTTAGAAAATGTTGACCATTTCCACTATCTTTGCAGCCACCTCTCCACAAAAGTCAACATCAGCATCAAAATACAACACCGTCTGAGCTCTGCAAGTACATCGTTGTTGTTTTTTTTAATGAAGCAAAGAGTGTTTGAAGATCAGGACATTGGCAGAGATACCAAGATGCTTGCTTACAAAGTTATTGTTCTCCCAACCCTGTTATATGCCTGCAAAACATGAACCGCCTACAAACATCACTCTCAACTCCTGGAACAATTCCATAAGCGTTGCCTCCAAAAAATCCTGCAATTCTCTTGGGAAGACAGGTGGAGAAATGTCAGCTTTCTGGAAGAAGCAAAGATCACCATGATGATCCTCCACCATCAGCTTCACTGGACTGGCAACATTGTCCGAATGTCTGTCACTATCTCCCAAAACAGTTACTCTACTCTCAATTCAAGAACAGAAAATAGAATGTTGGTGGACAGCAAACGAAATTTAAACATGGACTTAAAAGCTAACCATAAAAACTATGGCATAGACACTAAGAACTGGGAAGCTCTGACCCTAGAGTGTTCTAACTGGAGACCAGCTGTTACTAACAGTGCTGTGAATTTGAAAAGGCATGAATAGAAGGCAAAAGAAAGAAACGTGCCAAGAGGAAGGCGTATCAAGCCAACCTTTGTCGGGCCTGCCTTCCCCCTGGAAATCTATGTCCTCACTGTGAAAGAACATGCAGATCCAAAATATGTCTCTGCAGTCACCTGCGGATTCACTACCCATACTCGGCACTTGGAAGGCAATCATAGTTGGCTCCGAGTGATAGCCTATGATAATGATTTCATTGATTCTAATATGCCGTTGATTTTAAGGCACATGCTAATTTCAGTCCCACTGTCTTTCACACAGTGAGCTCTGAAAGCTACCATAATGCCTTTTTGCCTTTTACCTGGTCTAATAATACAAATCAACAGAAAATTGCATGAAAGTCTGTTGGACATAAATCTGTAACTAGAGGAAGATTGATGACCAGAGATCTTAAAAGCCTTCAAAAAATAAGGGTCAGAATTGCTTTGACCTTGCTCAGTGGTCAGCATTAGAGTTCTTATTAATGTTCCTTCAAACTGACCCAGTTTGGCAGGGATAGTCCCAATTACTCCTCAGTTATCTGACTTTTTCATGTGCATTTAAAATTTCCCAGTTTCCCTTTCCTCTTTACAGTTTCTCTCTTTGTCTTCAATTGCCTCATTTGATGACATTTGTTTATTACACAAAACTGCTAACTGGATTTATTTTCCTGCTCATTAGTTCAATGCCACTTAGAAAGGAATACCAACCTTACTAGAGTGCATCCTTAGTTCAATTACTTACTTATTTCTTGGTCGGGGCAGGCACATGATATGGACTTAATTGTTCTGCCTTTGAGTCATTTTCAACTCATGGTGTCCCCTTTAGCTGGAGTTTCTTGGAAAGATCTTGTTGTAGGGGTTTTGTTCAGGGAGCTCTGAAGTCAACTGCTCCCCAGCTCCAAAAACCTCCTTTTCTACACACTTTAGAAATAGAGTTCCACGGACAACCAACGAAAGTACTCTTGCATCGTTTGATGGACTTTGCGGGGCTCCATCTTTAAAATGTCTTTAAAGTGTGTCGAAACGTGAGAAAACCAGCATGTGATGAGGTCCTAAGTTGTAAGATTTCCTATTCCTCCCACTGTATGGAGATTTTTAAAAAATCACATCTCGCACTATTAGTACTGCCAGAAGTAAACAATTTTGTATAAGACATGCAGAGTCTTGACTAACATTTCTCCTTTCCAAAAATTTCAAGACGAACAAATGTAGCAAAATGGAACAAAGAAAAAACATTTCTTTTCCCTGTGTAAACTTCACAGTTGCTTAATTATTTGTACTATTGAAACAATAACATCACCAACACTTTAACACCATTTAAAAGTCAGAGAGGATTCAAATGCACATACATAATAGATTCTTTTAAAAAGGGGTATATTCTAGTATCCATGGCAACCAAGTTCCTAAGAGCAATGGGTATGTGAGCAAGATACTATTTAGTATTATGCAAATCTTAAAAACTGGTGTGGTTTCATGAGTGAAAAATATATGGGTGTAAAAGAATGCTTTGTGTTACTCCTGTTTGCTCCATAGGGTAAAATCCCAATAATCATTGGACTTATGTATGTTTCCCTCTGTGTTAAATAATCATCTAATTAAACAGGGCATATTTGTACCAAAAATATTTCATATGATCTCGTTAAAACGTCATTTTATTGTATGAGAAACAATGTACCTTGTTCACAAGCTCATACTGCACTTTATCAGCGCCCCTCATTTTATAGGTTTTGATGTTTTAATAGGACCATTTTCTTGTCCTTCCCCGTCAATCCCTATCTTATTCATGGACCTTACCCAGAGTTTTGCACTAGCCACCCTCTGTATATGTATGTAGCAATTGCTGGCTAGGTTTTAAGTAATTGTCATGCTATGTTGTTTTATAATTATGTTCTTATATTGTGTTTTAAATTCATGAATTATATGTTAATTTATGTTGTGGTTGGATTGTTTCTCATGTAAGCCGCCCTGAGTCCCTTCGGGGAGATGGAGGCAGGGTACAAGAATAAAATTATTATTATTATTAATGTTCATTCTACTATTTATCCATAGACATTTGATGTCTTAGAAATCATAACACTGTAAGCTTGGAAGGTTCTTCTAAACATCTTGCTTGAGTACTTGTGTGATGGTACAATGTGTGAAATAGCCCTGTCGATGATGTTTAGTCTTTGTTCACTGACACTCAATGGCCTTCTCGTAGATAACTTGTATTGAATATGTAAAGTCAGGCTGGACTCTTCGTTAGGCAAGATAAGGTCATCATTCAGAAAGCAATTGTTTGGCCAGGAATAACAATCATGTGGCCTATGTGCTCAGTGCTCTCAGAACATACAGGCCATGTTTTGACCTTAGGAAAACATTTTCCAGGAGGTAAACATTTTGAAAATGTTTTCAAACAATAAAATATCCAAGAATTCAGATCAAGGTTGACAAAATGGCAGCATAGTCCAGAGCTCCAGAAGGGATTAATATTAGTGTGTAGGTCTTGCAGCATTCCTACTCTTGTGTTTGTCAATGGGTGAGTAGCAGCCTCCTGACTGGCCTCTGAGATAGAATGAAAGTCCACAATATCTACAGGGGTTTAGCTCCAGGACCACATCTACCCACCATGGATACCAAAATCTATGGATGCTCAAGTCCCATTATATACAATATTGTCCCATTATATACAATGCTATATAAAATGAACAATTCAAACTTGTGTTGGACAAGTTCTGTGAAATAATGTGAGGCTGCTAAAGAGTGTGCCTATACATCAGAATATGGCAAAATCAAGATTTTCTTTTGGGATTTTTTTTCTGAATATTTTCAAGCAATGTTTAGTTGAATGATGAAGATATGGAAGGCCAATTGACTGTTTGCCATCTTGTCTCAGGCAGCAAAATGTATTGGGCTGACCTTTTTAGAGACAGGAAGGTTGAAGGGAAAGCGTTCATATGTTTGCACAAGAAAGCAATTAATTCAATGTTATATTAATTAGATTTATATTGAGAAGGGAACTTTTATTGTAGTTAAATTAATTATGAGATATTTAAATTTACACTATTACCCTGAATCTTTATAAGAATCAAAATGAAAAACTCATCCATGATTTTATACTTGTTACAGTTTTCAACTTGGGAGAAAAGGAAACAACTGCATGAATTTTTGTAAACCATATTTCTCATTCATTCTCCAGTTGACTCACAGGGTATGAATAAAATTTAAAATAAATACACATGGGAAGAATGCAGGAAATGTTTTTTTAAATAAAATAAAATAAAATAAAATAAACTATAAGCAAGACCCATCAACAAGAATTTTTTATAACATAAATCTTAGATACACAATATTATTAACAGTGACAAAGAATATACATGAGATTATAGATGAACACACTACACTCCAGTGGTTCTTCTGAAATTCCCATCACCAGTATACAGAAATAACAATTCTCTTTTTCAGATAAATGGACAGTTCAGCAATGATACAGCTCATGATGCTGAGGGACAAAAAGGAAAATGTATACTGCATGTTTTGGTAAAGTAAACTCCGATATAATATCAAAATACTAGACCATATATAATTTCTGAATCTCTAGGCCATATAGAACTTCTGAATCCATCCTTGGAAACTTCAATAGTCCTTTAAGTCAGAAAATTAAGGAGCATATTTTTGTGAGTGTAAACATGAAAGGCAGTTTTATGTTTGCCAAAGCAGCAATTTGGCTCAGACAGTAGGACTTGGAGAAGAATCCTGTCTGTCACATGTTAAATTGGAGAACGCTTTTGTGGAAGAAATAATGCAATTATGTAATTCTGAAAATGTGATGACTCATGGGCCTTGTAGTCCTGTTCCTAGTACTATTGTGGCAGATGAAGAGGAAAACATGGGGTTTTCACCGGTTCAGCAAGAGCCGGAGTCTCTTCACCTGCAGGATGTTGATGTTTGCCCTCAAGAATTCAGCCAAACAGGCCTTGGGCAGAACTCCCCTCCGTTTCCCAGGAAGGAATCTTATGCTAGAGAAAGGGGAGTCAGAGAAGCCCAACGAAGGAGTTTACGCATCGCTGCCAAAAATCAAGCCGATTAGGCCTGCTTCCCTTGGGAAATTCTAAGGAGTCACACATCTGGACAGAGTTGGTTTCGTTTCCCGTTCTCTAGGGAAAGAGTTCTGTTGGCGGGAAAACGAGACCCAATATAGGTGTTTGGCGCGAGGGATTCTTTGCGGAGTCAATTGATCAGCTTCAGGAGAGAGATCGTGTGTGGACTTCGTAATCCCAGTTCCTTGCTTCCCGGATCAAGCTTCAAGCCTTGCCCTGCCTCGCGGTTTTGCCACGGACTCTGTTTCATGCTTCATGTTTTGCCTTGTCTCCAGTCACGGATCTAGTCAAGAATCAAGTTTATTTCCAGCCTTGTTGTCAAGCTTCATTGGACTTTAAGACTCTGTTATTTCCCCACACTATTGCTTGGCAAAGTGTGTGTTTCGGTCAAGTGGATTAAAACTTTGAACTCTAATATCATTTATTGGACAATACATTTTTGGACTATATTTGACCTCATTTGAAAGGTCTGCTTCTGAACTATATTCTTCACTTGTTTTTATTGATTTTATATATTTCTTTAATAAAGATATTAGATAGAGACTGGCCCCTGTGTAAGGTTATTGGTGCTCTGCTGCCAGGGTTCTGACAGAAAAAAAACAGTCCTCATTGGAATTACTAGCAGAACTGTGACTGTAAGGATGTGAACAAGTAGCTGGTATGAATTTCTTGAAATGAGTGGAAGGATACAAGATCCTATTTCTTTAATACTTTAGGCTGTCAGACATACTCAAGATTAGGATGGTTAATATCAACAATCCATCAAAGCCACGGATAGCTCTGCTGGGTGTTCTTATCATTCCAACAGCCTTAGAGCTCATAGGTAGTTTAAACACAGACTGCCATATGCCTTCTATCATCAATAAGGAATGCTAAGCCTAGTGGGCCCTTTCTCAGAAGGATAATATGATACAGCCTAGAATTTGCCCTCACCTTACTATGTGCGAGCAGAAAGTAAATGAATTTAACTTGATGCTTGTACTTCAGAGCATAATGCCCTTGAAAGGGGTGGGGGACTATTCTCTCGCACAAAGTATTTAACTATTCTCAGTTCTTCCCTGTTCTTTTCTAGAGCCACTACTTGATAAAATATAAAAGCAGCATGAACAACACTTTTTTCCATTCTTTCCTCATCGTGATGGTCTTTTTCTCTTGTTTACAAATAGACTGCTTTCTGGCACTCTTCCTTTGCAAAATCAATATTAGATTAAAGCTTCTTATAGCAAAATGCCAAAGACAACATTTGATGATTCTTGTTCCTTCTCAGGGTTATGTCTAATCCTGACATGATACAGCCAGAGTATTTTTTAGTCTTATATACTTCAGTGGGAGATTCAAGGTGCCATTCTCCTCTACAACATAGAGTACTTGTAAGACTTCTGAATATGGACAGAACTTCTAGAATCCTGACCTGAGCCCCAACTTGTATAAAAGGTTGTTGTGGGGACAAAATAGGGCCTCTGATGCCACCACAGCTTCCACATCTTTAAAGATTACATCAAAAGGAAAGGAGATTCCACCTGAACATCAGGAAGAACTTCCTCACTGTGAGAGCTGTTCGACAGTGGAACTCTCTCCCTGGGGCCGTGGTGGAGGCTCCTTCTTTGGAGGCTTTTAAGCAGAGGCTGGATGGCCATCTGTCGGGGGTGCTTTGAATGCGATTTCCTGCTTCTTAGCAGGGGGTTGGACTGGATGGCCCATGTGGTCTCTTCCAACTCTACTATTCTATGATTCTATGATTCTATGAAAAAGATCTACATTCTAGACACACAGGCTTGGGCCAGTCTAATATTTGAGTCCTATTGAAAGTTGATTTCAACACTAAATCATTCTGGATACGCACAACTGACCTTGCCAATAGACAGAATGAGATGGCTGTCTGCAACTAATTGTAGACACTGATACAAACCTTGAGTGAGAAAGAAGAGACACCCTCCCTTGATTTTAACTTGATATGTGTCCATCCATGTTTGATTCTGTTCAAAGTATTGTCCAATACAGGATGTATTGCAATGCAAGAATGTACACATAAAAATTGATAATGAAATTATTCCTTAAATAGAAATTGATTCCTGTCTGTAATCTAAAAGCTCGAAGAATGTCACTGTGCACTTATATCAATAGTGTAAGCTGAATTTAATGAGAGCTCTTTTTCCATTGAAGTCATCTTCTACAATGAAGAATAAAGTGTCTGGTCCTTATCCAACAATCCCATATAGATGAGATTACAACTGATTCTTAGACACTGACATTCAACACAATTTAGAGCTGCGTCAACCTGAGAATCTATCAGGAATTCTTCAGACTCATCTTCATTTGTCTCTGTGCTGTCTCCTAAACCATCAATATTCTAGTCTTTACAACTTATCTACTCATTTTCGTGAGCAAAGAGTAAGGTAAATCAACTGGTTCATAGATTGCTTCACTGCTGGGTCTAATACTCCCTTTTGTTTTGTATCAACTGAAGCTGAAAATTTGCAGAGGGGCATAAATTAATTTGATATGTAGCCTGCAGTAGCAAAGTGCATTATGAAGATGATTATACAATTCACACTTCCTGAACTAAAGCATACGCACCTTAATAAAAACTCAGCCAAACTGCATATGGAAAAAGGAGCATTGCAGATTTATCTACTTTCTCCCCATGTTCTTTCATAGCTCTGCCTACCTTTTGTTCCCTTTCTCCACACTTTTGTGCTTTTATGTTTGCAAATGATAAATTTTCTCATGTTTTACATTTTATATTTCGTTTATCTCTTTATTTTGTATTCATTTTCCATGGAAAATGGAATGAGTCTTTAGAATAATACAGTAGATATTGAGTTTTTAAATTGCTATTGGGTATATGCTGCCTAAGAAGGTTATCTGATCTCTAACTTAATCATGTGAAAATATTGCTACAGGAAAGCAGGCTTGGTAACAATGAGACACCTTTGCTTTCATAAAATTTATTTAACTATACAGCCATTATGAAGCATTAATACAGAATTCCCTCCACTTTCTGCCACATTTAGGGAAGATTTATTGTACACAGCAATTGGGTTCATAGGGAAAAAACACAAATCGGTAAATACAAATGACTTCATATGGGGGGCTATTTAAGCTTATCAAGAAAAATCACTCAGTTACATATTTTCAAGATGCCGAAAGAGATGAATTGAACTTAGATTTTGTATGGTCACAAGACTGGAAGAAAGAAGAAAACAATAGTTGTCTAAAAAGGTTGTGAAAAAAACCACAATGAATTTCCACCTTAAATATTATGCACCTTTGAAAAATACTGTAGAATTTTAAACTATATGGTGACCATATCTTGTCAGCTTCTGCCCTGCCCGAAAAAAGATACACATTGTTTTCTCTGGTCTGATAGCTGGATATTGGAAGCACACAATTTGTACTGCCTTGTACAAATATTTGTCTGATGTCGCTTAATGGAGTTACTGTAATGTTAATTTAAT
Source organism: Anolis carolinensis (assembly GCF_035594765.1). Taxonomy (NCBI): domain Eukaryota; kingdom Metazoa; phylum Chordata; class Lepidosauria; order Squamata; family Anolidae; genus Anolis; species Anolis carolinensis. Next base: position 164,517,772 of record NC_085844.1, on the reverse strand, counting down.
ATAGTGTTCTCTGCTTCACACAGCTGCTGCCTAGCTAAACAAGTGGCAGTAGTGCTGACGGGAGCCATCCATTTAGCAATAGTCTACCTAACAGAGCTTTCCCCCAGGAAAAGCAGCCAAAGATTTCCTTCACTTCAAATGCCTATCTTCCAAATCTTCATTTTACCATCTGCTGACTTTAGCAAACTATTCCAATTGCTGACAGTTCCCCTTATCTCTTCAAGTCAACCCTTTGTCTGTTTATGTCAGAGTGCTTAGTACCCAAATCCAGCTAGCCTAGTACACAAGATGGAAAATCCCACAAGCACAACTAACCATCCTTTCTTGATGCCCCACATTTACTGTCTGAAATGACCTAATTAGGTTGCATCACAATAGAGATGGATCATCTGGGAATACATCAGATGAGTAGTAGAAAGGATTGTCTTCACTGAGTTCCTTGAAGTCTCTCAGTAAAGCTCCAAACTCTGACATTGGACCCTCACATCCCAATCTGGATCTTGCTTTTCTCATATTGGAAAGGCCTTAAATGGGTGTGGCTGCAAGTGACAGTGTGTGAAAATAAAGAGCTCCAAGGTTCCTCATTTCTAACATAAATTTCGTTATAATTCAGATCATCTGACTTTAGGAGGGTTTTTCAATAAATGGAGAGGGAGCCAGAAGACATTTTTTTAAAAAAAAAAAACCATTCCTGGCATTTCTGCCTTGCAAACAAGAACCCAACAAAGGCTTCAGCACTTGAGAGCTTCCCCTTATAGCTTCCTTTCTCTTAGAATTGCATCCTTCATGTCCTTATAAATATAACTGCATTTATCAAAGAATATTATAAAATCCAAAATTGTCTCGGAGAAGATTTATCATAGGAAATTGTACACAAACAATTTTCAACATATAAATGCTTAACCATCAACCATTAGTGTTATTTCTTTCTTTCATTGCCTTCTGACTAAAAAAGGGTGTATTAATCCTCAAGAAATAAAATATCCATTAGGTTCCCAATGGATCTGATGCATGAAGATTTAATACTAATATGTTTATCTGATGCATTCTGTAACTTTGGATAAATAATTCATTCACAAAATTATATGGAGGCTCACAGTGCCATATTTGTAGGCCTAAAAGTTAGATTTCCAGTAAACTTCTTGATTTGAGAATGTCTAAGTCAGCATTTGATCAGCATTTTAATGCAGTGGCAACCATCAAAGGGACCCTAAATTAACCATCTCTTCAAGGATTTTGAACTGTCACCCTTAATTCAGGGAAAACCAGATCAAAATTATAGGAAATCAGAATGTAGGGTAGATATCACTGGTGTGTATAGATTCTGTAGCAACAAAATGTATCCATTATTCATACTTCTAAAAGACCAGATAAATGGAAGAGATAACTAAAAAGTCATTGCTGAGACCCGATATGTTGCTTGTGCTGGATAAATTTGCATTCCCATAGTTTAATGGTTACAGCACTTTTCTGCTAATTATCACCATTCTGCAGCCAATTTTGTATCTGTCAGTGGGCCTGTCCTGTTCTCCAATAGCCAATGTACAGTGGCTGCTTCTGCAATCGCCTTGAATAAATTGCAGGTATATTAATAGCTTCACATTATTATAGAAGTCACAACTATATTGCTGGAATCCTGTTGATTTGTTCCAACTAGAGTAGATCTATTGAATGATACACAATAACCAAACAAATATATCCGCAATGTAAGGGAGCTAGATATGTATGACACCAACATTATTGCAGCCTCAATGTACAAACTGGCAGCATCTCCTAAAGCAGATATGCACAAGTTAGCAGTATTAGGTAGGGGCCAAAATGAAAAAAGCTAAACATTCTCAGGCCACAGGTAAGTCTTTAGTGCAGTAGTTCTCAACCTGGGGTCCTCAGATGTTTTTGACCTTCAACTTCCAGAAATCCTAACAGCTGGCAAACTGGCTGGGATTTCTGGGAGTTGTAGGCCAAAACACCTGGGGATTCACAGGTTGAGAACCACTGCTTTAGTGCATCACTTTCCAAGCAGAGGTATAATTAATGATTACAATATTTTGCAAATAAACTACATTATAAAATTGGAAATTTTAATTAGCACCAAGTAATTATACTAATAAGATATTTATTCATCATGAAATTGCATTGATGTTAGAAAAATATTTTGCTAAGTGATACACGTTTGAATACATTTTTTAGATTTTCTTAATGCTTATATTTAGTTAATGGAACATGTTACACTTCTTGTCTGCAATCAGTTTACTGTACTCCAGAATCATGTTTGAAACCAACATCTTCAAAATATAATCTATGTAGTCATCCATTAAAGTTGCTTGTTGCTTGTTTTTTATTCAAGTTCACAATGGAGAAGGTTAATTCACATATGTAGGTACTCCCAAATATGTTAAAAACCAGTAAAGCATCATCTTACAGATTTTTAAATTTCCCTTGTCCAAACTCCTGTAGAAGTTGAGAAGTATCTTTCAAATCAGTGCTCTCATCCATTGCTAAATAATAATAGCTGAATTCATTTGCCTTCTGGTTTAACTAATCGTTAAAGTTATTGGAAATATTAGGTTTCAAAATTAGATGACAGTACAATTTCACTTTTTGTTATAGATGATATATGGAATTTGTGACATTTTAATACCTTAACTAATACGTGTAAAGGTAATAGAGATGAAGAATTAGATGTAACAACTATAATTTTATATAATGTCTTTCCCTCCGTCCACTCAACCTACTGTCTCTTCCCCGGCGACAAACTAGATATTTGTAAAGAGTTAATCTACTAATAAAAACTCCATTACCCCAGCATGAGATCGGATCTGTCAGATTCGTCCATGTTGAATTGTTTCAGTGACGTGGAGGAATGGGCATTCTTGAGAACGGTGCCTTAGGTCTCCTCTAGAGTAAGGGGATTGAGAGGGAAAGTCAAGTATCCCAGAAGTGGTGTCTACTTTAAGAACAATGCCTTGAGTCTCATCTAAAGTAACAGGATTGAGAAGGAAAGTAAAGTATCCCAGAAGTTGTATCTTGAAAAACTATTGTTCCCCTTTGAGATTTTTTGATGATTTGGCTGCTTTAATTTGTTTTCATTGGTGCCCAATTTGGTTAAATCAGGATGTTTTGATTTGAAATGGTGATCAAGATTGTATTCTTTAGGAATGGTTATTACTTCTCAGCAAACAAGGGGTCAATATAAGTCAGGGGTCCTCAAACTTTTGAAGCCGAGGGCCGGTCCAAAATCCTTCAGACTGTTGAGGGGCCGGATTATCATTTGAAAAAAATACAAACAAATTCCAATGCACACTCTATATGTCTTATTATGCATGAGTTAGGGCCTTTTACCCTAGCACTTAAGACCTGGCTCTTTACTAGAGCTTTTAATCTTAATTTAATTTAAGTTAATTTTATCAATATTTGTATGTATGTATTTTTATCCTTTACAATTTTATCTTGTAAATCACCTAGAGCATCTTGGATGGAGGGCGATTAATAAATAATTAAACTTAATTAAACCAGCGTTTTCATAAAGAGTGCACAGCCAACTTGAGGCAAAAAGGAGCATGACATGCCAAAAATGAAGTACAGTAGAGTCTCACTTATCCAACACTCGCTTATCCAACGTTCTGGATTATCCAACGCATTTTTGGAGTCAATGTTTTCAATATATTGTGATATTTTGGTGCTAAATTCATAAATACAGTAATTACTACATAGCATGACTGCGTATTGAACTACTTTTTCTGCCAAATTTGTTGTCTAACATGATGTTTTGGTGCTTCATTTGTAAAATAATAACCTAATTTGATGTTCAATAGGCTTTTCCTTAATGCCTCCTTATTATCCAACATATTCGCTTATCCAACATTCTGCCAGCCCGTTTATGTTGGATAAGTGAGACTCTACTGTATATTAAACATACAGCTATGGAAAAAAAAAAGTAATTTAATGATGATGATGATGATTTGTAGTGCAAAAACAACAACAAGAAGAACAATGAAAGAACAATACAATATTTTAAAATAAAAACAATTTTAACCAACATACATTTATCAGGATTTCAATGGAAAGTGTGGTCCTACTTCTGGCCAATGAGATAGTCACGTTTATTAGGGTTGTTGTTGTTGTTGTTGTTGTTGTTGTTGTGTGCCTTCAAGTCATTTCAGACTTTGGGTGAGCTTAAGTCTAAAATTTATTTATTATTTATTTACTGCATTTATTTACTACATTTGTATCACACCCTTCTCACCCCAAAGGGGACTCAGAGTGGCTTACAAATTATATGTACATACAATATATTATATTATTAGCATAGCACAATATTAGCATTATATATTACTATATTGAACTATACCACTATACTGTAATATTATTAGTAATATATATGTAATATATAGGCTTGCTCAAATAATTCGATTTCCCCGTTACCCGTTATTAATTCGTTATTTTCGTTTGTTTTGAAGCAATATACGGCCTTGATTGTCCACACGTCTGGATATCGCGGTTTCGAACCGCGACTGGCTGTTTTTAGTTATGTCGTCGTTTTTTTCGTTTTTTAAAAAAGCTTTTGCAAATCACCCAAACTTGTTTAAGTGCACTGGGGCAACCTAGCGTGTTGTTTGCACCTTGTGGCCAATCAGAGAGCACGTTTAACCAGGGGGAGGGGCTGGTAGGACGTCCTGAATGAAAAGAGCGAGCACAGGGAGCCTCGTGGCTCATTTGCACTGGGAATCTGGAGAGGGTGGAAGGGAGATTCTGGGCAGGCAGGCAGGCAGGCAAGATTGCTGCGTCACAGCTTCCTTGGCTGTGTCTGAGCTAGAGCTAGGCTACAGAAGACCGGGAGAAAAGGTTGGGTGGGTGAGTTTGGGTGGTGTGGGTTTGGAAACTGTTGGGTGTTTCATTTTTTAATTTTTTGCAAAGGGCCTATGGGTGTTTTTTTCCTCACGAGATTGGCGTTTTCCATTTTCCACCGGGCCAGCAATTTTTCTGCAGCGCCATTTTTTCTGTTGTTCTGTTTCTGTTTCTGTCTTCTTTCTTTTTTCAACGCAAAAGGGTTTTTGGAAACAAGGGAGCCTGATTTGGCCCTTGCCAGCTCAAGCAGGGCTGTTTGTCTGTGCCAGGGACGCTGTCTGTGAATCAAAAGCCAAGTTTGGCCAAAGGATCGCAGCTCCCATAATCTCAAATACACCTCCTTTTGGGGAAACAAGGGAGCCTGATTTGGCCCTTGCCAGCTCAAGCAGGGATGTTTGTCTGTGCCAGGGACGCTGTCTGTGAATCAAAAGCCAAGTTTGGCCCAAGGATCGCACCTCCCATAATCTCAAATACACCTCCTTTTGGGGGAACAAGGGAGCCTGATTTGGCCCTTGCCAGCTCAAGCAGGGCTGTTTGTCTGTGCCAGGGACGCTGTCTGTGACTCAAAAGCCAAGTTTGGCCCAAGGATCGCACCTCCCATAATCTCAAATACACCTCCTTTTGGGGAAACAAGGGAGCCTGATTTGGCCCTTGCCAGCTCAAGCAGGGCTGTTTGTCCGTGCCAGGGACGCTGTCTGTGAATCAAAAGCCAAGTTTGGCCCAAGGATTGCACCTCCCATACTCCTTTGTAGAACTGGAAAGTACAGGTATCCCCTTGTAAACTACTAAAAATAACTAAAACTGTTATAGACGGTTTTGCGGCAGTTAATAGACCCTGAACAGAACACGTTGCCAATCAAGAAACAACAAATATTTCCCACCAGTTACATAACCCCTTTCCATCCTCCCTTCTGTCTCCTGAAAACACTCCCGTTATCATGAAGCGTTCAGCTGTACGCGGGTCTGGGGGAGCAAGTCCTGCTAGTGGTAAAGCAACAGCCAGGACACTGTGGGGGGCCAAAAAAGTTGGGGTGGGTCCCATGCGTCTGGAACGCCGAACTATGGGAGTGGGTGGACTTGATGAAGAAGCTGGCTGTTCGAATGCAGAAAGTTTACAGCCCTCCACCCGGAGCCAGTTGTCGTATGGAGCTGAGACCACAGTACGATCAATGGAACATACAGGTGTTGCAGTCCTGGAACTACAGGTGGTGGATAGTGAGGATATAGATAACCCCACCCCTCCACCCGCTACTGACAGTGAGGAGGAGGTAGAGGAGGTTGTACCATCAAACCAAAAACCTTCTCTATCTGACGAAAGGGTGCCCTCGACTCCTATCTCTGTGGGCGTCGCCACAGTGTCTGTGGGGAGGCCAAGGTCATATATTTGGGACCATTTCCATGTCTACTCTCAGAGTGCTACTTTGGCAGTTTGTAGACACTGTGGGGCAAATATCAGCAGAGGCAGAGACCTGAGACATCTTGCGACCTCGGGGTTGAGCTCTCACATGAAGCGACACCATCCCTCCGTTTTGGTAGGAGGGGGAACTGCAAGCCCTTCCAGTGGCAGCCTTAGCACACAAAGTTCTCCTGGTGAAGATGGTGGAAGGCAGACACAGTCCACCCTGGAGGATTGGGCCATTCCATTACCCAGGAAGAAAACGGGGGAAACATTACTCACACCCCAGCAGATAACCCAAAGTGTGGGAGAGATGATTGCCCTAGATCACCATCCCTTCCGCCTGGTTGAACAAGAAGGCTTCGTACGCCTTATGAAAAGACTGTGCCCCCGCTACAAAATCCCCTCCCGTCACACCTTTTCCAGAAAAGTTATTCCCGGATTGTACGAGGGCTGTAAGGAACGCATTATCCAGATGTTGCGTAGCGCCATGGGAGGACACATCCATTTTACCTCTGACATATGGTCAAGCTTGGGAGGAGGCCATTCCTACCTCTCTCTCACGGCACATTGGTGGGAGAAGGAAGGCAGTATGGATACATCCCATCGTTGGGCACTCCTCGCATTGGAGGTAGTTGATCATGATCACAAGGCAGAGACCATCTGCAGCTACCTGGAAAACATGATGGGGGAGTGGATGCAGTGTAGGCCGGAAGAAATGAGGAGGGGCTTTATGGTGACTGACGCTGGTAAAAATATGATCAAAGCGGTCGAAAGTGCCGGGTTTCAGAATGTGTCCTGCATGGCCCATTTGCTTCACAATACCGTCAAGGAAGGTTTAAAGAGCCCGGAAGAGCAGCCAGCCAGCACCGCAAACATCTCCCTGCTGATCGAGCGCTGTAGAAAGATTGCGGGCTACTTCCACAGGAGCATCAAGGCAGCCCGGCAGCTGAGAGACAGGCAGAGCCTTGAAGGCCTCCCACAGCACAAGCTGCTCCAGGACGTCTCCACTCGGTGGAATTCAACCTTTAAAATGCTTGAACGCATGGTCGAGCAGCAGAAGGCGGTACACGGCATCTCCCTCACATTGGTTGCGCCTGTTAGCAAGCTTGTTCCAAATAAGCAAGAGTGGGACACCATCTCCCAGCTAGTAGACGTACTAAAGCCATTCAAACATGCCACTGAGACCCTTTCGGAATCAAAAGCCCTTCTTAGCCAGGCAGTGCCCATGGTCTTGAGGCTAAGGAGGCACCTAGAAAGGCTTGGGGCCGGTCGAACACTGGACTCCCTGGCTGGACCGCTGACACCGCAGGCCCAGGAGGTGGTGAGGAGGTTGTCCTTTGCTGTACGGAAACGCCTTGAGCCACTTCTTTCCAGCAAGGTCCATATGCTGGCGGCCTTGTGTGATCCACGGCTAAAGTACAACGTCTGCCCAAAAGACTTTACCGTGTGGAAGGCCCAACTAGTTAACCTTGTGAGGGAGGACTTTGCTGCCAGGGTGGAGGAAACGGGCACAGCGGCCCCTCTTCCGGAAATGCCTGTCACCCCCAGCACTAGCGCTAGTGGTGAGACTGAAAGTCCCGGGGAGCCGGTAGTGGGTTGCCGTAGGGATACGGATCTCCAGCCGCGACCAGGAATTTTTTTTTTGCAGAGACGGTGGCCATACTTGCCTGCTCTGAAGAATCCTCTTTGCTGGCTTCTGCTCAAAAGGTAGACTCGGCCGAATGCTCGGTCAACACGTACTTTGAGGAGCCTCCTGAGATAATTTCTTGTGATCCATTGGCCTATTGGGCTTCACGTGAACACATGTGGCCGGATCTGTCACACGTAGCCCGCCAGTTCCTCAGCTGTCCTCCCACCAGCGTGCAGAGCGAAAGGGTCTTCAGCATAGCGGGAGATGTAGTCACGCCCCACCGCAGCTTGCTGGACCCGCAAACAGTAGAGAAACTGGTTTTCCTGAAGGCCAACCTTCCCGTGTTGAATTTCCCAGATTTGGATTTTGACACCGACGGCTCCTAGAGCAACAGTTCTCCTCCTTGAAGCAGCTCTGCTTCAGAGTAACTTTGGCTAATTTTGTGTGTGGCCGGGGGGGGTTGCCCCTTTGGACTCTGTCCAACAACTCTCTCCTCTAACCTACAATGCTTTCCTCTCTCTTTTCCCTTCCTTTCTCGTCTTTATCATCACTCACCGTTGCCCACTGTCGTTTTTGGGTTCATCAATCTCAAGGGGCCGTTTCCCGAATCATTGAATCATGGAATCATAGAAAAGTAGAGTTGGAATAGAACTCATGGGCCATCGAGTTCTCCCCCAACTAAGACGCAGGACGTTTCATTCAAAGCATCCCCGACAGATGGCCATCGAGCCTATGCTTAAAAGCTTCAAAAGAAGGAGTTTCCAACACAGTCCGGGGAAGACAGTTCCACTGCCAAACAGCCATCACAGTGAGGAAGTTCTTCCAGATGTACAGGTTGAATCTCCATTCCTGTTGTTTGAAGCGACTGCTCCGTCCCGTTGTCTTCAGGGCAGCAGAAAATAAGCTTACTCCCTCCTCCCTATGACTTCCTCTCACATATTTGTTCATGGCAATGATGTCTCCTATCAGCCTTCTCTTCTGCATGCTAAAACATGCCCAGCTCTTAAACCCTCTCCTCATACTGCTTGTTCTCCAGACCCTTATTCATTTTAGTCGCACTCCTCTTGACACTTTCAAGCTTGTCAACATCTCCATTTATTTGCGGTGCCCAAAGTTGGACTCAGTATTCCAGGTGTGGTCTGACCTAGGCAGAGTTGAGGGGGAGCATGACTGCCTTGGATCCATTGATGCAGGCCTAAAGACCATTGGATATTTGATCTGTCGCAACCCATAGTAGGCTAATTGTTATCTTGTTGTCCACGAGGACTCCCTGATGTTTTTCTCACACACTGCTGACAAGCTAGGCGTCCAAAAATCAGTCGCTTGGATTTCCATTATTTATACCGGAGTGAGGTAGCTTTGATTTGTCCCTGTTGAACTTAATAAAATTTCTTTTGGACCATCTCTGTAGTCTGAAGTTACAAAACGTTTCCTCTCCTGTAATACTGACGCTGTATAGGTAGAAGGATATTCTGTGGGAAATTAGTCCATACAAGCCAAGGTAGGAAATGCTTCCTCTTTGGGTTCAGTACGGATTTCATTCAATTTTGTTTTTTTTTTGGTCAATTAATATTTCCCTCATGAGCCATGAATGTTTGGTCTTCTCCAGATCCTCGCAGTTCCTGTACAGAAAGAGCACTGTTATATTTGATGTGGATACTTTGGATAATCATTTTAGGTAAAGGAATACGCCAGACTCTCACTTTACAGAGATATCTGTCCATCTGAACCTTTGAGGATGTGTTTTGCCGCAGGGATTAATACTACACTTCGACCTTGGCCAGCACTTCTCTAAATTTTCATCTTTCACTCTCCCTTCGGCTTGAGCGGGTGTGGTCGACGCAGTGGTCGCGGGACGGCCGCCTTTGGGTCCCCTAGCCCTCTGCCCGCTTACGCGGAGGGTGCCTTTTTCCCGTCTGGGCGTGTGCCTTTGCGGCTGCTTTCGAGGTGTGGGCGCAGGTTACGTCTCGTGGGAACTGTTTTTTGCTGGCCTGTTGGTATAACAATAGAAGAGGGTGGAATGATCCAAGACAGTGGGACAGTGTCCCATTCACCTAAAAAGGCAGTGTATTCAACGTTGTGGCCGCGGGACGGCCGCCTTTGGGTCCTCTTGCCCTCTGGCCGCTTACGCGGAGGGTGCCTTTCGCCCGTCAGGGCGTGTGCCTTTGCGGCTGCTTTCAAGGTGTGGGCGCAGGTAACGTCGAGTGCGAACCGCTTTTTGCTGGCTTGTTGGTATAACTCAGAGGGTGGAATCATCAAAGACAGTGGGACACCTACGATTTTGCCAGCATTTCTCCAAATGTAAACCTTGTGTCCCATCACCCTGAAAGGCTGTGATTGACGCTGTGGCTGCGGAACGGCCACCTTTGGTTGTTCTTGCCCTCTGGCCGCGCACGCGGACGGTGGCGTTTGCCCGTCAGGGCGTGTGCCTTTGCGGCTGCTTTCAAGGTGTGGGCGCAGGTTACGTCGAGTGCGAACCGCTTTTTGCTGGCTTGTTGGTATAACTCAGAGGGTGGAATCATCCAAGACAGTGGGACAGTGTCCCATTCACCTAAAAAGGCAGTGTACTCAACGTTGTGGCTGCAGAACGGCCGCCTTTGGGTCCCCTTGCCCTCTGGCCGCGCACGCGGACGGTGGCGTTTGCCCATCAGGGCGTGTGCCTTTGCAGCTGCTTTCGAGGTGTGGGCGCAGGTTACGTCGAGTGGGAACTGTTTTTTGCTGGCCTGTGGGTATAATGATAGAAGATGGTTGAATCACCGATAAAAGTGGGACACCTTGGCCTTTACCACTTTTCAAAATTGTCTTCTTTCACTGTACCATTGCCTTGAGCGGGTGTAGTCGACAGTATGTGATGACAATCTTCCACAGACTCATAAATAGAGAATCAATCCACTCAGAAACTCTGTTTTGCTTTTAAAAGCAATTACTTATGTCTTCATGTTCCCTTTTGAATCAACATTTGTGCTTTGTCTCTACTTTGGATTCATTACTACTCCATTACACACAATATCTTTCATAATTGTACTTCCTCAACTTTACTTTAACTGTATACCAACAGAAGTCATTTCCCTCTATCCAGCTCATCTGCTGGAGAACTTTAATAACACCAGAAATACACACAAGTCTTCCCTGAAGTGCAACTCCATGGAAACATGTACCCAACATCAGAGCCTTAAAAGCTTCCTCTTCCAAAAAGCCTTAGAGGTCTGTGTGGTCGTTCGTTGCCTATTGAAGAATTGGTTGCCAGGCCAATAGTATTTTGCACTGTATTGTTTTTTAACTGTCAAACTACCTCCTCTCTATTCAGCCCTCGGACCAGAGCCGTGTTTTTACACCACTGTTTTTTAAGCTGGTAATGCTGTATGCTGACTGTGACTTCTGTTATATTATATGTCTCATTGACCCAACATTTCGTTGAATATAGAAGAGTCTCACTGATCTAAGCTGAATGGGCCTACCTAAGGTTAAATAAGGAAATATCTGGGATAGGACTTGTAAAAGAAAAGCGTATTACACATCATAAGAGGTTATGATTTTCCTAATAAAGCACCAAAAATTCATGTAATACAACCAATGTGACAGAAGAAGTCATTCAATATGCAGTACGCATTAATGTTATGTTGTTATTGCTTAATTTATGAATTTGGCTGAAAAATATCACGATATAATGGAATCATGACTACATAAATGGCTTTTTTTTCCAGAGGCTAGACGGTTTGCTGTCATGGCGTGTGTCTTTGTGTCATGGGTTGTGGGGAGTGGGCGTGGTGCCGGCCAACGGTGGCCGGCCCCCCTGGTCTAAGGGGATTGGGCACACATTTCAAAAGCAGGCGTAACGAAAGCATGCCCTTCCCCATGTGGGTTCTGTGGTGTGTGCGTGGTGCCGGCCAACGGTGGGCCCGGCACCCCTGGTCTAAGGGGATTGGGCACACATTTCAAAAGCAGACGTAACGAAAGCATGCCCTTCCCCATGTGGGTTCTGTGGTGTGTGCGTGGTGCCGGCCAACGGTGGGCCCGGCACCCCTGGTCCGAAGGGCTTGGGCCCACATTTTGAAAGCAGACGGAAAGTAAACATGCCCTTCCCCGTGGGTTGTGGGGTGTGGGCGTGGGGCCGGCCAATGGTGGCCGGCCCCCCGTGTCTGAGGGGCTTGGGCCCACATTTCCTGGTTTTTTTTCTTCTCTCTGTCTCTGGGATGCGTACCGGCCAACTGTGGCCGGCCTATTTTCGGCTGTGGCTGTTTCTTTATTTTCTTTTGTTTTGGCTGCCTGTCGGCCTACGTGGTCGACGTGTTTCCCACGATGCACCGCATCCCTCTTCTCTCGCGGCTGTCTTTCCGCACCCCTTTGTGAGATTTGGCACAGAAGCCTCCTTTGGGGCGGCCACTCTTTCTTCCTGTCTGGGAAGCGTGCCGGCCAACGGTGGCCGGCCTAGTATTTCAATGTGTGGGCCTTTTCGCCTGTGGGTTTATCTTTCTTTTCTTTTCTTTTGTTTTTGCTGCCTGTCGGCCTTCGTGGTCGTGTTTCCCACGATACACCGCATCCCTCTTCTCTCGCGGCTGTTTTTCCGCACCCCTTTGTGCGTTTTGGCACAGAAGCCTCCTTTGGGGCGGCCACTCTTTCTTCCTGTCTGGGAAGCGTGCCGGCCAACGGTGGCCGGCCTAGTATTTCAATGTGCGGGCCTTGCTGCCTGTGGGTTTATCTTTCTTTTCTTTTGTTTTGTTTTTGCTGCCTCACGGCCTTAGTGGTCGTGTTTCCCACGATGCACCGCATCCCTCTTCTCTCGCGGCTGTTTTTCCGCACCCCTTTGTGCGATTTGGCACAGAAGCCTCCTTTGGGGCGGCCACTCTTTCTTCCTGTCTGGGAAGCGTGCCGGCCAACTGTGGCCGGCCTAGTATTTTAACGTGTGGGCCTTTTCGCCTGTGGGTTTATCTTTCTTTTCTTTTCTTTTGTTTTTGCTGCCTGTCGGCCTTCGTGGTCGTGCTTCCCACGATGCACCGCATCCCTCTTCTCTCGCGGCTGTCTTTCCGCACCCCTTTGTGCGATTTGGCACAGAAGCCTCCTTTGGGGCGGCCACTCTTTCTTCCTGTCTGGGAAGCGTGCCGGCCAACGGTGGCCGGCCTAGTATTTTAAAGTGTGGGCCTTGCCGCCTGTGGCTTTATCTTTCTTTTCTTTTCTTTTGTTTTTGCTGCCTCTCGGCCTACGTGGTCGACGTGTTTCCCACGATGCACCGCATCCCTCTTCTCTCGCGGCTGTCTTTCCGCACCCCTTTGTACGATTTGGCACAGAAGCCTCCTTTGGGGCGGCCACTCTTTCTTCCTGTCTGGGAAGCGTGCCGGCCAACAGTGGCCGGCCTAGTATTTTAAAGTGTGGGCCTTTTCGCCTGTGGGTTTATCTTTCTTTTCTTTTCTTTTTTTTTGTTTTTGCTGCCTGTCAGCCTTCGTGGTCGTGTTTCCCACGATGCACCGCATCCCTCTTCTCTCGCGGCTGTCTTTCCGCACCCCTTTGTGCGATTTGGCACAGAAGCCTCCTTTGGGGCGGCCACTCTTTCTTCCTGTCTGGGAAGCGTGCCGGCCAACGGTGGCCGGCCTAGTATTTTAAAGTGTGGGCCTTGCCGCCTGTGGCTTTATCTTTCTTTTCTTTTCTTTTGTTTTTGCTGCCTCTCGGCCTACATGGTCGACGTGTTTCCCACGATGCACCGCATCCCTCTTCTCTCGCGGCTGTCTTTCCGCACCCCTTTGTGCGATTTGGCACAGAAGCCTCCTTTGGGGCGGCCACTCTTTCTTCCTGTCTGGGAAGCGTGCCGGCCAACAGTGGCCGGCCTAGTATTTTAAAGTGTGGGCCTTTTCGCCTGTGGGTTTATCTTTCTTTTCTTTTCTTTTTTTTTGTTTTTGCTGCCTGTCGGCCTTCGTGGTCGTGTTTCCCACGATGCACCGCATCCCTCTTCTCTCGCGGCTGTCTTTCCGCACCCCTTTGTGCGATTTGGCACAGAAGCCTCCTTTGGGGCGGCCACTCTTTCTTCCTGTCTGGGAAGCGTGCCGGCCAACTGTGGCCGGCCTAGTATTTTAAAGTGTGGGCCTTTTCGCCTGTGGGTTTAACTTTCTTTTCTTTTCTTTTGTTTTTGCTGCCTGTCGACCTTAGTGGTCGTGTTTCCCACGATGCACCGCATCCCTCTTCTCTCGCGGCTGTCTTTCCGCACCCCTTTCTGCGATTTTGCACAGAAGCCTCCTTTGGGGCGGCCACTCTTTCTTCCTCTCTGGGAAGTGTGCCGGCCAACTGTGGCCGGCCTATTTCAATGTGTGGGACTTGCCGGCTGTGGCTTTTTCTTTCTTTTCTTTTCTTTTGATTTTGCTGCCTGTCGGCCTACGGGGTCATGTTTCCCACGTTGCACCGCATCTCTCTTCTCTCGCAGCTGTCGTTCCGCACCCCTTTGGGCAATTTTGCACAGATCCTTTCTTTGGGACGGGGTCCTCTGGTTTTTTTTCTCTCTCTCTCTCTGTACGGGATGCATGCCGGCCAACTGTCGGGTCTTTGATGCTGAGATAGACATAGGGGTTCTGATCCCCACGGGGAGTTTTTCTTTCTTTTTGCTCCAATGTTTCCCACTACCCCTGCCAGTGCTTTTAATGGATCCCAACCCTCATGTGTATCTCAGCAGCTGAGCCCCCGCCCTACTGCTTTAGGGAAAGGGGCAGGGGTGTGGGATCCATGCCCCCATGTCTATTTCTGCAGTTTAAGCCCACACCCTGCTGCTTTGGGGAAAGGGGCAGGGGTGGGAGACGGGCCACGGTGGACGGCTCCCCAGGGGAGTGGGATCCAAGCCCCCATTTTGCCATCAGGCAATAAATCAAACCAACATCGCAGAAATCTTACATTTCTTGGGAGGGGGAGGGGCTTGACCACTGGGGTATAATGGCCTCCAATATGGATGCCTGGGGAAAGTCATTGCGCATTGTGGCAGGCAGCAAAATGTGTCTCTTGGCCAATGGCCCCCAATGCCCTAAAATTTTGACAGATTTACGGGCACTGAAACAATGTTACACAAGTAGAAGAAGGATTTTCACAGTGATGGAACCCCTATTGAATAAACAGGAAATAACAATTCAAAAGCAGGAACAGATTTTTTGCAATTGGTAAAGTATTTCTATATGAACTATAAAATTGCACAATAAATCTTAGGAAAGGGCAAACGCTCTGCAATTTAGCAAACAAGCAGGGTGGATTGTGTTCTCCCACTGTACCAAATTTGATCAGTTTAGCTGAAAAAATGAGAGCAGGAGAGCCCCCGAACTCCCCCCCCGGGGCTGTTTTTGGGCGACTGCGCATGCGCGTCTGCCATTAACGAATTAATTTTGAAGATAACGAATTTTCGTTAATTTCGAATTTTTGGGAGGGCGGAATTCGGAAATGCCTTCAGAAACGAAATGCTGACCCCCTCTAGTTTTGAAACGAGTTTAGAATCAAATTTTTCATGGATCGATCAAGCCTAGTAATATAGAATATATAATTAATATTATTATATGGAATTATTATTAGTGTTATATTGTATTGCATTATAATATTATTATCATTATTATATGTATGTACAATATATTATATTATAAAACTGAGGGCGGGGGCCAGGTAAATGACCTTGGAGGGCCGCATCCGGCCCCCGGGCCTTAGTTTGGGGACCCCTGATATAAGTGTTAGAATTGATTTGAAAGAGATTGAGCTAAGGAAGGAAATACTGATCTTGATGTAAAGATTCCAAAGCAACAGAAATTGCTCCTTATTACCTAGCATGTTCCATTGGTTAAAGTTATATATTGTAAAAAGAGAGAGACATAATTTTAGTAATAGTGGAGTTACAATGATTTACCTTTACAGAAAAGCTAGTCCATTTTTCAGCCATGAAATGACTTCAGGCTAGTTCTTCACTGAGCACAAATTGAAATCAATGGAGCTATACCTTTTAGACTTCTTGAAAACCTGACCCTTGAGGTGGGAAGGTCTCTGTTATAGCTTATAACAAAAACTGTAAGCTCAGCACATCTATGGGAAAAACAGTATAGTATAGATTACATTTGCTAAGAGAATGAGCTACAGACCAGGATTCTTCCAGTTCAAAATATTCTCTCTCATCACATTTTACTAGGTTACTAAATGCGGCTATAATCTCTTAGCCTCACTAAAAAAATATTTGAACCTTGGAGTGATAATTAAATGCAGACAGATCTTTCAAGGATAGTGTAGATAATCCAACTAAAGAATCTATTGCATGTTGAGGTGTGGGTCCTATCCACATGAGATAACACACAATATACACAAAAAATCTACTTGGAGAAAGGAAGTCACAACATTATTAGTTAAATGTTGTCTGTGGGACTCGCAAACACACAAGTCTGAATTCAGACATCAACTAGCTCATCTATGAATTTATGAGCCCGATTCCTGGACCACTGTCAGAACCCTCCAGATGATAGGAGAAGATCCATATGAGCAAAAGCCCCTTCCCCCAATGTGATCCCTCTGTCACAAGGGTAACTGGAGACAAGACTCCCAAGCTAGACTAGACTCATTCTGCCCACACTCCCTGAAACCCACAAGGGAATTAACTTCCCAGTGTGCCTCTGAGATAATGTTTCTAGATGTCCTGAATCCAGGATCCATGCCAATTGCCTCCCCTCACCCACAAAGTTGTAACAAATAGAATAAAGGGTGACATTCAAAAATAAAGTGGCAACTGTCTGAAAGAGCAGAGGGTTTTTTTAAAAAAAACTTCAACCCCTCATCTGACAAGAGTGACATCTTCATCAGGGCCACTGTAGTCAAGTGCCACTGGCCAATGAATCCAAACTGAAGTTTGAATTCTTTGGCTGCATTGGCTTCTTGGAAGATGACCCAAGTCAGAAGCCATTTCAGAGGGAAACTGCTGCTCTCTGCTTTCAACTTGCACCATGAAAGCCTTGTCAGTAAGTGATAGAGGACCCTTTTGAGCACTGTACAGCCTATGTTTGATGTTTGATACCTTTTTATGACTGAAGCAAGGGTCTAGATGCTTTCCATGACAGACCAATCTAATCCTGTAGCATTCCCCAATACCAAGGAAACAAAGCTTTGTGTAGTCCCTCACAGAAATGATGATATTCTTCACTGTCTCTCTACTAGGGATGGAAATCCTTACTATTATTATGCATTATGCATATGAAACAATGTAAAATTATTTGGTTTGAAACAACAAGATTTTTGGGGCAGTGGGGCTGGGAGACAGTGATGTGTATGTGTTTGAGATTGAGCAACCTATCCTATTGTGCTTGATCTGTAGATAGCTTCACAAAGAGCAAGGTAGTTGGTTTACTGAAAGACAGAAAGCACAAGCAAATGCTGGTGCTTCCATTGTGTGCTCAAAGCAAGTTCTGACAAAAATTCTGGAAAATCAACTTATCTTTACCAATTTTTTTCCAATCTGAAAACTTGCTCACATCCATGTTCTCCACTGGGTTTTCTTCTACACTTTTCATAAAGTCTTCCAGTGTGACAAAGTTAGGAATTCTCCAAGAATGTTTAGATGTACCCGCAATCAATCATATAATGACTACATTTAGCTTGCAGAGCAAAGCTAATGGGATGGGAAGAAAGAGGGTTTATTTTTAAAATGGCAAACTCTGTAATGGGAGTTGTTTTGTGTGAACCCTCTTACACACACAAAATATGTGTGTGAACCCTCTTACACACACAAAAAGCCTTTATCCTGTTTGCTTTCAATATACACCATGGACTTATTAATTACTCTAGCTCATATACCATTTATTTCTATAACATGGTGTTCTTATTAGCCTTCAGCCTGAACATTTCTTTCAAAACTCCTTTATTCTTTGCCTCTCAGCTTACTGCTAACCAATTCTCTCACAGCTTTGTGCTTTGCCTAGTTGCAGTACCGTGTCACTTTATTGCCATTGTCACTGGAGAAACATTACTCCTGTGATTTTAAAGAAAAAGAATGCCAGGCTTATTCCAGAAAGCAGGACTAATTACAAATGGGGAGGGGGGTTGAAATGAAAATAAA
The DNA here is from genome assembly GCF_035594765.1 of Anolis carolinensis. Lineage (NCBI taxonomy): Eukaryota > Metazoa > Chordata > Lepidosauria > Squamata > Anolidae > Anolis > Anolis carolinensis. The sequence goes on along the minus strand of NC_085844.1, from coordinate 164,499,850 downwards.
GAAGCTACACAGACACATCTAAAATATGTTCTTATGAGGATGGAGACTCTATACCTTCAGAGCCACATACCAAAATTTCCAGTTGAACCGTCCCTTTAGATTTACTTCCATCAAAATGAATTTCACAATGAATTTGTTTTGCAACTCTCCCATAATGTTATAATAAATATATTTATAGCCACACCTATAAAACAGATGAATACCTGGTGAAAAACAGCATTATAAAAAAGTATTCACTTCTGCGTGCACAAGCATTTTCCTCTGTTACAAAGTGAAAGAGGGTTGGGGTTTTGCCTGCTAGCTAAATCCTTGTTGAATTATTGCTCTAATATGTACATCTTGCAAATACTCCCTAATATGGAAATAATTTTGGTGGATGCTTTGATTTGGTCTACAATAATCCTTTCAAGTAAATTCACGGAGGCTCAGAATAGGGTTGCACCAACACTGTGGCTTTTCCTGAAGTAAGTTGCCCCTTTTAGACACACAGAACAACAATACCCAGCCACATTTATAGTGAAATTGTTTGGTGGTTCTTTTCACATAGGTGTTTCACCATTCTTAAGAAACAGTGATTTGGGTAAACAGGGTTATATTTGTGTCCTGTAGACATGTGTGATAGGTAAAAAAAATTCAAAAGTCATTACAAAATTACAGGGCACTGTTATTTCATTTCTAAAGTGTTTCTAAAGTATTGTTAGTAAAAATTTCATTACTATAATGAGAGTAACAACATTTTGTTACTTTTTCATTATAGTAATTGTGCAAGAGAGGAAAATTTCAGGGGCTCCTCTCTCCCTCAGTTTTGCAGCACTTGGGGTGAAAGTTGCTACAATGATAGAACATATTTACTATAGTTAACAGTTAAGTTTCAGAACGTTTCACTTATCCATGAATTTTTGGGGAATCTTCAAAATTTCTATAAACAAATGTTTCTATAAACAAAGTTTAAACAAATGTTTTCTATTTAAAAGTTTCTATCAACAAATGAAGGAGAGAGACTTCTCTGTCCATCATTTGTTGAGCTATCATGATGAAACTTGCTACAGGGGTACAACACATGCTCCACTTTTAGCCCACCAAATTTCAGAATGTTTTGATGATCCACTGATTTTTACGGAATTTTTAAATTTTTATCTAAAACATTTTAAAAAAACAAGAGCTATCTCCCTGAATTTTCTGTGCAGTGATACAAGATAACAGTGGATCATTTCCCCTCAACTTTCAGAAATATTCATAAATCTACTGATTTTAGGGATTTTTTTTAAAAAAAGTTTTGACAATAATGTTTTTTAAAAAGCCACAACAGCTATCTCATTGAATGTCTCTCATATTAAGCAATAGAACTACAATTTAGGGATTTCTTCCTAGCTCAGCACAAAGATTCACTTACTAGAAATATCAGTCAGTCCTCCTCTTTGCAGATTCAACAATTTATTGGAACTCTGGCTAGCTGCCACCTCGGAGGGACAAATCTCTCCCTTATCCTTATTGGAGCTTTCCAATGTTAAGCAGAATTCTGGAAAATGTAATTTAAGTCAGGGCCTTTTGAATTCTCTGGCATAGGACTCCTCGTCTTCCCAAACTACATTTCCCAGAATTATATGCTTTCTCAGTTTCTTTCCCAGTGAACTCTGCTTTCTCCCTGCTGCTTCTCTCTCCTAATGGTGAGAGGCCATTAATTTAAAGAGGAATGGCAGACTTTTTGGCTTTGCTTTGCTTCCTTGAACTGAAAATGAAACTGACTTTGGGAGACTTCTGAGATTTACCAAATTCAAATGAAAAATTATTAAGTTTTTGATCCAGGCCATGCCCGCTTGTTGGAAATCACATCGTAAGTATGAATTTAACAAATTTGATACGAGTTGTAATGACTAATGAAAAATTGCACACTCCTACTGTACAGCCACCTTGATCCTATACAACAAATGGCATCACAACACACAAAACTTCATGATACCTAAAAGAATTTGCAGTTCAGAAAACACTAGATCAATTATTTCAATGTTGTAATAATTAAAAAAAAACAAGGCTAGGATCTAAGGGATGGCATCAAAGGAGTCACAAATTCTATCAAAATAGAAAGAGATTGAGAATACCTTCCACCAGATTTCTTTTCTCAGCCCTCAAAGAAACATCTACATCCATTATTTTGCCAGTTTCAAGAAAGGGGTAAAACTGACTTGAACAGCCATAGAGTTAGTGTAGATTAACTTTCTCCTGTTTTTGTTTAAGTCACTGGTAAAAAGAAAGAATATGCCCAGTCTTAGAAGTGAAGAGGAGTTAGCTGAATAGAAACATTTATCCTTTATTTACATCATTTGGCATGAATCCAGTGTGGTGATTCTGATATTAGAGCTTATTAACTGGATAACTCCTAAATGAAATAATGAGACTCCAAAGCAATATGATATACTTTCATGGCACAGTTCCAATTTCAGATTTTGAAGAGAGCATGGGGAAAAAACTTGCTTTTCTGTGGGTCCTATATTCTTATCTAATTTTCAAGGCTGCCCATAAAGAGAGGTCAAAACAAGTACAGGCTGCTATTTTTATTGATTCATTTTGGTTTTGCACTTGGATGAACTGGGAGGGAGAAGAGCTGAGAAGAGCTCAGAGGATCTACAGTACTATCCTCTACTGGGATGTGGTTCGTGGCAGGTAGGCAACAATGAAGCAAGTCCTGGTGCAACATCAAAACTCTACACTCCAACAAAAGATATAATTCAGTGACTATTAGAAATAGGAATCAGCCATAATGCATAAAATAGGGAACATTTGAGATTGGAAAAGAAACACAAAAATAATTTCAGCTTACTCCTATTAATTATTCACAGGCTTCAGAACAAAACTGTTGTAAAATCCTTTTTTATATAAAATAGTATTCTAAGTGCAAACTTCAAAAACATAAACTATTCATATTGGAAAATCTCTCTTTAAAAGTGAGGTGGGGGTTTAGAGTCAACATAAACTAGAAAACAAGAAGTCAACTAGAGATGCGTACAAACTAGACACAGCTTATTTGTCATCCTAAGTGTGGCTAAAAATTAAAGTATAGGTTCAAAAAATATACCTCCAGCTAGAAAAAATAAATACATTTTATATACATTTTTCACAGGTTCCAATTACAGCTGCCAAAGGGGAAGTTAAACCTTTTTTAAAAAAATAAATAAAATATTTTTCATTACAGGGGCAGCATACATTATAGAATTACAAGAATGATGATGATAAGTAGAATATGATTCCAAGATCTGGGGTGGGGGGGAGTATCTATTTAATCCCCCCTGTCTTTGATAGGCTCATGATAAGAGTTATAAAATTCTTCTTTATGAGAACTCTGGGGATAAAAACCTATCAGACACAATTCCTCTTGATGAGGACAATCTGGACAATCTTGGAGATGGATAATTATGCCTGCACTCTGGCAAATTCCTGTAAAATACTTGCCATTCACCAACTGCTCTGCCCTGTATAGTGACTGATTGCTTGCTTGTAATTTACAACCCTGCGAGGTCACTAGGCGGTGACCACACCAGCTTCACATTTACATATATTGCTCTAGAGCAAAACAAAAACAGATATGCCTGCTTCAATATCACTTATAAAACAATCCTAAGCAGTAACCAGTCGCACTGAGCCACCATATCAGCTGTAGTTTGGCTGGTCACTCTGAATTTTCTAAGTTGTTTCCCTTAAGTTAAGTAAGCTGAAGATCAGTCTATTGTCAGGAATGGTCTGATTCCCTAAGACAAGCATCAACAGGCTCAACTAGCAGACACTGCAAGCAATTAAGACAGGAACTTCATCTTGATGGCATCACTATGGTTGGTATCACCCAGTGCAGTAACACATGGCGTCACCTATGGACCTTCTCCCATTCCAGATCATATCACAATACTGTAGCTAAAATACCAGAATCTCTTCACTCCTCTTGCATCTGGATTGTGCACATGTGTAAATTTATTTATTTATTTATTTACAATATTTATATTCCGCCCTTCTCACCCCAAAGGGGACTCAGGGCAGATCACATTATATACATATAGGGCAAACATTCAATGCCCATATACACATAAAACCGAGACAGAGATAGACACAGAGGCAATTTAACCTTCTCCTGAGGGGATGTTCGATTCTGGCCACAGGGGGGAGTAGCTGCTTCATCATCCACTGTGACAGCACTTCCTCATTCCAACATCGTAAATTAGTTAAATTTGCCTCCCCACTTTATAAGTGGTACCTTATTTCCTACTTGATAGATGCAACTATCTTTCGGGTTGCTAGGTCAACAATGAGCAGGGGCTATTTTTTATTTTTTAATTGACGGGTGCTCACATCACCACGGGCTGGCCTCGAACTCATGACCTCATGGTCAGAGTGATTTATTGCAGCAGGCTGCACCACAGCCCGGCCCCTACATGTCTGCAGATGCACGCAGTGCCCACTTCCTTGCTTCTGATCTTACACAAGGTCCACAGCACAAGCAGTAGAAGTAAAGTGCAGCCAGTCTGCAAATGAATAGTGAAGGAGTTGGGAAAGATCTGGAATTTCAAAATGTATGGTTTCAGCAATAGGAAATACATCTCTCAGCAATCAGAATTGCAAATTAAGTTCAAATTTACCTTTACAAATCAAAGCACACAAAAGCATGTGTTTTGGCACAGAGTGGGGAAAACCCAAGTGGCTGCTGCTGGAGTCAAATATCATTTTAGTTGGAGTAGTCAGGTGCGGAGAGGTAGAAAAAACTGGAAAGTGAAATTAAGGATTTTTATATCTCTTATTTAAATAAAAGAGGAGAATGTCAAGAAGAGGACATGAAGCAGAAAAGCACTCTGTGTAAAAAAAGGGGGGTATAACTGGGAGGAAGTGCATCTCACCATGTGCAAGGGAGGAGTTGAGAATTGCAATAATCCGACCTAGAGATGAAGAACCAAGATCTCCCCTGCCAAAATGGCCATGGTAGTATGTGCCTTAGTTACATCCTGTCTGGATTATTATAATAGGCTCTATGTGGGGATGCCTTTGAAAAGTGGTTTGGAAACTTCAGTTGGTCCAGAGCTGCAGCTAGGTTGCTAACTGGGGCTGGCTACAGGGAGTGGCCAACCCCTTGTTTGCAGCAGCTCCACTGGCTGCCAGTTTGTTTCTGGGTACAATTCAAAGTGCGGGTTATAACTTTTAAAGCCCTGTATGGTTCAGATCTACGCTATTTGGCTGACTACATCTTGTATAAGCCTACCCGGACCCTGAGATTTTCAGGAGAGGCCCTTCTCTCAGTCCCATCTCATTGTAAGCTCAGTTGGTGGGAATGAGAGAGCGAGTCTTCTCTCTTAGTGGCTGCCCCTCAAGTCTGGCACTCCCTGCCCAGGGAAGCCAGAATGGCCCCCTCTCTGCTGTCCTTCTGGCCGTAGGCTAAAATTCAGACAGACTTTTAAAGAAGAAAGTTTTTAAGTTCAAGTCAGATCAAAGCTGTGGTTTTAGCTTTGAATATGTTTTTGATTGGGTTGTTGTATGTTTTCCGGGCTGTATGGACATGCTCCAGAAGTATTCTCTCCTGACGTTTCACCCACATCTATGGCAGGCTTCCTCAGAAGTTGTGAGGTATGGAGAAACTAAGCAAAGAAAGTTTATATATATCTGTGGAAAGTCCAGAGTGAGAGAAGAACTCTTGTCAGTCGGAGGCCAGTGTGAATGTTGAAATTCACAAGCATGTGGACAACTTCAACAGAAAGGAGGAAACCATGAAAATGAACAATATCTGGCTACCAGTATTAAAAAAACTCAAAAATCAGAACAGTAAATAAGAAGCAACACTCTGAAAACAGAGGAGTTCCAGACATAAATCAACCAGGGGCAGCTAACAACTCTGAACAAAGGATGCCCCCAGGCAGGAAGAAGCCAGGAGATGAAGCTATTCAATGCTAATTAAGGCAATTAACTACAGCATTCACACTGGCCTCCAACTGACAACAGTTCTTCTCTCACCCTGGACTTTCCACAGATATATATATATATATATATATATATATATATATATATACACACACATACACCTTCCTTACTTAGTTTCTCCATACCTCACAACCTCTGAGGATGCCTGCCATAGATGTGGGCGAAATGTCAGGAGAGAATACTTCTGGAACATGGCCATACAGCCCGGAAAACATACAACAACCCTGTGATCTCGGCCATGAAAACCTTCGACAACACATGTTTTTGATTGTTTTTTGTGGATTTTAATTGTGATTTTAAAAAAATACAATTGATATTTAATTCCGTTTTAATGTTTGTATATTTGTATATTTTGAATTGTATTCAAATGCTTTTAGTGTAATCTGCTTTGAGTAACCTCCTGTGGAGAGAAAAAGTGGGGCATAAATAAACATCATCATCATCACCTTCAGTGAGTCAAGAGAGCAAATATAGCCATTCAACATTATTCAGCTGCTTTCTCTCTCATCTTGCCCATCTCTCTCCCAACCACCATGGTTGGTGTCACCCTTTCTGATGATGTCACCTAGTGCAGCTCACACTCTTCCCACACCACAACTGGTGCCACTGCACCCCCTTCTGGGATCATTACTGGTAACTACCAATAAAGCAGTTTGGTGCTAATGTTAACGGATCACTCGATACCACTGTAGAGTGAATGAAAGGAGGAGAACATTCCATTTGGAGGACGAAATGGAGGAAGAGAACACTCTGCCATTACAAATGTGTGGTTTCCCTTTAAGCCTGGCACAGACATACAATCTTAAAGAGGGCACTAGTCAGTGAAATACAATAAGAATGGTAAGCACTGGGGCTGTGCAAAATTTCAATTATACATCATAAGTTGGAACTAATTCATAATAAGTCAGATCTAATATGATGCAATATTCTGACGCACGGGCATCACCCATGTCACAAATTAAGAATCAGAACTTTCACCTGGTATTTCTGCGTAAGTTACATAAACATCGGAACTCTCTGTGAAGCAATTATAATTCACAGAGCAACCAAGCATTACCGGGAGGTGAAGCAAAATATGTCGCCATGCCTCTCAGCCAATCAGAGCTGAGGGAGGGGGGAGAGGAGGCGGAGCCATTGCCATTGCCATTGCTCTTTAAATTCCTGAGCAACACTCCACAGCCTCCATTTGCAATTGGGCAGGGAAAGAGAAAATTGCTCTGTGCTGGGTTGAGCTTAACTTTGCAGGCAGACAGGCACTAGGGTATTAGGCAGGCAGGCACTGCACCAAACAGCTGAGATTCGAGTCCGTGCCAGAGAAAGAGAAGGAGAGAAGCATTGTGTACTGTAGGCTAGGGCTTGCTTACTGCTTGCTTACTTCTTTGGAGTGGGTGGGTGCCTTTTGCTTTCGCTGTTTTATATTTTTGCTGCATTTTAGATGATCTTTGAGGGCTACTGGGCTGCTAAGTGCTGACCTATTTGTGTACATTGGGAGCCAACAACCACACAACAAGTTGTTTCAGCAAGACACATGTCTTTTTTCTCACATTTAGAAAATCTTCCACCCCACTCCAGCCAGTCATAGTAGCTAAAAAAGATTCAATTTTTGTCAAACATTTAAAAATTCCCCAAAAATCAGTACATGTGCTAATCTTTCTAACACTTGGGGAATGTTGCCCTGGTTATATTGTGTAATTGTAGAGAAATTCAAGGACATAACTCTTGTAGTTTGTTTTCTAAAAAGGCTTTTGATAATATCCTTACAAATTTCCCAAAAGATGAGTGAAATGTTCTGAAACTTAGGGGGGTTACAGTGGTGAATGTGTTATACTATTGCAGTAAGTTTCATCCCAATAGCTCTAAAAATTAGTGAGAAAGGAACCTCAGAAGCCCCCTCACACTTGCACAATTACTTAACAAAATAGTAACGAATAATTTGTGAATTTCATTATAGTAACAAAATGGACACTTACAATATTTTGGAAACACTTTAGAAACAAGTTGCCAACGCCCCTTAATTTTGTAATGAGTATTGAAACATTTTTCATTGATCACAAAAGCCTACTAAACACATTAAATGCTCACTTTTGTCTCTCATCCCCGACCCCCAGAAATGGTCAACACTTCCCTTAAATGAAGTGTAAAATGTTGACCACTACACCATGAAATAATACCACTTGCCAATTTGCAGTAATTCCAAATTGATTTTACAGAGACCACAACCCCACCCCCATATCTCAGAGTTTATTATTTCAAAGAAAGGCATTTTCCAACCTTCTAACTGCAACTAAAAGAAATCTTAGACAGAAAACCAATGATGATGAGGAATACCAGGAGCTTCGATTCAGCAGTATTGGAGGGACACATATTCCCTTCCCTTTTAAAAAAATCATCTTGAACTTCTGGGAAAGACTGCCTTTGGGATGAACTGGCACAAACCTATACCCCAATCTGATTCATACATGGGGAATCTATAGGAAAACATGAGTTGAAAGGTTATCAGTTCAAGATGGTTGGCTAGGATCTGGACAGCATTTCTCACCTTGGTTCCTTTGCTTCTAATATTTTGTGCAGCTGGAATTTGGATCAGGCTGTAGCACAGCTGGTTAATTGCCAGCAGCAATAGATCACTGATGACTGGAAGGTGGCAAGTTCGATGCCCAAGTCAAATTGAGCACATGACCATTTAATAGAATAGCTTACTGTCCACCTAAGCAGTTCCAAAACAGCTGCAGCTGTAAGTAGATAAATTAGGGACCACTTAAGCAGGGAGGTTAATTTAATTTATGACACCATAAAACTTCCGGCGATCAAAGAGCAATCTCTTTTTTTAATTTCTAGAATTTATAGAAAAAATGGTTTTTCTCTCTTCATGAAACAAAGTCAATACTTCACATGCACACATAAAGCAAATAAGAACTTGCCAAGCAATAAAAAGTCCCAATGCCCTGAAATACTTCTAATGCTTAAAATACTATGCCACCAGGCAAGCATAGCCATTATAGTTTAGATATGCATATTGTGCAGTTAACACACTGTGTGCATATTTTCTACTTACAAAAATGCAACCATCCCTCCTGACATACAGAAAATATCTTGCCATCTCACAGAAAAGGAAAATGCAAAACAAATGCATCTTAGGCTTATATATAAGAGAGAGATAAGCAGCAGAGATGCACATCAATAACCAGGAACTTGACTATTATCCTATTTTAGAGTCCAGGGTGGATGGCATTAAATCAGTTTGCCCTCTCACTGGGTTATCACAGGGTTAAAGGATTATTCAGTAGAAAACATATTTATCACAATATGTTCCCTCAAGTATTCTCCTCCATACTATGTGATTTCCCCTACCAACATATCTTGCATTTAACATGCCTTTTTTGTGATGGTCACTAGAAATAAAATATAAACTTAATTTGATAGTCAGATTGCTATTTCACATATCTTTCATGTGGGTGCAAGAGTTAATCATAGGCAATAAACATTCAGACTAATGAGAAGCAGCACACAATTCTCTGTGTCAACAGTTCTACACAACTGTACTAGTTTGACCTGGACAAGTTTAATATTCTCTTGATCTCCGCCATTATGTGCAGATAGAAAAACCATAAACAGAACCTGACGAGGGGAGGTGGACACATCACAACTGCAAGAAAATGATAGATAGGGATTTTTTTTGAGAAAAAAACTTGCTTTTTAAGCAACTAAACCCAAGGTACAATAAAGTGAGTTGAATTTCACACTGCTTTCCGCTTGCCCTCTTGTTCTGCTTGGATTTTAATTCCTATTTTTGCAATACTTATGTGTGACCTCTTTTTACAAATACTATATTTTTCTTTGTGGTAGGGGGATGAATATTGCAAAATAGATAGATAGATAGATAGATAGATAGATAGATAGATAGATAGATAGAAGATAGATATTAGAAATTTTCTACAACAGCAAAGATGCTTTGGCAGGTTTGCATGCAAGCTGTTCCTTGCTGCCATCTACACCTTGCTCTCTCTGTTTCAGTTCACTTGACAACTCTGAACCAGACAACAAGAGATGTCTGGTTCTCCCTGTGAGCTGCTAACCTGAACGGAACACAGTGTCATAAGAGGAGGAGCAAAAATGAGCTGTTCAGAGTTTTCACATGGTTCCTCCTTGTTCCTAGGGAAACCAGCCTCCCTCCTCCTCTGCAGCTACCTCTGCTTCGATAATATGAAAAAGCTTTCATCTGAGAGCTATTTCTGGTCACCGTCACCTAAACAAGCAACTGTGCCCATTGTATGGATGGTTCTCTCCCTCCCCTCTCCCATATTGAATCTGTATGTTTTGCAGTAAGATTTGGAAAGCAGTGGGATTGGAATTTGCATCAGAATAAGTGAAGTGTCATGAACTCAAAAGCAGGTATTTTTTGGCAGAGCTTAATCTCATATTCACACAAGCAACTTGCCAAATCAATTCCATAGGGATCTCAGTGAGGCAGTGCAGGCTTTCCCTAGTCTTTGAACAGAAAAATGTTGTGGGTAACATTTCAGCAATGACAGAATCTGTCATTGTCAATTAATGAAGGTATCAGAAGAATTGCTTCCTCTTTCCCATAGATCTTTTGAACAGAGGGAGGAAAGGAGGGAAGGTACTTAGCTGAATGGACTAAGAAAAATGCCACCTATGATTATCTGCAGGCCTGAAGCCAGAATCCATATTGCCAGGGAAATTTTCTGCAATGAAGATGGCATTTTTACAACAAAGATTTACTGGATTCTGACACCATCATCCCTTCTCTTCATCATCCCAAAATGAAGACTGGTCCAGAAGGTTCTCTGGCGTACTATGTTCCTATATCATATCCAATGGGATTTATTTTCCATCTTGGACAGCTTAGGAGGTAGAGGTCAAACTTCAGGCAATTGTGGGGGACTGCTGGAGACTAGGGGTACCCTGTGAACTGCAGATGGACCCAAGGATGTTTTTGTGGCTCCCAGAATCAGTTGGCTTGTTTAAAATATTTTTAAATTGTCCCCAAACATCATTTAGGTAGAGGTGTCATAGACTTTTTCACTCATAACCTTTTTGGTTTGAAATTTTTTATTTGATCCTGGGTATAGGTATATAAAATGGCTATAAAATCAAACATTTATTTATAATAAATCAGCATTTGCAAGGCTTGCTAAATAGTCTGATTGTCCTTTTAATGAAGTACAGTGGAAGCGTCTTCTGCTGAGTCCACAGTAAAGTCCTCTGCCAATAGATGTCTAGGTGACATTCAGAAAATGTTTACTTTTGCCAATATTTGGGGACCTTGTCATTGAGTTAAGGGGACCCCTTTTAGGGTAGGAACTCACTGCTTAAGAAACAGTGGTCTACAGCATGGGTGTGCAATACAGGACCGTACTACACCCCATAAGAGACCTTGGAGGATTGTAGCCTTCCTTACATTAATCATTGCAAAAGGAAATTAACAATAATAACAAAAACCAATCAAAAATCCTTCCACCTTGAAGTCCTTGGTAACCACAAAAACAGTACTGGGGACACACGCTACTAATGTGCCGTATTTTACCCACCCTTGCTCACATCTCACCCCTCCCCAACACATCCCAGTCCATATTTGGCCCAGAGGATTATATGTGTGTTTGTATATGTTTCTATTGACTTATGGCGACTCCATGAATTTTATGGGGTTTTCTCATAAAACGGAACATTGCTGCAACTCTCTGCCTGCTGTTGGTGCTTTAAGACCTCGCCTCTGCCAGGTATATAAAGCTGAGAGGAACATTGCTGCATCTCTCTGCCTGCTGTTGGTGCTTTAAGGCCTCGCCTCTGCCAGGTATATAAAGCTGAGAGGAACATTGCTGCATCTCTCTGCCTGCTGTTGGTGCTTTAAGACCTCGCCTCTGCCAGGTATATAAAGCTGAGAAAAACATTGCTGCAACTCTCTGCCTGCTGTTGGTGCTTTAAGACCTCGCCTCTGCCAGGTATATAAAGCTGAGAGGAACATTGCTGCAACTCTCTGCCTGCTGTTGGTGCTTTAAGACCTCGCCTCTGCCAGGTATATAAAGCTGAGAGGAACATTGCTGCAACTCCCTGCCTGCTGTTGGTGCTTTAAGGCCTCGCCTCTGCCAGGTATATAAAGCTGAGAGGAGCATTGCTGCATCTCTCTGCCTGCTGTTGGTGCTTTAAGGCCTCGCCTCTGCCAGGTATATAAAGCTGAGAGGAACATTGCTGCATCTCTCTGCCTGCTGTTGGTGCTTTAACGCCTCGCCTATGCCAGGTATATAAAGCTGAGAGGAACATTGCTGCATCTCTCTGCTTGCTGTTGGTGCTTTAAGACCTCGCCTCTGCCAGGTATATAAAGCTGAGAGGAACATTACTGCAACTCTCTGCCTGCTGTTGGTGCTTTAAGGCCTCGCCTCTGCCAGGTATATAAAGCTGAGAGGAACATTGCTGCATCTCTCTGCCTGCTGTTGGTGCTTTAAGACCTCGCCTCTGCCAGGTATGTAAAGCTGAGAGGAACATTGCTGCATCTCTCTGCCTGCTGTTGGTGCTTTAAGACCTCGCCTCTGCCAGGTATATAAAGCTGAGAGGAGCAGACAAGATCTGACTGTTGCACTTTATGGAACCGAACTTTAACGTGCTACCTCTTATATCACAAACCCCCTATTAATTAGAACTGGCTCGATGAACTATTCCTGGATTGAGTAAAGAACACTACAGCATCTATTGTTCGGAAGAATAAGCACTAATGCACTGTAGAGATAAACTGTATAGTTGCTATTATAATTAACATCAGCTGTTGGGTTAGTGCACAATTAGGGTAATAGTGGGGAGCAGGGAGGGGTCATTTAGGGGGTGGGAAGGTTCGGTGGGTAATTGGTGCAAGAAGTGACCTTAAAAACAACACAAATAGTACAAAGTACAGATCATAGAGATGCATGCGGGCACTGTACTAGAGGCTGCGATCGTTTTAACAGTACGCTTGATACTTCTTAACCTCCAGTCGAGCCTCTGTTACCCCAATGATTTTAATTTAGCTCCCGCCACCTTAGCACATAGCACTTTAACATTTGGGAGACTAGAAAGTTACAAAGCCTTCTGGCATATAAGACCTGCGCTGCCCCCAAGGTGAAGGAGAAGGGGAAGGAGAGAATTTTAATTAACCTGAAAGGAGGGAGAGGTACGACGCAGCAAATACTAGATCTGTGCCCTGATTTAAAAGCTGATATTAACATAATGATGGACCATGTGGCGAGAGGGTGGCCATCTAACAGCCGAGGAGTCCCCATAGAAGTAATTCAGGGGAGGGGGAGATACGGGAAAGGGAGGCATAAATTAATTCGGCCTAGGGCAAAAAAAGGAGTTCTTATAGATTTAAAACGGCCTCCTGATATGGTAAACTTGGGTGCCCAGGCTGGCGGTCTCTCCAGGTTAAAGGTGGTGCTGTTGAACGCCAGGTCTGTCAATGGAAAAACTGCTATCATCCAGGATCTTATCCTGGATGAACAGGCAGACCTGGCGTGCATAACGGGGACCTGGCTGGATGAGGCTGGGGGTGTCAACCTCACCCAGCTTTGTCCACCAGGTTACACCGTGCAGCACCAACTAAGATCTGGAAGGAGGGGAGGAGGTGTCGCAGTAATCTATAAGGAGTCCATCCCCCTGACCAGGTGCCCCATCCCACAGTCAACCTTGTTCGAATGTGTCCACCTGAGGGTAGGTGACCGGGACAGACTGGGGATTCTGCTAGTGTACCGACCACCCCGCTGCACTACAGTCTCCCTGCCTGAGCTAGCGGGGGTGGTCTCTGGCCTGGCATTGGAGTCTCAACAGCTCATTGTGCTGGGAGACTTCAATGTGCATGCCGAGACCAACCTTTCAGGCGTGGCTCAGGACTTCATGGCCTCCATGGCAACCATGGGGCTGTCCCAACGAGTATCTGGTCCCACCCACAGAGCTGGACACACGCTTGACTTGGTTTTCTGTCAGGGATGGGAGGAAAATGGAGGTGTGGAGGAGCTTACCATTGCTCCGTTGCCATGGACCGACCATCACCTGATCAGGTTTAGACTTGCTGCGCCCCCTAACCTCCGCAGGGGTGGAGGACCCATTAAAATCGTCCGCCCCAGGAGGCTCATGGATCCGGACGGTTTCCTGATGGCTCTTGGGGAGTTTCCTGCCACCTCGGCTGGTGATTCTGTCGATGCCCTTGTCGCTCTCTGGAATCGGGAGATGACTAGGGCAATAGACACGATCGCTCCGGAACGTCCCCTCTCGAGTACCCGAGCTAAACCATCTCCTTGGTTTACTGAGGAGTTGGCAGCGATGAAGCGAAAGAAGAGGGGACTAGAGCGCGTGTGGCGTTCAAAACCGAACGAGTCAAACCGAACACGGCTGGGCTCTTATCTTAAGGCTTATAGATGCTGCAAAGAACTCTTTCTTTGCAGCTAATATTGCGTCCGCACAGAACCGTCCGGCGGAGCTGTTCTGAGTTGTCAGAGGTTTGTTATATCCCGTCCCTCAAGACAGGATCCCTGACAACTCGGCAGCCCGCTGTGAAGCATTTGCTCAGTTCTTTGTGGACAAAGTTGCTTTGATCCACTCTGGATTTGACACCATATTAACGGCAGTCTCCGAGGATGTAACAAGTGCACCTGCTTGTCCTATTTTGATGGATTCGTTTCAATTGGTTCAGCCCGAGGACGTGGACAAGGTGCTTGGAGAGGTGAGGGCGACCACATGCATCCTAGACCCCTGCCCATCCTGGCTGGTGAGAGAAGCCAGAGGGGGATTGGCCGAGTGGGTGAAGGTGGTGGTGAATGCCTCCCTTCGGGAAGGCATTGTTCCAGCGAGCCTTAAATTGGCTGTGATCAAACCGCTGTTGAAGAAGCCATCACTGGACCCCACTCAATTGGAGAACTATCGGCCTATTTCCAATCTCCCCTTTTTGGGCAAGGTCGTGGAACGTGTGGTGGCTGCACAACTCCAGGCATTCTTGGTAGATACTGATTTTCTGGAAGCGCAGTCTGGCTTCAGGCCGGGACATGGTACCGAGACAGCCTTGGTCGCCTTAGTTGATGATCTACGCCGGGAACTGGACAGGGGGAGTGTGTCCCTGCTGGTTCTGCTGGACCTCTCAGCGGCCTTCGATACCGTCGATCACGGTATCCTTCTGGGGCGCCTTGCTGGGATGGGTCTCGGGGGTACTGTTCTTCAGTGGCTCCGGTCCTTCCTAGAGGGTCGTTCCCAGATGGTGTCATTGAGGGACACCTGCTCGGCCCCACAACCATTGACTTGTGAGGTCCCGCAGGGGTCAATACTGTCCCCCATGTTGTTTAACATATACATGAAGCTGCTGGGAGAGATCATCCGGAGTTTCGGGGTGAGGTGTCATCTGTATGCAGATGATGTCCAGCTCTGTCACTCCTTCCCACCTGTCACTAAGGAGGCTGTTCAGGTCCTGAACCGGTTTCTGGCCGCTGTGTCGGACTGGATGAGGGCGAACAAACTGAAACTTAATCCAGACAAGACAGAGGTCCTCCTGGTCAGTCGCAGGGCTGAACAGGGAATAGGGTTACAGCCTGTGTTGGATGGGGTCGCACTCCCCTTGAAGACACAGGTTCGCAGTCTGGGGGTCCTCCTGGACTCATCGCTGAGCCTGGAGCCCCAGGTCTCGGCGGTGGCCAGGGGAGCCTTTGCACAACTCCGCCTTGTGCGCCAGCTGCGCCCGTTCCTTGGGAGGTCTGACTTGGCCACGGTGGTCCACGCTCTGGTTACAGCTCGTTTGGACTACTGCAACGCGCTCTACGTGGGGCTGCCTTTGAAGACAGCTCGGAAGCTCCAACTAGTACAACGGACGGCAGCCAGAATAATAACAGGAGCAGCTTACAAGGAGCATACTACTCCCATGCTGAGCCAGCTCCACTGGCTGCCGATATGCTACCGAGCCCAATTCAAAGTGCTGGTTTTGACCTACAAAGCCCTAAATGGTTCTGGCCCATCTTACCTGTCCGAACGTATTTCCCCCTATGAGCCTTCTAGAACTCTTAGATCATCGGGGAGGCCCTGCTCTCGGTCCCACCAGCCTCGCAGGTAAGGCTGGTGGGAACGAGGGACAGGGCCTTCTCGGTGGTGGCTCCTTGGCTGTGGAACACCCTCCCCAGCAACATACGGCAGATACCAACTCTCCTAGGCTTCAGGAAAGCCTTAAAGACATGGCTGTGCTCACAAGCTTTTAATGAATAAGAACATGGACTTTACATGACCTGTACGAAGAATCGAGGATTCTGGATGAATAGATTTTAATCTTGTACATTCTTAAAATTTTATATAATGTGATTTTATTTTGTAATGGTACTTGTTTTATATGAACTGTTGTTTTGTAGATTGTTTTATATAAATTGTTGTTTTTACATTGTTTTTAGGCATTGAATTTTTGCCTGTTTACTGTAAGCCGCTTTGAGTCTCCTCGGAGAGAAAGGCGGGGTAAAAGTGATGTAAATAAATAAATAAATAAATAAATTCTCAGGCAAGGAATATTCAGAGGTGGTTATACCAGTTCCTTCCTCTGAAATATAGCCTACACACCCTGTTATTCATTGCTGGTCTCCAATGAACAAGAACTGATTCTGTTTGGCTTCCAGATCAAATGGGACTTGATGTCTTTAGGGTATTTAGAGCCTCCAGAAGAATCACAGAGTTGCACAGGGCCATCAAGTCAAACACCCAACTCAGTGCAGGATCTGCAACTAAAACATTTTCATTCTGTTTTTGAAAATGCCTAGCGAAGGAGACCCCACCATGTCTCTAGGTAATTGCCAAACCATTGCCAAGCCACTCAAATTGTTAAGACATTCCTTATAATGTCCATAGAACTCTAACTTCCCATAACTTTGAACCATTAGATCTGGTTCTACCCTGTGGAGCAGCAGAGAACAAGTCTACCTTTTGAAGTATTTGAGTACAATGATGTCATCCCTCAGTCTTCTCTTCACCAAGTTGAACATGCCAGGCTCCTTCAATCTTTTCTTGTATGTTATTTTTCATGCTTCTTGTCATCTTTGTTGACCACCTCTGAATATCCTTAAAATGAGTTATCAAACTAAACATAGTCCTCCAGATGAGGCCTCACTACCACAGAATATAAGGGGACTATTACTTCCCTCAACTTGGAAACTAGGCTTGTGCAGTCCGGGTAAACCACAATATATTTCGATCTCCCAGATATAGATGGGGGTCCTGATCCCTTTTTTGGGAGCCTCCCAAATTTGGGTGGACAGAAATTTTGGGAAGCTGAAAGTTTATTTTTCTATCTGGCCAATTGGTGGCAGTGGGGGGGGGGGACTTCCCACAGGCTCCCCTTCCTGTTATTTTAGGCATTGTTTGTCCTTATAACCTTCATTAAGACCTGGACTTAAAGTATCAAAGTTAAGATACCACTCTTTCTGCAGTCCTATCTCTTCTGTTTGTAGAGGACACCAGGTTTAATGCTTCATTAAATCTGTATCTACTCTAGAGGAGACAGGAGCTGCAGGCGCACATGCTCTCTCCCTGCAGTAGGCAATTTTCCAAGGCATTTTAAGGAGGCTTCCCACTTCCCAGGAAAGGAAGAGGGATCGACCTGGCAATATCCTACCCAGGGCTTCCTTTTAAAAGCCCTCTCTTCTCTCCTGATTTTAGGCACTGGAGTGGTGTGTCTTTCCCCCTTGGGCTTTTCCTTCTAGTGGCTGACTCCCTTCCCGCACGCCACATGTATCCAAAAGCAGCTGGTTTTTGACAGCCACTGTTCTGTTGTGGCTGGTAAAAAATGGAGGCAGAGACCATATCATTACAGGCTTCTGAACAGAACAAACCAAATCAACAAGCTAAAGGCACACGTCCATAACGAATCCATGCACAAGCCTTTTGGAGACCATACTAGCTAATGTAGGATAAAATAGTATGCACCTTCTCAGCAGCTTCACACTGCAGGGTCATTTTCATTTTATGAACAACAATAACTCCAAAGTTCATTTCACATGTAATACTACTTGGCCATGTATCCCCTATCTTATCCCTATATATTTGTTATTTGAGCTGAATGTAAATTTTTGCATTTATAGCATATTTTATCACTTTCCAAACTCATTTTAAATGACAGTCTAGCTCTCTGTCAACATTTACACTCAATAAAAGAAAATATTACTTTTCTCAAAATGATAAATCTTTTTTCAAGGAAAGACCAAGTATTCATTGGAGTAACAATATCAAGCCTTAATGAGATAATTGGGGGGAACGAATTACAGCTGCCAGATTCTGGAGTTTTTACAAGCTCTGTTTTTTTTTTTTTTTCAGTTATGAAATTAAAACTTGTTCATCGTCTGATTACCACATGAAGAAGCTAAGAATGGATTTTGCTTCATGTCAGAATAGCTAATACTTGGTTTGTTCATTTGTTTTGAATTTCTTTTCCATTCTCCAGTCATCTATTATAAGGCTCATTGTAAAGGTACTGATTTTTTTCTGGGAAATCCAAACTTTCTCAAAACCTTTATTATCAATCAGTATCATTTAGTCCAACACATATTGATCTTTAAACTTGGACAAAAGTATATGAATTCTTTTTTAACCAAACCCAATGTTGCCCAATATGTATTAGAGGAAATATGCCCAAGTATTGTGTATTCCAAGATTGTGTATCCAGTATTGTGGATTCCACTACTGGACTGATAAGTGTTCCTTCACTTATCGCGGGGGTTATGTTCCAGGACCACCCGCAATAAGTGAAAATCCATGAAGTAGGGACACTATATTTATTTTAATATTTATAAATTATTTTAATATTTGTACTTTATTTTAGTAGTTACAATATACAGTACACCAGCAGAGAAGAAGAATGGAAGCTAAATAACCCTTTTTTTTAATTTCCAACCCTTCCCTACCTGCCCCCCTCTCCCTTTATTTCTCCATCCCCCTTCCAAAACTTTTTGCACACCACAAAAAAAACCGAAACAGCAAAAATACCACGATAAATTATTACATTAATATTTATTGAAAACACGCGAAACAGTGAGGAAGCGAAAAGTGAACTGCAAAGTAGCGAGGGAACACTGTAATTGCAAAAGTATATTAATTGCAACATTACTACAATCCATGCAAAATTTTCTCCACACAGCAGAACCTATAGTGACCATCAGTTCTGGCCAATTCTGTTCATGTCTGTGTTCAGATCTTATGTTCATGTGTGCTATCCAATCCACAGACACTGAAATCAATATCTAGAGACTGAGCTGCAGCAAATGGAATATAAGAAGAGTCTTACTGGTTTACCTGGAAGTCTATGTAGTTAGGATTCAGTTCTCATAGTGCCTAACCAGGGGTCCCAACACAGACCATTGAGAGATCCCTACTTTTTATACCCCATTTGAAACAATTTGTCTTTTAATTGTACAATCTCTTCCTTATTATTTAACCAGATACCAGATATTGAAAAAATCAAAAATATTTAAAAGTGTTTGAAAATATTTGCTCAATGGTCAGAAAAAGTGTTTCCTGATAAGAAGATTTCTGCCATGTTGAGAATCCTGAGTTTAGAACTTTTGTACCTGACAAAAGCCATATTAGTTGTTTTGTTTTGTTTTTACACAGAAAATGTTTGCTACTGACTTAGCTGGAATAGCTTTTAAATCAATCGGCTTATTATTTGCTAGCTCTCCTGCATCCTACTTCCATTTTTTATTTTCGGAACATATATAGTATTGCTTTAAACAAATCATCAAATTAGCAATTGAATCATCTAAGAACTCTTGGATGAATTCCATTCCAACTTGGTGCATTGTTTATTTTCATTTTTTAAATATAATGTACAAGTTTATCTTTTTCATCTAAAGAAGATTTTTCTCCATTTTGTTCTGTTCTACTATTATTTCTGTGGTTCAATATCCCCTACAATTAATTCTGAAATATAAGTTTTCTCAGTTCTGTTTTGTTCTTGTTGTTGATGATTTTTTGCCTTTCTGTTATTGATATATACATTTGCAAAAATATTGATTTGATCACATTTGTAATTATGTTATTATTTCTGTGTGGTGCTGTACTGATGAATACATTTATTCTGGCATATTGGCAGATGCTCCTCAAAAAGATACATAGAGCTTTCCAAAAAAATACATGTTGGCGACACACTTTTTAGACATGCAATTGTAATAATGAACTATATGGGGATGCAGCATATCTCATGAATACCTTTCATTTATATTTTTAAAAGATATGATTTAATTCTTATTTCACATAGACTCAGACATTCGTACCACACACCTACATACTGCAGTCAACACACTGTATGTATCATGACATACAGTTTGGAAAGCTCTGCATTAACATGTACATTCACATTGAGTTTGTTTTAAGATTTTCTGTCAAAAAGATACAGCTATACATACACCTCTAAAGATCAGTGATATAATCACATACGTTTGATCAGTCACACCTTGGGATGCTATTTTTAAAAATAGCAGTAACACATTGATCATTACTTTAAGAGTGACATGTTGCTAACATGTTCTATTCATGCTATTTTTAATATCTGTAACAAAAATATATTTAAAACTAAAAAAGGATGCAAGCAATCCAAATACCTCTTCATAACAAAGTTTAGACTAATGAAAAAGATTATTCACTGTGTAAAAATGATTCATATGGTTACATTATTTCAAGAAAATAATGATCAGTATTCTGTATCAATCTCTTAGTTAAGTAAATGCAGTTCCCGAGTTACAAACATCTGACTTACAAATGACTCATAGCCAGAGGCGGTTCAACCACCAGGCCAACTAGGCAGTTGCCTGTGGCGCCATGTAGTTGGGGGCGCCATCGAGGCAACTCCTGTCTCCTGCGGCCTGCCTCCGCAAGGTATTGAACTGCTTTTTCTGTTGATTTGTTGTAAAACATGATGTTTTAGTGCTTAATTTGTAAAATCTTAATGTAATTTGATGTTTAATAGGCTTTTCTTTAATCCCTCCTTATTATCAAACATTTTCGCTTATCCAATGCTTTTATTTTTCAGTGATTGATTTGGGGGTGGGGGGGGGGCAAAATTCTGTTCGCCTACACTTGAAAAATATCTAGGGCCGGCTCTGCTCATAGCTAAGAATGGGGGTGATAAAATAGGAAGTGAGAGAAATCTACCCCTCAAAAGGGAAATTCATTCCTGGAAGAGTTATCATGGGGAAAACGTGTCTCCACTGAAGATCTCCAATCCTTGTTTTCACAATAAACCATTTTTTCAAACTCCAATAATCATAGGGAGGGAAAGGGAGGTGCAAACAAACACCACAGGGGTGTTAACCCCTCCTTATGCTATCCACAGCACACGCGCGAAGTTAAAATTTAAAAATGAACCTATTCCAACTTACATATGAATTCAACTTAAAAACAGACCTACAGAGCCTATCCCATTTGTAATTTGGGGACTGTTTATATAATAAATACAGTTGGGACTCCACAATTGTGGATTTAACTTTTCTGGATTTAGTTATTCCTGGGTTTGCTTAATATTTACTTTCTGGTAACCTCTAGGTCCTCCAGTGCAATTCTGCACTCAACATCTGATGCAAATTGACCACGGAATCACCCGGAGTACCAAGAAATTCCTAGAGATATGTTCTCCTTGATTTTTTTTAAAAAAACTTTTTACATTCACATTTTCCCCACTTTTGGAGGGTCAATTGTATATTTAACTAAGTAACTTCTTCACACCCAACAGCATTACCATCCCTGCAAGCCTGATTGAAACATCATTCACCTATGCTCAAATCCCTAGTAGGATAGGCCTTCTCCCCCCACCCCCCTGATGTCAAGTAAAAAAGATGGTGGCAGTGAGTAGTTTATGATGATGGCAACTGTGTCACAATCTTGACTAAGTAGTGATCATGAATACGCAAAATGTACAGCTATGTAAAAAACTTAGCTTTACTTTAAACTTAGTAGGGCACATCTACACAGGGACATTAAGTCCAGGTCTGATTTGGAGCATTGCTGCTTTGGACCATCCCTGGAGGTGTTTACATGCTCCACCCCCAAACCACAGCAGTGGCAGGAACAGAATCCAGACCTGCTGGACAGTCACCCTTACTTTTGCTGTTTCTTGTCACTGTTTCTTATCCTGGTGATCACTGGGCTATCACCGGGCACCTTTGATATCAGCAAAAGCTGTTACACAAACTGGCTAAAGAATAATGGTTTGCTTATCTGTTTCTTCGAGTGGTCATCTGTGAAATTCACACATATGGGTCTTGCACACAGGTGCAAGACAGGCCTGAATTCTCTAGAGCTCTTAAAAACCTTCTGGTGCTAGCCCTGCCCACTCCTCCTGAGGATATAGCCAACTATAGGGGCTAACACCTCCGTTCCTCAGTTGCTCTAGGAGCAGCTTACTGAGGCATGATGATAGCAGGGAGAATGGGTGGGGATGTGCGAATTTCACAGATGAGCACTCGAGGAAACAGTTACACGTAAGCCATCCATTCTTCTTTCCCTGGTCTCTATGAAATCACATACATAGGTGACTAGCAAGCTACCCACCTTGGAGTAGGGGAGTCATGCCACAGAAGAGAAAAGCACTGCTCTGTCAAAGGCAGTGTCTCTCCTGGAGAATTCATCCAGTTTGTAGTGCGACACGAAAATTAGTGAAGTCAGCCCCGTCACTGCCCAGCAAAAATCCTCAAGAGGCATTCCTCGTAAGAAAGCCTGAGAGGCAGTGATAGCTCTGGCCAAATGACTCATGAGCTGGGGAAGAGGAGGTCTGCCAGAAAGTTGGTAAGCCAGCTGGATGGTGGACATGATCCAGGAAGAAAACTGCTGAGAGGAAATTGGACTGCCAAGGGCATCCTGGAGATACTTTAGAAAGAGTCTAGGGGACTTCCTATGAGGATGGTTATGGTCGACGTAAACAGTAAGAGCCCATCTGACATCAAGCATATGGAGGGAGTGTTCCAGAGGAGAAGTGGGGTTCTGGAAAAAGGCTGGCAAAATGATGTGCTGGCACATGTGAAACTGGGACACGACTTTCAGCAAAAATGTAATATCAGTACAGAGAACAACCTTATCTTTGTGAAAACAAAGATAAGGAGGATCTACCTTGAGAGCACAGAGCTTACTAGCTTGCCTTGCTGACATAATGGTAACAAGGAATGCTGTTTTCCATGATAGGTAGGTGAGATTTGTTGATGCCAAAGGTTCAAACATGGGCTTTGACAACTGGGAAAGCATAAGTTCCAATCTACACCCTGGAGGCAGAGAATGGACTGGTGGGTGAATGTTCTTGTAATCTTTTAGAAAGAGTTTAATGAGGGGGTTTTGAAAACAAGAAGAATGCCATGCTTTCTGTTAGTACCAAGAAATGGCAGCCAGATAACATTTCAGGGAAGACAAGGAAAGACCCCCGCTTAGAAAATTGGATTAAATTATTCTATAGATGGTACCCTCTTTGGGTGCCATCTAGTTGGGACCCTCTTCCACTGCTGGTGGACTTGTAAAAAAGCTAAAGTTTTTTTTGAAAGAAATACATATTCAAATTCAAAAGATGTTACAAATTAGAATAAATATGGACCCCAAATTCATGCTATTAGGAATGCTAGATATTGAGAAAGACAAAAATAAAGAAATATTATTTAATTATTTGATTACTGCAATGACATATGCCAAACCTTGGAGAAAAAAAGAAATCCTGGAGACGAAGTGCTGTATAAGCAAGATTCTAGAAATAATGAATATAGATAAATTGACATATCTGCTAGTGACTAATCAAGGCAGACCCAAAAAGCAAACTGATTGGGAACTGGTTAAAAACTATTTAAAAGAGGAGAAAATGAGGATTTTAATTTGAGACCTAAGAATACAAGATTAGGAATTGAGCCTCATAGTAGGAGAACAGAAATGAACTGTGACACAAGAAAAAAGATTGAGGAGATATGGAAAAGGGAGATCTAATGACACCATGCAACAGATGGAAGTCAATTTTTAAGGGTTTTTTTCATGTCACAGGGATGGGGGGCACTTTTGGAATGTTTTTGCTTTTTGTTTTTGTTTTCCTTTTTCTTTCTTTCTCCCTTTCTCTCTCTCATCTTTAGTTCTTCCTCTTACCTTATTTTATGTCTATGTTTATGTTTATATTTGGTAATACAGTAGAGTCTCACTTATCCAACATAAATGGGCCGGCAGAATGTTGGATAAGTGAATATGTTGGATAATAAAGAGGCATTAAGGAAAAGCCTATTAAACATCAAATTAGCTTATGATTTTACAAATTAAGCACCAAAACATCATGTTATACCACAAATTTGACAGAAAAAGTAGTTCAATACACAACAATGCTATGTAGAAATTACTGTATTTACAAACTTGGCACCAAAATATCATGATGTATTGAAAACGTTCACTACAAAAAACCGTTGGATAATCCAGAATGTTGGATAAGCGAGTGTTGGATAAGTGAGACTCTACTGCATGTTGGAAAAGCATTAATAAAATTATTTTTAAAAAGAAAAAAAAGAAAATGACTTAAGGAAATCAAAAATTATGGGAGCAGGGGCAACCAGAGGATTCACGTTGGCTTGTCCCATGAAAGAAGATAACTGTCCCCACTTATAAGCATATGATCGCTTCATAAAAGGCTTATGGGTGGCAGCAGTGACAAATTCTACTGAAGGAGAGAGAACAATTTAGGTCGTAGCCTCCATTCCATGAGACGGAGGGTGAGGATGTCTGAATGAGACAACTGTCCACTCTGGAATGTTAGTAGATCCTACCTGAAGTGGAAGTGGTGGAAGTCGCCCCTGGAATCCAGTATCAGTGGAATGAAACATGGTTGCCAGGGACAGCAGGGCATGACTCAAGGCGTGGCTTGAATCAAGGCATTTGTGAAAGGTGTCAGTGGATGAATCCAATTTCACATGCATTTTAACACTTAATAATTCATGGTTTAATATAGTTTAATATAGTTTTTAATTTACTTTGTTATTGTTTATTATTTTATTGATTTTTTTTACTGTTTTATTGAATATGTTTTGGGGCAATGGAATTTTGCCGACTGTTGTAAGCCTCCCTGAGTCCCTATGGGTGAGAAGGGCGGGGTAAAAATGATGTAAATAAATAAATAAATGACAAGGATGCCGTCTGCTCTGTCCGCAAAGATCTTTGCCACCTACCTTGGAATCAACCGCATGGGAGTGAAGGTATAGAGGAGCCCCGGATACCATCTGAATAGGAAAGCATTGCTGAGATAACCCAGATTGTGCCTTGGTTGGCACACAAAAGAGGGAACATTGTGCATTGAATGGGGAAGCGAAGAGATCTATTCGTGGAGTCGCCCATCAGCAGAAGATGGCAAGGTTCTCTTGTGAATGTAACTGCAACTCATGAAGGAGGCGGAGGTAGACCTGGTGAGTGCATATGTACATTCAGGGAGGTAAAGTGATGCAAGATGCACTCCTCGTAGAATGCATCATAACCAAATCTGGAGCATGTGGTTTAGTAAACTGAGGGAGGGAGTGCCTCCTTGCTTGATGATATAAAAAATAGCTGTTGTGTTGTCCATCAACAGCCGGATGGCATTAGAGAGGCCTCAAATGCTTGGAACTTCTTCTGGATTGCATGCACCTCTAAGTAGTTGATGTAGCACTGATGCTCTTCCAGTGACCAGAGTCCCTAAATTGCCAGGTCGTCTGTATGTGCTCCCCACCCCAACTGGGAAACATTGGTGATTACAATGTGAGAGGGTGGCCACTGGCAAAATGGAATACCCCTGCAGGCATTGGAGTAATGGGTCCACCAGCCAAGGGATGGAAGGAGTGCAATAGGAAGAGACAACATAGTTATGGGTTGTCGCAGAGGGCATTGAATACTCACAAGACCCACACCTGAAGTGGCCACATCTTTAGCTTTGCAAAGGGGATGACAGTGGAGGTGGAGCCCTCCAAATGTTACTGTCTCACAACTCCTATCAGCTCTAGTCATGATGTCTAATGATGAGAAATGCAGGAGTTGTAATCCAGCATTTGGAGGGCCACATAAAATGACATGGTGGGTTGGGTTTGGCCCACAGGCCTTGCGTTTGACATATGCACTGTAAAGCATGTGAGGATCAATAGATGCACACCTGCAAAACCAGAGATTCCCAAGTATTTCTGCAGCTTTTCCTTTTTTTAGTTTGCAAGTCCTTCTTCATCCTGATAAACCCATTCTCTTGCTACATTAACCAACTTGTGCTAATTCCTTATAAGTAAGAGTTAATAGCATGAGAGGCAAATTTGCTGTGATTCATTTTTATGAGATATGTCTCTTCCATGCTCAGTGCTCTGATGACATGAGGGAAGGGAGTGGGTCCTGTCATGCTTTCATTCTCTTCATACCTTATGGGATGATTCTAATTACAGAGATTAAGGAATAAAGACTCAGATAGTGTTCTTTTAAAAAAATATGAGTGCATAGTGCCAGAAGCCCTGTCTTTAATATGTTTCCTGCAATTTATTTCATTTATCCGTGCTTGTTATATCTCTGTTGTTACTTTTTAATCATCACTCCCACTAGGCATTGTTTTCCTATTAAGGCAGTAGCTAAATGAGCCGAGAATTAGATCTGCGTAACATCAGCAATGGGCATTGCAGATGTTACTGGCACATTAAAAAACAACATCAGATCTCAAACAAAGGATACAGGGGACATGTTTTCTTTTTTTGTTCCAGAAACTGATCCTGATTCAAACATTCAGTGACAGAACAGCTTTTAGAAGACCGACAAGTCTTTCCACAAACAAACAATTATACAAGATCAGATATAAAAGGAAATGTGTGTGTTCTTTGAAGACTGATTAAATTGGAAGAGAATGGGTCTTACCACTATCATAACACAAGCAAAACATATCTAGAAATTTAACTTCACACTATCCATACATAGTATCAAAAATTACACAGCCCAACCAAAAAAATATGTCTTGGCTTTTAGATCTACTCCTGGGGTTATTTAGGGTGCTGATTCAGAAAATCGCAATGCATAGCCCACATCAACTCTAGTTTCTTAGATATGGTTGGTTATCATAATTTTCCATGGGTGAACAGATGGTGACTGGTAGATGGCATATGTTCTGTACCTGGAATCAACAGGTCAAATACACCCAGAGGCACCTAATGTGTATTGGCTAGTGTATTTTTTTCTGAATGAAAGCAATGAAAAACCTGTTGACCTCAACCCTGATGAAAAAAGAACAGTTGGCTCTCCACATTTGTAAGTTTTGACTTTTGTGGATTTGCCTATTTGATTAAAATAGTCTCATTAGGAATGTCTAAGATCTCCAGTGCAACTATATAGACAATGTAAGAGAAATTGATCACAGAATCTTATCAGAGGACCTAGAGATTCCAAGAGAGAATACCTGTTAGGTCATCCAGTGCAATCCCATGATCAGCTTCCAGCTAAAGTTGATCATAAAGCCATGCTGGAGTACCTAGAGATTTCTAGAGAGGTGTTCTTTCAGACAGATAGACAGACAGACAGATAGATAGACACACATATCAATACACCTTTTTATTTGCAATTTTCCACTTTCTTGGGGGTATCACATAAATAAATAAATACATAAATAAATAAATAAATAAATAAATCACACAATCAGTAAATGTGGATGGCAGGCTGGAATTATTGCAGAAATAGTGATGTTATGCTAATCAGGGCCAGGCTAATGTAAGATCAAGTGATGATATTGCCTGAGGAAAGCACAGGCTGAATGCTATTGAGACAGTGTTTGGGTGTAATATAATCCTTCCTCCCTAAGTTAGCTGGCTGCTATCAGATGTGATGGCCAAGCTTCTCTGTATGGAAAAGGAGTGCCAACTTGTCAATCAATTCAGAAAGCATTTTTTTCACACAAAAACAAAAGAAAAACAAAAAAGAAGATGAGGGTAGTGGAGTTCTTGTTAGTAGATTACATCTATACAAATGTCTACTATGTCGCAGAGGGGGGAAAAGGGAATTGACCCGGGGGGGGGGGGGGGAGAAAGCATTTTTAATTATTGTATTTTAGTGAACAATCATGCAGCCGCTTCTTTAAACAAAAGGTGGTCTAAATTACTAACTTCTATCTCATTGCTAAAACCAGCTACCATCTCCAGACACAGAATGGTTTTAATTTTGTACTGATTTTCAAGCAGTTTACTTAAATCTAAGATCATGAGACCTGAAGAACAACCACAGCAACATATATGTCCTATTTACGTCCTTATCAGACACAGTCTTCTCTGCGTCTTCTCCCAGTTTCTACACATTGCTGAAGTAGAGTCCCATGCAGCACATCACATGATGCAGGGCAACTTTCAGTAGGACTCCGTGAGGCTCCGATTCATTTGAGAACATGAAGAGAAAGAACGGGAAACTATGTGGAATGGGAGGTCAGGGTATGATGATAGGGTATGATGATAGGGAACAAAGGAAAACAGTTCCCTCTGCTTTCTCCCTCCCCCCCCCCACCACAAATTTGATGAGGTCCTTAATCACACCTGAAGTAAAATTCATTTTACAGGAATTCATGGCTTGGACGGGGCCTGCCATGTGTCATCACACGATGTACGCCAGGCCCTGTGCACATTTCTTCCAAAATGGAGGGGAAGTGCCGAACGGTGCTTCCCCTACCACTACGGGGAGGGAGGTGTGCTTTGGGTAACTCTGACGGAGCTACCTGCACTTTCCTCCCCTTCTCCCTGGATGATGGGAAAAGGGTGGTGGGGCAATGCACCCTTTCTCCCATCTGCTGGGGACAGGGTGCCAATGCACTCTGTCTCATCCTATCATATGATGGGGGAAGGAGAGGGGCACATGGGGTGCCACGAGCTCCCCCACACACCTTTTCTTTTGCTGGCAACTGCCGTGTGAAGAGCTCCAAAGTATTTAGCCTTCTCTGCCAATTAATACTAGTTCCTCACCAAACAAAAAAATCCTAAGTTTCCATAGCATTGCGCAGTGGCAGTTAAAATGGTGTCAAACTGAATTCATTCTACAGTGCATGTGCACATTTAGTTGGTGGAAGTTCAGTCCTGATATTGCACAATTTCTGAGAGAGCGCCACTGTTTTGTCATCATACTTTACAAGCATTTCTTCATATCTTTCAAATATCATTCAATGCTAGGGGCAACAAAGGTATATTAAATGTCTCCTGCTTTCCATTATTATTTCTTGCAATTCTTGAAGCAGAGAAGACCTTTACCAAAACCTTACCTTCTTTTGTGCATTTTCACACCTATTTCCATCATGGGTGACTTGATTTTCCACTGCTTTTGCTTTCACATTACTGTTGTTTACTTAAATAAGGTTCTTACATAATCCCACCCAATTGTCACTTACCAGACATGAAAAAATCACAGCCCAGATCTCAGTGCTTTCACACTACACAATTATAACTTAATTACTGAAATAAGTTAGTTATTAGGCCTGGTGAGTTATTTTTCCCCCTTGGAGCATGGAAAGCTGTTTGAGGAGGGGAATGAACTGAACTAGCCAGAGTCGATTCACAAAATCTGTGCCTATTTTGAGTCTTTTCACGAGAATGTGAGTAGGAGAACTTGTCTTTATAAGAACCTTAGTTTGTATACCCATGCTGTTTTTTCATATTCCACACTGCCCAACTCTTACCTGCCTGTTTATATTGCCACACCCAGAGCCAGTTGGACTAAATCCATATATTACAATGAAAGTAAGCAAAACAAACCTTGTGGAAATGGAGAAGAACATTTCTGCCCATTCCTAGAAGGCAGCAATTGCCTGCACTGCTCAAAGGGTGGGTGGATGGGAAACTAGGCTTCAAACCCTATACTCTACCCAACCCTTGGGATATAGAACAGGCAAGAGATGGGGAATAATATAATGCCTGTGCTTACTCACATAAGAATGAGTAGCAACTGGTTCAACTTTTGTTGCCATAGCCCTGGACCTTTTCTATTGGACACAAACACCAGGGGAGAAAATGTCCATGGTAGATAGATAATTTGGAGGGGGAAAAAAACAGCCATTAAATAACATATGCCAGTGTCCTTTTTAAAAGAGAAGGGAAAAGAAAAGGAGAGTTATTTGCAAGATAAATATACGTCTTTGGAAAGCCAGCTATTGATAGCAGCAAAGGTAATTATGGACAGATAACTTTCTGACAAATTGAAGCATTCAATGGCAGTTTCCCATTTAACTGTAAATTTCTTCTGTTGTTCCCTTTTCCTTGTTTTCCTAGCAGCCCAGGTATTGTGAGCTCCCAGGTTAAAGCAATGTAATTCAAAGATAAGCTTGACACTCCATCCTTATCTTGCAAAGAATGCACAGACAGTCTTAAGCTTAAAGAAAAAGTGAATGCCAGAACTTCCATTTCCACCCCCTTCTGCCAGCTTCTATCACAACATTTACATGATTTAAGCTGAGTTTTGCAGGATGTTCTGGCTCTTCAGAGGTGGGAAGGCAGCAGGAATCAACACAAAACATCATAGATGGTGTGCACATCATGTGGAAGAATGCTTAATAACCCTTGCTTAGGCCCTTATGTTGAATTTCCATGATCTTAGTCTCCCATAAGGCAACAATTTGAACTGATAGATATGCCAAAGCTACCCTTTAAAACACTGTATGCATATTATTCATTCAGGATTTGTGGTTTGCTGCAGTTTTCATACATTTATAAGATCGTCCATCAGAGATCAGAACCAATTCAGTAGATTAGACAGCTTGTGAAGTCAAGCTGACCCTTAGGAATGAACTAAAGTAGAAAAAAATATAGTGCCTTCCAGATGTTATTGAACTGAGAGCACCAGCATACTCATAGCTAAAGGATCATGGGTGTTGCAGGCTAACCGCCTCAACATAAAGGCCCATGAATTTGCCCCATATGGTAGTGAATCCATGGGCTTCTGGTGGGGTGTGGAGAACCTATTGCTCCATACCCCACATCTCATGAAGTGCCTTACCCCTTACCCCATGGGGGGAAGTATCAACACCTTGCCTCCTCCCATTGCTGATAAGGCAACATGGGAAGGTTCCAGTGATGCTGGAAGTGCCTGTGCATTATCTAACAAGCTCCATGCTGAAAGAGGGAGGGAAGCAGTGTACAATGGGCAAATCAGTCTGTATGGTGAGGTGGTAACAGTCTCTGGCTGGATGTACACTATCCTATATCCCAGAATCTCATTCCAGATTATCCACTTATCCTAGACTGTCTGGCAGTGTAGACTGATATTATCCAGTTTAAAGTGGATAATCTGGGATCAGATCCTTGGATATAAAGCAGTGTAGATCCAGCCTTAGAAGACACATTTCTACTGCTCCTATGTTAGATGCTGCAAATAGTAGAGATAGGAACGCCTTCCTTTCTCCATCTTTCTCCAAACTGCTGCACCCTTTTCTAGCTTGCTTATTTTCCCTCCTTCATATTTTTTTCCCTTTCTTGACCACACTTTTATGTTGCTCAGCCACATATGTTCTGCTTTTTGTCTATGGGATGTTGGGGGTATAAGCTGCATCATATCATTCTAATTTATTTTCCATGCCAACTTCCTATGGAATTCCGAAGTGTTTATTTTAGGGAGGCATTAAAGCTCTTTGGCTGAATTCTGACTATCCTTCTTTAAACTGCAAATTCCCAGATCTCATAAGAAGTAGACAAGACATGGCAGGTAAAATGAAATCAATAGGGCTATAATTGTGTAATGTGAAAGAGCCTCTAGAGAGACCATGCACTGTTAATTTCTCTGCAGCAGCAATACCACATCCCCAAAGCAGCTGGTGTTGCTCTCTGGAGTCCATCAACGACTCACTATGGGAATCCAGGACAGATGTTTCTCAACTGGGTAGGACATTGCACATTAGATTTCCCTTTGCACCCCACTTCCTTTCCCAGCATTAAAGGGTTCATAAACCCAACCATACTTTATGGGAACGGCTGGCCTTTCCTAGGGGACTCTCCATGTCTGTCCCCTGTTGCACTCCATTTGATTAAATAAGTGTTTTTAACAATATAAAGCAAGCTCTTGGTGGGATTACATGTTTATGTACATTAGCTTGGCTGACACATCTGTTATGCCAATCTTTTTTATATCTTCTGACCTTCTATACATTAAGTCCACATTCCTGCCTTTTTAAAAGTTTTATAACTAAGTTAATTGTTTAATTAGGGAGGATAGTGGAAGCAGCTCGTAATGTGCATTAAATTTAATTCAGGCAAACAAACAAAACTATTAAATACTTACAAACACTGAAACCTTGTGTCTACCTCTAAACAGTTTCACGATCTTGTTCCTTGGCATTTGCCATTATCATCAAATGAAGTACAGTACTGACAAGTCTCCATTTATGTCAGAGTTACTTTTCAGGATTTTGGAAGTCAACTGATGCTGATGTAAATTCCACAGGGAATTGTTGGAAATGCAGGAGGAGGGAATGTGGGTTGCTATGACAGACCTCAAGTGGGCACAGAGCCAGTGGTGCTATTCAATCCACTACCAATGTCAAAGAGGTTTTAAAGCATAAAACATCAAAGTTCAATTTTTCCACGTTAGATAAACCCTTCCCTCCCAGTCAATGAGACTCTAGTTGCCCACTCCCAACTTAAGCAACCAGAAGAAGCCCCATCAAATTATAGGGGAACTTCTTCATGCCCCTCATACATATCTTTCTAAGCAGGCAAAGGAAACCCCAGCTTCTTTTTCACCCATTTGTCCCCCTTATAAGCCCTCCTTTCATACAATGGCAAAATTTAAATGTCTTCCTTTACCCACAATCCCCGTTTCTAAATAGGCCAAGGAAATCCTTCCTTCCAGCGATGTTAACACTGTTGCTGCTTTCTCCCCTTTGCCACTTTCCCAAAATAGGAAAGTAAAAGACAGTCAGTCCAGTCACCTTCATACCATTCAAAACTCCAAGCACCTTCCTCCATTCTTGTTATCTGGCCTCTTCTTTTTGGCTTAATTGCACAGGTTTTCTGGAAGAGCTATGTAATGTGGATCCTGCTTTCATTCATTCATTCATTCATTCATTTTTAGACAAATGATTTAAAGATAAAATGTGGCAAATTAGGGCACACAGGATAAGACAGCATGTAAATATCTAAATTTTGAAACAAAAGAAATATTTTTTAAAAAATTAATGTTAACTCTTGGTGAAAGCTTTGACTTTCCAAATTGTAATAAATGAAGAAACCAGCAGTGGACTCCTAATTCTTAAAATATTTTGGGATGGTGGTAGTATGTAAATATGAAATTATTTTATACTGAGATGGGCAACTTCTAAAGTGTTTGTTGCCCTCTCTTGCTCCTCCAATGCAATTATTTGGTATTCTTCTGCCCCAAATATAGTCAAAACACAGGGTATGCTATTATCCACAGTTTTTGCCTCCTTCCTCTGCCAAGGATCTGCACACCTGGGCTACATACCATATTTGGTATCTGAGCAGGATGCTGCTTTTGAGAGCTCAGCATAGACAATCTGGTCCCCTGCTGTCCTCACCTTAATCCATGGTGGCAGTTTTGACATATAACTGGACCTGCACACTATTAACTCATATAATACATAGGTCAGGAAAAGGGGGCCGATGAATGGACGGAGCACCATTGTCTCTCACCAAACTCAGATGCGCAAAAGGACGTCGTGTCCCGGCCCTGATTTTCCCCAAAGATGGGTTTTTATTTTTCCAAAAACTTCAGTCAGCATGGCCATGTATAAATATGTGAAATTATTATGTCATAACGAAGAAGGAGCAGGCTGTTTCCTGCTGCCCTGGAAACTAGGACTTGGAGCAATGGGTTCTAATTACAGGAAATGAGATTCCAACTGAACATTAGGAAGAACTTCCTGACAGTAAGAGTTGTTCAGCAGTGAAACTCTCTGCCTCAGAGTGTGGAGGAAGCTCCTTCCTTGGAGGCTTTTAAACAGAGTTGGATGGCCATCTGTCAAGGGTACTTTGATTGTGCTTTTCCTTCATGGCAGGGGGTTGGGCTAGATGCCCCAGGTGGTCCCTTCTAATGCAATGATTCTATGATTCTGTGGCTACTGGTTATGCTGGCTGTGAGACTCTGCATATTATAGTTTAAAAAATAACTGTCAAATCATCTCTCTCTCTTCCTCTCTCCCTCTCTCTCTGTCATGTAAAGCTCTGATAACACAACTGCTAGTATCCAACAAGCTATACAAAGATGTGCCTTCCCAAAATAATACCCATCTCTCTCTCTTTCTCTCCTTTCCCCTTCTTTTCTCTAATGTAACGCTCTGACAACACAGCTACTAGTACCCTCCAAGCTATACAAAGAAGTACATTCACAAAATTGTACTCACCAATGTATAGTTTTATGATAGCAAAGAGCACTAAAAGAATGTATCAAGAAATAAAGAAGCTGGAAAGAATACCAAAGAGTATTGTGTTTCTATTTCCAATCCAGGCCAATACAAAGGCCACAGGGGAAAGCTAAAATCTACTGAAGATGCTAATTATAGAAATACTGAAACCACATTTTATGTGCAATTGTCATTATTCCTACTCTTTATCTCCACACAAGGGTCACAATTTACAAAATATAAGACCTTCTTAGATATGTAACAATGAGGATTATTCAAAGTGAACTTTGTGATGATTGTATGTGTTCGGGGTGGAGGGAGTGCTTTCTTATGCAAGAATCACATACCACTCAATAACCAAGTGCATAATTGATGATTTCTTTTCAACTTTCAGTCGTTACCAGAGATAATTTGTAACCTCAAAAGTGGTTTATAAGATAACATGTTAATCCCAATCACATTTCAGAACAGCGCTAAGCATTTTTAAGTGCTTAATTTATAAGCAATTAATTCCTGCTCTTTTTCTCTGCACTAAAACTTGTCAGCTTTGTGTGACATCTCAAATCATTTGTTACCTGAGAAATGTCTAGCCTATAATTACATATCA
Source organism: Anolis carolinensis (assembly GCF_035594765.1). Taxonomy (NCBI): domain Eukaryota; kingdom Metazoa; phylum Chordata; class Lepidosauria; order Squamata; family Anolidae; genus Anolis; species Anolis carolinensis. Next base: position 164,464,985 of record NC_085844.1, on the reverse strand, counting down.
CATGGAGAGGCATTTGTTTGAACTCACCCTCAAGTGAAAATTGCCCAGAGAGACTGTCAGAAAGACATAATAAACGGCTGCTGAGGAAAGTTTTCATGTGGAAGCAATTTTAAATGAATGCCTCCTCTCATGAAATTTAAGATGCAACAGTCTTGACACGGGGACTGGGTTACCTCATTAGGCATATTTGTGGTCATGCTCTTTATCAAGACACCACTTTGACTTTTGATCCTACCCGATATATCATGCAGACCATCGAGACTTCATTTCCTCAGGTTATCCTCACCCCCAGCCACTGCATTTCACATTGTGCATTTTATTGCTAAAACCATTTTTGACCCAAACTACTCAATATTTTTTAAACTCTTTCACCCGATTGTATTGCCCAGTGTTCCTGAAAGTTTTATAGAGTTTTAGTTGTCTTCACAGCTCTTTGAACATGCAGAAAAAACACACTGGCAAAGTGGACTCTAATTACTAGGCACACCCTATTTTTTGTTCTACCCTACCACCATTCAGCATGGGGAGCCCATGTATATCATGTCAGGCCATTAGTTTATCTCATATAATATCTGCAACAACTCCTCAAAGCTTCAGGCAAAAAATATTTCCAGGATGTACCTGACTCTGTCACTGAACTACATTTTCTTGATGGTGCCGCTGAAGACAAGAAGGGGTCTCGTTTGCTTGTACCATAAATATTGATAATTGTTGTAAACACACTTGCTTTATCAGTAGCTTCACTCGAACAGCAACAGAGATGAGTAAGCTCAGCCAAAATCAACAGTTCAAAGTCCAAGAAGCTGAAGTCGGAATTCCTCTCAAGTAAAACCAGAATAGCAACACAGTCAAGTCTAGGGTCAGTAGCAATAGAAACAAATGGGTATTGGACTTGAGCCAGATTAACAACATTGTCCACAGTAAGGGAGCCATAACACTGAATGGGTTTATATCTCAAGGTCTCAGGTATTGCTTGATTAATGAGCCTTTTTCAGATAACCTTAGAGACCTACAAAGCCCCACTCTTTGTAACCAACACTCTCAGGATGTGGGCACATTTAACCCTTCATCAACTTGCTGAGACATGCTTGCTTCAGCTTCACCCACTGGAACTTGTATGACTGCGGTGAGGTACTTGCTTCAGCTATGGTCTCATCTTTATCAGTGTCTCAGCTAGGCATGACAACTGCTGGACCTTCTGGCAATAAACTCAGAACCTTATTTCTCTGTCTCTCAGTGTCTCAGTAACATACATACACACATGCATACATACAAATCTGTATTGTAGGACTATCACAAGAGGAAGGCAGCCTTCGTTGCAGCTGAAATGTCACCTTTGATTATTGTCCCTATTACACAATGCTGTGTGCTACCAATTTTCCTCCTTGCTGTGATTCTCCCATCCTAGCTATGGTTACTAATCCTGCGACATTTCCCAACCCTGGTGTGATGGGTCCCTTCCAACTCTGTGGCAGCATACCAGCAGTAACACAATGTCAAGAGGCATGATTCACCACCTCTCCCTTCCCTCATATTCCCAAGGTGACTGTTTTCCTTTCTTTTTATGCATGCCTTTGTCCTTTTTTTAATAATGTTGAAAATGTGTGATTGCTCTACAAATAAAATAATAAAGGGGCTGCAGTAGTGCATGAAGGCAGGATTCAAAGGTGGGCAAAAGTGTATTTGTAGGACCATGGAATGGCAATTTGACATAGTTTTGATCTTGAAGAAAGATGCAGTATCAAAGGTGCTCAACTCTGTATGTAGCTATTTTCTACAATAACATGACAGAAGTGGAACAACAGCTTGGTGTGATTCCTCAGATTCTGCCATAATTCAATGGGATCAATGTTAAGCATATTGATTCAATAGACTTAAAAGGGCTATGGTTTGGATTGGATTGTGGTCAATTAAAGACATTATTATTATTATTATTATTATTATTATTATTATTATTATACAATGAATCATGATGCTTTTTAAAAACAATTAATTGGGTCAGTCTATCTGTGATTTTACACCAGATGCTGAATTGTTCACTATCTACGGCTTCTATACATTAATCAGCATCCTTATTAAATAAGAAATACATTATCATGACACTTTGTGGTCTTTGTCTCCTAGCAACAAGGCTCTTTTCCTCACCAGCTCTTCATCTAAGGGGTGTTACACAGAGTATTTTAAAATATCGTTAATCCTCTGAATATTTTTTCTGACTTAATCAATCTTTTCCTTTACATGGGTATGAGTTCTAATAAAAAGGATTTGATTAATTTCTTCTTCTTTCTTGTTATATGATTAATAAAAGGATGGATAAATCCAATATAAACCTGTTCACAAATGAACTTCTTCTGCCACTCACACAAAGAGCAAGCCTTTACAATAACTACTGATTGGCAGAGTGATCAGGTTTAAAGAGTGCAACTTGGAAAACCTTTCATGAAGTATTTTCAATGCTTAAAGCTTTCGGGGGAAATCCAACTTCTAAAAGATGTCAGAAATGTGAACTTTAATTTTTTTATGCATTTATCAACATTGCTTTCCTCAACAAACACAGTTGAAAGGAAACCCAACTCTGTAACAAAAGACATAAATTAAGAAACATATAATGATAAGTCAACTGTATAGTTGTGATGTTGCCTAATATATAAAAACAAAACATTTCTGTTTTACATACAAGTATATAATGCCTGGGGTTAAACTAAATCCCTCTTGGAAGGATTGCTTAGATTGAAACTATTATACTCTCCCTCAGAACAGCAGTGGGCAGCTGATGACCCCTGTGTCTGGCTGGGCTGTGACTTCCATCAGTCTTAGCCAGTGTAAATGTAATAAAGGCATATTGATTTGCAATCCAACAGTATCTGGAGAGCTACATGTTGCCTATCTCTGTCTCTGAATAAGAACTTTCCCAGGACATTTTGACTTCCACTTAAAAGAGTTGACCGGAAAGATATTTCAAATTCACTTCAGTGTTAACAGAGACCAGCTGAGCACTGCAAGATAGTTTAAGGGGAGCAGGAATCTCTGAAAGGGGAGCGGGGCACGAGTTCTGGTAAACCCATCTTGCTTTAGATTGGGAGCATGCCTTCCCAGCCCCTCTTCTTACCTCACAAAGCATTTTTGGACATACTTTGAGAAAGCTCAAAGCTCAATGGCCTTACAATGGCTACAGAAACCCAACTCCTCCTGATCTGTTCATTCATCTTCACACATGCCCCCACTTTTTAATGTAAGAACAGCAAAGTTTCAAGAATTCAGAGATTCAAAGCTGCAGATTCTGAACTTCCAGATTTCCACGATACTATATATTTTCATATTGTGTTTATTCGGCTGCAGTTTTATTTATTCAACTGCAAGTTTATTCAACTGCTTTGCAGCTGAATATTATGTTTATTCAGCTACAAAGCAAAAAGTTAACCCTTTCCCTTTGATCATACTGATGGTTTGTTTTTAAAAAAATAAAGGAATTGCGATGGTCTGTTGCTGCACAAGCCTCTATGAATCCCCTCTATTGGCTGACTGGTTCTTTTTCTTACAAAGCAATAACTTTTTACAGAACTTCCCACTCATGTATGCTTTTGCCTTATTACAAAGATCTCAGTCTTTGCTTCAATCTTCTCCCATAGAAAGATTGGTGTTCAGATTGAGCAATATGGAGTGGACAAGGTAATAGAGGAAATGCAACCCAAAATAGATAAAGAAGTAGTCCAGGAATACCTGGCAACTCTAAATGAATTCAAATTTCCAGGGACAAGAGTATTGAAGGAACTATCAAAAGTTATTTCAGAACCAATGGCAATAATCTTTGAAAATTCTTGGAGAACAGAAGTACCAGCAGACTGGAGGAAGGCAAATGTCCCTATCTTCAAGAAGGGGAAAAACAAGGACCCAAACAATTACCATCCAGTCAGCCTGACATCAATACCAGGAAATATTCTGGAGCAGATCATTAAGGAGGCAGTCTGCAATCACTTAGAAAGGGATGCTGTGATTACTAAAAGTCCACATGGATTTCTCAAAAATAAGTTATGCCAAACTAATCTTATCATTTTTTATAGGGTTACAAGCTTGGTAGATGCAGAGAATGCTATGGATGTAGCAATTCTTGATTTCAGTAAAGCCTTTCTACAAGGTCTCCCATGACCTTCTTGCAAACAAACTATTCAAATGTGGGCTAGGCAATGCTACTATTAAATGGATCTGTAATTGGTTAAGTGACCAAACCCAAAGGATGCACACCAATGGTTCCTCTTCAACCTGGAAAGAAGTGGCTAGTGGGGTGCCACAGGGTTTGGTCCAGTGCCCAGTATTGCTCAACATCTTGATTAATGACTTGGATGAAGATTTAGAGGGCATGCTTGTCAAGTTTGCAGATGACACCAAATTAGAAAGGATAGCTAATTCTCCAGAGGATAGAATCAGAATTCAAAATAATTTTAACAGATTAGAAAGCTGGTCCAAAACTAACAAAATGAATTGCAACAAGGACAAATGTAAGATACTACACTTAAGCAGAAAAAATGAAATGCAAAAATACAGAATGAGTAATGCCTAGCTCAACAACAGTCCATATTAAAAAGAACTTGGAGTCTTATTAGACAACAAGATGAACATGAGCCAACCGTGTGATGCAGCAGTTTAAAAAAAGCCAAAAGGATTTTGGACTACATCAAAAGGAGTATAGTGCCTTGATCAAGAGAAGTCATGGTGCCCTTCTATTCTGCTTTGATCAGACCTCACCTGCAGTACTGTGTCCAGTTCTGAGCACCACAATGTAAGAGAGAAATTGACAAGCTGGAATGTGTCCAGAGGAGGGTAATTAAAATGATCAAAGGTCTGGAGACCATGTCCTACGAGGAGCATCTTAAAGAACTGGGTATGTTTAGCCTGCAAAAGAGAAGGTTGAGGGGAGACATGATAGCCATGTATAAAGATGTGAAAAGATGTCATAGACCTGTTTTCTACCACCCTGGAGACTAGGACTTGGGGCAGTGGCTTCAAAATACAGGAAAGGAGGTTGCACCTGAATATTAGGAAGAACTTCCTGACTGTAAGAGTTATTTAGCAGTGGAACTCTCTACCTCAAAGTGTGGTGGAAGCTCCTTCCATGGAGGTTTTAAAACAGAGGTTGGATGGCCATCTGTCATGGGTGGCTTGATTGTGCTTTTCCTGCATGGCAGAGGGTTGGACTAGATGGCCTATGTGGTCTCTTCTGCCTCTATTATTCTATGATTCTATGATTCTATAAATGTGCTTTCTCAGCAGCACTTTGCATGGTGCGAGCACTTAAGGATCCTCTACCTTCCGGGTCATGATGGGAGTTGAGGTTTCTCTCTCTCTTTGTTTCTAACATTTCTTTCTCAGCCAATCTAAGGCCTGGTTGATTGTGTCCATTCTCCTACCCTCTTGTGGTGTGCGCTAATTGAGACTTCAGTTCCCAGAACCCCCTCTTGTGGTTCTTAAAAAAAAATCTTACGGTAAAAACTTTTAAAAATTCCCAAAAGTCAGTGGATTGGTGAAATGTTCAGAATCTTAGCAAGCTTGCAGTCATAAATGTGGCCTATAGTTGAAGCAATTTTCATCTTGATAGGCCTAAAAATGACAGAAAAACGAGCTTCTAAAGTTTCCATATTGGCACCAATGGACCAAATCTTAGCAGATCAAAAATAGCATCCCCTCCCGATTTCAGGAAATCCCTGCTTATCCCTGCAATGCTTATCTGTCTGAGATAGAAAAAACTGGGACTGTTAATATAGCAAATAGTATGCAACTCTTTAAGAGTAGTATCATTTACTGACCTGCTTTAAGGTTAGGATAAATGGTGAACATGGGAGATACCTTCAGATTGGTAACAGAAGGTGAGTGACAAGAGCCAACTACCCTCCCTCTTCAACTTTCTTCTTGATTTTTTTCCTAACAATATAATAGCTCTACAGGGTCAATGCTTCCCTTTGATGCAGAATCCTAAAGCAAAATTTGAAACTTTCTCAAATAATGAGCTGAATGTCTCAAGAAGTTCTCCACATTACTGTATTTCTTCAATGCACTTTTTCTATATAAACATTTCTAAAATGGAGTGCATCTTTGATCACTGATGTATTATGGTTTTTTTTGGTTGTGGTACTAAAATTAGGGTGGGTCTTACAATCAGTGTATTGAAGAAAATGGTAATTAGATTTGGAGATGAACAACATTACCAACTCCCTATTATTTCCTTGCTGGTTCCTATTTTTTTAACATTGGGGTAGTTGCAAAAGGACTGAGATCCACTATGAACAGAACACTAGTCCCTATATGTGCTGGGTTGGCATGCACAAGCACTCTGAACCCCAAACACTGGATACAGCTTAGCATTAAAAATGTATGGCCAGGGATATGGGGCATTGTTTCCTCAAATAAGAATTCTGTTTCTGCCAGGAAAGTTTCCTCCTAGCCCCCAATTTCAGGTATTGCAGGGGGCGAGACACTGAAAATTGTTCACACCTAGAACTTTTATATTTGCTGAGTTTTCTGGTCACATTGCCTGGCCCTTTTGTTTGGATGTCTGAAATGTATTACTAAAGGTTCAACTGAAGTTTTACCCTATGGTCATGCTAGAAATATAGGAAATGAAGAAAAATAGTGGCACAATTCTTGAGAGTCTTCCACCATTACACATTGTATGGGAAAATTTCTTTTCTCAGATAAATGTTAGTTTCTGACAGAAACTTCCATATCTCCTACAATGCTTGGTGAGATGGCACCATGTGAGAATTTCCCTGTTGGTGTTGACAGTCTTGCATCCTATGAATGCAGGCTGTGAACTATTTTATAAAAAAAACACTAAGAGTATTCGAGAACCATGCTGGGAGATTAACATATAGATCTTCATATTGCAACCCACATAGCTAGTACCAACACAACATTTCACAGAGAGACTTTTCAGCTTCCAGTCTGAAAAAAAACCCCTGATCATTATATGGTCACATGCATAGTGGTTGGTTGGTTGGTTATAGTTGACAAACTTTGAAATTTGGATTCATCATTTTATTTTTATTTTTTAAAAACCCCTAACATCTGTGTTGAAATTGCTCATTCTGTTCTTTCTGCCTAAAGGTAATTTTTTGTTCTCTGAACAGTTAGTAAAATACGTTCTGAACATTTTTGAAAGAGTATGTAAAGAATTGTTAGAAAAGCAAGTGCTTGCATTTTTTCTCTCTCCCAAAACTTTATATGCATGCCTACAATCAGAAGACTCTATGGGAAAGAAAACGATTTATGTGTTACATTGATACTGTCTGAAATTAGCACCTTAAAGAAAATGCATTTTGTAAATAAATTTTATAATCTTCCTTTTTTTCTTTCTCCCAGAACATTATTCAATCATATTTTACATTTCTCATATGCTTATACAGATTTACATTTTTCATATGCATGCAAAACAATCAGATTTGGGTAAGTAATGATCAGACTAAGGCTAAACTCCATAAACTGGGTGACACTAAAGTACTACACAGACATTCAATTGTACGGTAAGAAAGCATGGACTCACTATCATTCTTCTTCTGTGACATAATCCTTTCTTTCTTTCTCCTGCTGAGTTCACATTTCCTGAGATCATTTATTCTGCATTAATAAACTCCATTTAAAACCAGTCCATTTCAGTGAGTGGTTTGACACATTTCTACTTCTGAGTTATAACCAAATGAATGACACCATCACTTGTTTAAAGAATTCCCATTAACATTTGGGAAACAAATACATTTTATGACATTCAGAAGGAGATACCAAGAATGTTTTCTGTACAAATGACACTGTGACCAGTTCAGAGTTTAAGATGGCAAATTAGATGTAAAACATACAGAGAGAGATACAGAGCAGTCATCTATAAGTTACCATTTAACATTTTTCCTCATTCTTTCAGCATTCCTATAAAGGTATTGCTCCAGGTAAAGTCTGTAAACATAAATCCAGACTCCTGCTATTATAATTTGCCACAGTGCCTTAGAACAGGGCTGGGCATCTGAGGTCACTTGAAGCAAATCCATAATCCCTCCCCATTACTGCCAGTTGTGAGGCCACCCTGAGTCCCCTTTGAGGTGAGAAGGGTGGGGTACAAGTATGAGAAATAAATAATAATAAAGACATGTGGCACTGTTAGAACTGGTGGGAGTTGTAAGTCAGAAACATCTGGAGAATCATAGTTGCCTAAATGTCTCCTGGGGAGAGCTACATTCAAGACATTGTGACATATTCAAAAGGGTGGTTCTTAGATGTTCACTAAAGGTAGGAATTGCTCCAGTAATCTCTTCTGGGTTTCTGCACCTTGGCAGTTGACTATGGGTGTAAGAGATGCTGAGTCTGAATAATACCTGGCACTATTAAGAACAGGAATAGGAATCATGCAGCCCTCCAGATATTGTAGGACTAGCGCTTCCAGCATTCTCACTTATCTATGCTGGCAAAAGTTGCTAGGATTTGAAGCCCAACAATATCTGAATGTTTAGATTATTTCTGCCCTTGGTAAAGAAGACAGAAATTTAATAAGCGAGAAAGAGATAAATCTTCTCTCCTATAAACTGGTGCTTGAAGCTAGACAGAAAGATAGATCCAAATTAGTTCACAAGATTATTCTTTGCTACTTGACTTTAAATGGACAAGAAGATGTATCCTATGGAAAAAGAAAAGCATGAAGGAATATAAAATGGCAACATAAAAAACTTAATGTTCTCTTTTGACTGCACTGACTAGCTCCATTCAGTTGATATATACTGGCTTCTAGAAAGTGCCCATCTTCCCTAACTGCATCATGATATCAGGCAGATTTGCCTTATAGAGATTTGTCAGTCACACAGAGAAGGATGATAAATAACAGAAGACATAAAGAATAGGTATCGCTGAAAAAGCATATGTGGTATGAAAAGAGAAAATTCTGAAAACTCACAAAGAAGAAGAGAGTGAGTGATGAACAGAGAGAGAAACTAGGAGCAAGGAGAGGAAGATCATTAAAAATACATGTTAGTCTCATTGTGACAGACTTTCAGATATACTGGGCTGCTCTACTTCTACTTCAGGCAAGAATAATTTTCTCAAATAAATGCTCCCATGTTAACCTTTTAAAAAAACATGCAAGGGGGAACTAAAAACTGAGTTTTAGGAATATTTATTTATTTCCATCATTTCTATCCTGCCCTTCTCACCTCACTCAGGGCGGCTTACAAAACTGGCAGAATTCGATGCCAAAACACAACAATACAAAAGAATAAAACATAAGCAGTTAAAAACAGTTAAATAAATTAGCAATATGCAATACACATATTTAAAAACAATACAAAATACTTGAGCCATTCATCCACAAAACCTTGTACATAAACCTTCATCCAGACTGAGTCGAAGCCAATCAAACTTATTCTTTGAACGCTTGCTCGCATAGCCAGGTCTTCACTTTCTTTCTAAAACTCAAAAGGGATGGAGCCTGCTGGATGTCACTAGGGAGGGAGTTCCACAGCCAAGGAGCCACCACTGAGAAGGCCCTGTCTCTCATCCCCACCAGCCGCACTTGTGAGGCAGGTGGGATCGAGAGCAGGGCCTCCCCAAAGTTCTCATAGGCTCATAGGAGGAGATACGTTCGGACTGGTAAGTTGGACCAGAACAATTACTGACAGAATTGGCTCTATTGTTTCTTTTCCTGTTTTGTTTGGTAGAGATGGAGGTTCAAGCCTATTAAATTTTGAAATAAAAGCAATGCTCTAAAAACATCCTCATAATTCACCATTATATTAATGTACACAATTTATCTAAAAGTATAGCCAACCGTGCAATCCTAAATATGACCAAAAAGGAAAGAATCACCTATTGCTTCATCCCAAGTCTAGTAGTGTGATGACTCATGGGCCATGTAGTCCCGTTCCTAGCACTGTTGTGACAGATGAAGAGGAAAACTTAGGTTTCCCACCGTTTCAGCCAGAATTGGAGCTTTTTCAGCCAGAATTGGAGCCCTTGCACCTGCAGGAGATTTGCCTTCCAGAAGTCTGCCAAACAAGCCTTGAGCCGAAATCTCCCCCATTTTCTCGCCGCGATTATTATAAACAACAGAAAGGCGCTCAGGAGGCTTCTCGCAGGAGCGCTAGGATAGCTGCCAGGCATTCAGCTGATTAAGCCTGCTTCCCATGGGAAACTTTAGGGAGTCATGCATCTGGACACAGAGAATGGCTTTCGGTTCTGGTTCCCCAGAGAATTGTTCTTTGGCGGGAAAACGAGACCCTATTTAGGTGTTTTGCCCACGTAGGGATCTTGCGGAGTCAATTCGTCAGCTTCGGGAGTAGGTTGTGTGTGGACTACGCTACTCCCGCGTCCAAGCCCTTTGATCCCGTTTCCAGCCTTGCCTTGCTTCCCAGGACCTTGTCTTGCTCCACGGACCTTGCCTTGCTTCCCGGACCTCGCCACGAATTTACCACGGATCCTGTTCTTGCTCCTCGTTTCTTGTTGCCTTGAATTAAGCCTATTGTTCCAAGAATCAAGTTTTGCTTCCTAGCCTTGCTTAAGTTTCATGGACTAAAGGACCTTGTCATCTCCCCTCATTTTGCTTGGCAAAGTGAGTGTTTCGGTTATTGGATTACAACTTTGGACCTTAATATTTCATATTGGACATTGTTTCTTTGGACTAATTTTGACCTTTCCTGAAAGGTCTACTTCTGGACTATTTTCTACACTTGCTTTTATTAACTTTACTTATTTCCACAATAAAGATATTAGATAGATTCTGGCCTCTGTGTATGGTTATTGGTGCTCTGCAGCCTGGGTCCTGACAAGTAGCTACCACAGGCCACTCTGGAAATACTGTGTGTGTGGACAGTAATCTTACTCTGATGGGCACTTTTTTCAGTCTGGTGGAATTTTTAAAGAAATTTCTTTCCTCATATAAGAGGTTAAAATGATGGACCCCATATATCCTGACCTAGCTTTTTCTGGTCCCATCTTCATGACAGAATACCTCATTTTAGAACCTTCTTCTCTCTAATTCTGGTGCAAACACCTTCAGAAATATCATTGTGTAGGCAGAGCTAGGCTGCCACAATGCACAGAGCCTCATCCTTAATACCAGAGCTCTTTCCCCGAAAGGAGGATACATCCTCCTCATCCAACCCTCCACAAACAGCCACTATGCATGTGCCTTAAGATTGCACTGCCCTGTGTTCAACAAACACATAGTTTTAAGTGTGATGCCAATTACATATCAATTGTTAGCAACGTCCTTGGGCCACAGACTATATGTTCTTTCTTAAGAGGGGTAAATCACTACATAATAAGTTTGCTGCACTTATTCATACATGTAACATCGATGCACATTATTTATTTATTACTCCATTTATATACCACTTTTCTCACCCATGGGGGACTCAAAGAGATGTACATCAAATAATTCCAAGATTCAGTGCCAACATACATACAGAACCAAAGCATGATATCCACAGCAATGATATATAACTATAAATTAAAACCATTAACACAAGAAACAGATCAAATCATAAACAATAAAACATCAGGTGTACCTATAGAACAACTCAAAAATAACAAAATTATAAATGTAAATATATAAATCAAACATTTAGTACATGTTTACTAATAGATGTAATAATAGTAAACAGTTAAAAATTAAAGGTAAAAAGGCAGCTTGCGACAAGCCAACAGGACTGAGGTAGTGTCTGAATCTGAGTGTTTAAGGCGCTAATCAACTCTTTAATATTAATTGATGTGGTTCTTTCTTATATTGCACAACTCCTTAATCTAATCTAACCAATCTGTAGATTGATCTGTGGGTTCTAACAATGAACAACACGCCCCTCCCTAAAGTTGCTTACCTCCCTCTGCTCCCTTTCTTTTATCCCCACCCAAACCACCCAGTCCCCTAAAACTTAAGGTTCTCTGGGTCCATTTGAGCAGAGGGCATAAACTTAGTTCTTTGTGGGGGAAGAGGACTGATCTAAAATCCTTAGGGCCATGGGGAATTTCCTTCAGGGAATAATCAGCAGGCTCTAATTATGGTGGACACAGATCATATAGAATAGATCTAATTATTAAATAATAAATGACATAGGATCCCTCCCCCTCCCTCGCAATCCCACCTTAAAAATCCATCTTGCCTGTTCAGTAATTATATAAAAGAACCGAGAATATCCAACTATTAAAATAGAATACAAAGCTACAGCAGGCGATGAAAGTCCCTAATAATATACTGGCATAGAACTAAAACAAAATTTCAGTTCTAAACATTGCAAGAGTCCCATACAGGCAGTGGAAATGGTAGGTGGGGAGAGTCTTAATTCCAGATCGATTACAAGAGTGCCAGCAAACAAAAGGCAAAGGGGGCAAAGAAGTTGCACCACAATGCAGCCAATGTCAATGAGAGGTCTTATGAAGAGTGAAACAAATGGAATCACAAAGAGTCTCATAGGAGCATTAAAGGTTTCAGCCCCTAAGGCCATCATCTGGGTGGTCAAAACAACAGGAGCCCAGACCTCCAATTAAGAGTGGAGGTGATCGTGCTACCATGACTGCAGGCGGAATAAGGAGGCAGCGTTCAGAGGACACATTAAAATAGAAGTCCACCCAGGCCTTGTAGACTCAGCTTTTATAGCTGCACCCTCCTGAAGTTAGTGACTCCCAGCTTGAAATGGCTTGCGGTTGCAGTCTTACTCTTGAGGAGCCCCAAAGCCAGGAGCAGAAAAGCTTGCTGGAGATGTTCTGGCCTCTTCTACAGCAGCAACAGCAGCAGACTCTTTTAGCCCCCAGACTTTTTCTGGAACCTGGGCTGGAAGAGCGGCCAAGCAGCAGCAGCAGCCCCCTCTTTTCTGTAGATCTCCACATCCCAATACTCACCGTCCATGGCATGGAGAGCATCTCCTCCTCAGTTCTGGAAGCTCTTTCTGAATCAAAACTCAGTTTTTCTTCGAACCTGTTTCTTCTGTTTGCAAATATCCTTTCACCTCCAAATCCTTCTATTCGTTTCTCATCTCTGTTTGTTGTTCCATCAACACCTGGTGCCTTTACATTCTAATTGAAGCTAGACGTTGTTTCATTTACTCTTCCAGATACCCCTCCCCTTTTTTTCTGGAAGCTGGACTTGAAGGCCTGCAAAGCAGCAGCAGCAGCTGCTTCTTTCCCATCGTCATCCATTTATATGATGAGTTATGGAATTTCCTGTGTTTCACTGAAACTATATGAATTTCTTTGCCATTTTATGCTGCTGTTGTTGTTTGACTTAAAGTTATTACTTATAGTGAGCCTATTAAGGGGTTTTCAGAGAATGAGAACATGTGTTTTGCCCAAGGATGCCTAAAGCAGCATTTATATTAATTCTGTTTTACAGATGAGGTGAGATTTGAGCATCTTCAGTCTAATTTTTAAGATATTCCTTCAAAACTGTATTGTCTCAGCAATTGTAAAGCCTTTTAAGCTTCTTACATGTATTTACAACAGAAAGGTTAACTCAGACATGAGTGAGGTTCAAACAGAAATCAGATTGCATTGTTCCCTGGAGTTGACAAAATAGAAATAAACTATATAAATATCATTTCCCAATTTTAAATAAACAATGCATTTGTTTCTCATTGAGAGAGAAATAATTCACTTAAAATGCAACTTTGCTGTGATAATGGAAAGTCAATTGATTCCCTAAAGATCTCAAAATAATAAAGCAATGAAAACAATAGTGTCTGTGTGAATATGCTAGACCATATAAATACTGCATTTGGGGGATAAATCTAATGTTGCATCGGCAATTGAGCATAACACATTTGAATTTCTTTTCAATCCCCCTTCTCTGCTACAGTCCTTTGTGGAAGCCAAGATCAAAGTCCACAAAATTTAGTGGCAGTTTTGGGAGTGTGTATAAGTGCCATGTGCAGAGGTACGCACACCCTTTCAATGCCACTGGACTCTAGCATTCCACTAGTAGAAGGCAACCAGTTGATCCTGTCTGTAGGAGCCATGCCTACAGATACTGCTCCAAGTCATATGAGCTTAAATCTGGGATGTTATTTTTCATGGCCAGCTCCAATAGTGAAAATGAGGAATTGATGCGTAAATAGTGTGTGTATACAGATTTATAAGCTTGTTTTGAGATGACAAATTATATAGTTGTAATAATAATATGAAATAATTACAGACCTAACCACCTGATGAAGGCTCTTGTGAATCGAAACTAGTTGTTCGTGAATGTTGGAATCTACTCTTTTGTAATAAGCTCCTGAAGCAGCTCCACTGGCTGCTGATAACTTTCCGGTCCCAATTCAAAGTGCAGGTTATGACCTACAAAGCCATTAATGGTTTGGGTCCTGCTCATCTTCGTGACCATATCTCACCCTTCAAACCAGCATGGGCTCTTATATCTGCGGGGAGACTCTTCTCTGGATCTCGCTTCTGTCACAAACACGGTTGGTAGAAACGAAGGAGACGGCCTTCTCGGTGGTGCCCCCCCCCCCCCCGACTCTGAAACTCTCTCCCCAGGGAGATCAGATTAGCCCCTACCTTGTCCACATTCTGCAAAAACTTGAAGACATGGATGTTTAAATGTGCTTTCAAATAATAGATCAGTTTTCTTAATTTATTACTGCCCAGTCTTAATTGTCTACTGCCCTGATTCCAGCACTTTACCCCCACTCCTGACCCTATTTTCCTGTGTTTTGCACATGCCCTGCCCCTCCCTTGCAATTTTAATAGTCCCACTTCTCAGTTTTTGATGCTTTCTGATGTACTTATGTTTTATTCTATTGCTTAGCTGTTTTAATTAAAATGTTGTTGTGTTTTAAAGTTTATATCTGTTACTTTATTCTCTGGGCTTGATCCCCATGTAAGCTGCCCTGAGTCCCTTTAGGGAGATGGAGGCGGGTTATAAGAATAAAGTTATTATTATTATTGACACAACAACATGTCTCAATAATACCTGTACTGGTTTCTGCCAGAGTCTTTGAAATTCGATCTTGGGGTCCTGATAGCGGCTGAGTTTTTCCTGTTGTTTTTCACCAATCCGACTGTCACCTGGGATGGCGACATCAATGATCCAAACCTTTTTCTTTTCCACAGCTGTGAGGTCTGGTGTGTTGTGTTCCAAAACTTTGTCAGTCTGGATTCGGAAGTCCCACAGTATTTTTGCTTGTTCATTTTCCATTACCTTTGCAGGTTTGTGATCCCACCAGTTCTTTACTGCTGGGAGGTAGTACTTGAAGCATAAGTTCCAATGAATCGTTTGGACCACATAGTTGTGCCTCTGTTTGTAGTCTGTCTGTGTGATTTTCTTATAGCAGCTGAGGATATGATCAATGGTTTCGTCGGTTTCCTATACTGGCTCAGTCGTCGCCCAGTATAAAAAGGATTATTATTATTATTTTATTGTATGACACAGCAAACAAGATAGACATGCTGGATTTCATATCACAAAATCACAAGTCGAACACTTCCCAAGAGTTTAGGACTGTGTGATGTATTTTCAGATGACGCGCGCAGATCCCAGTAGGGTGGCCTTTTGCAGCTGACAGATTGTAATTTTGTCAATGTCTATTGTTTCCAAATGCCGGTTGAGATCTTTTGGCATGGCACCCAGTGTGCCCATCACCACCGGGACCACCTGCACTGGTTTCTGCCAGAGTCTTTGAAGTTCAATCTTGAGGTCCTGATAGCGGCTGAGTTTTTCCTGTTGTTTTTCATCAATGCGACTGTCACCTGGGATGGCAACATCAATGATCCAAACCTTTTTCTTTTTTTATTATTATTATTATTATTACTATTACTCCTATTATTACGATTATTTTTAAGAAAGCAGAACATTTACTGTGCAAGGATTTTAAGTCTACTCATCTGTAGTAAAGACACAAGAACTGTTACATGAAGAGGGCTCTATTCATCTTTTCAAAAAAAAGAACAAGTTTTTTCTTTTCTATGTGAATGTAACAATCTTACGTTTCACTGACCTCATTTGTGTTTGTATATATGTATTGAACTTTTATGTGTTTAAATATTTTTGCATCATTGCAATTAGTGGATAATGGTCTTTTTAGTTCTGAGGGAACCCATTTTCTTTTTCAGAGTTGCTGGAAGGGCCAGAGGAGGAGATTGAGGCCAGAAGCTCCCAGCAGTCTTCCCAGTATAACTCAGTTACTACTGAAGACAAGTTTTCAGCAATAGCAATCACTCCTCAGCAGTCTGAGCAAGTTGATACAAGTACATCGGAACAGCCTAGCAAAGGATTGAACATATCCCATCATCTTTGGCGTGCAGGAGATAGTGCAGAGTATTGTATGTCTGTGCTATTAGCAAAAAAAAAGAGGATTAAACAAGTAAGCTAAAATCATAAGATTAAAAAGGCATTCAATGTGGACTCTTGTGGCAGACAATGTTGTTTCTTGGCTTGGAATCCGACTTTGCTGCTTTTCGGACTACCAGTATTTCTGATCCTGGACTGTGATCTTCACTTTCGTTTGTCCCTGACTTGATTCTGTTGCTTGTCTGGCTTGATTTTGGCTAATTGGACTTTGGAATTTGTCATTGGCTCACACTTATCTATTTGCGATTTGTACTTCTGTTTTACTGGCTAGATTTGCAAGGACTCAAGAATTTGGGTTTCTATGTTAGTGGACTCTTGACTTTGACTTATTTTCCTATTGTGTGTTGAAACCTAAGCTCTTGTTATTGTGGCTGAGTTTATTTATTTATTTATTTCTATAATTTCTACCCCGCCCTTCTCACCAGTGGGGACTCAGGGCGGCTTACAGACTGGCAATTTATGCCAATACACCATAGTACAATAAAATAAACATTAAAACAGTTAAAACAATTATAAAATACAATATACAAAATTTAAAATAGTGCAAAGTGCTTATGCCATTCATTCACCAGACCTTGTACAAAAGCCTTATTCCAGACCAAGTCGAAGCCAGTAAAGAATTATTCTTTAAACGCTTGCACGCATAGCCAGGTCTTCAATTTCTTTCTGAACCCCAGAACAGATGGAGCCTGCCCGATGTCTCTGGGGAGGGAGTTCCACAGCCGAGGAGCCATCACTGAGAAGGCCCTGTTCACAACATTATCAAACAGTGTTAATATCCCCCAGTCTCTGATGAGATCAACTTTTTCATTTCCTCCAAATATTTCTTGCTAATTGGCAGCCTTCATTTTTTTTATCCCAGCAATCTTCCTAGGTTAGAGGTAGAAACTGTGCATCCATAGAACATAAGCAGAACCTATTTCTCCTATGCATCTTGTAAGCACTTCCCCAATCCCTTCAGATCCTGTAATCGAAAGTGGAGAACAACATCTTGAGAAAACAGAATGACTGGAGCAAAGCGTAAGTGTGGCCCTTCTAACTTCCATATTCACCTAGCCCAGCTGCAATGTTCCACATCGTCATCCAGACAATAAATTCCTGCTACTTGAATAACTGGTTTATGTGGCCAAGATTAGGCTTGTGCAAGGTCCTTTAGTATCTTGTGCAATCATAAAATGTGAGCATACTTACATCACCAATAGGATTCCAACTATTGTAATGATGATAAACATTTAAAGGTACTTAATACAATATTGATGTGCAAGTTTGACAAGCTGTTCTCCCTCTATCTCAGCAAGTGGGTTCACTTATCTAGCAACAGTTAAATGTGAACTGGGATACTGTCCAGCACACATTACTAATTTACATGACAATGACAAGAGCAAGATTTTTCTACAAGACTAAATTTGAAACAAAGGCTTAAACAGCGAAGAAACATTAGGAATAATTTATGATGGCAGATGATGATGAAGCTGTACAGTACCATCTGACGGGAATACGGAATTGATCCTACCATTTCCTGGAGCCATTCATCTTTGAGCGGTCTTAGAGAGATGCTTCCTGTAAAGATATGAATGAAAAGTAGATCAGGCCAGTGTGCAAAATTCAGCTTGATCAGTATGAATATAAACATTTTAAAATGCTTACAAGCTAACTAAGATAATCTTTGTATAAATGAAAGAGAAATACATACAGAGCTAGCAATTTTGGCCACACCACTTAATGCAATAAAATATGACATTCAGAAAAGAGTGAAAAAAGAACCTTTATTAACCAATCAAAATAAAAAAAAAACACTTTATGCAAGTCTTTGAAGGTGCATTGGCTTCTTCATCAGATGTTAAAAATTGGGCGGGAATAAAAATGGGGTGATATTAGAGTCACAAACATACATTCTGTCTCAGGTGTTTGCTGTTAGTTAACGTTATACTGAGGGATTTCAGTGGAGGAAGAGGTCATTCCTTTCAACCGCATTAGCCACTGAAAAGTAATTTTCTTTGAAATCGAACTGTCTCTTTTCCTGTGAAAATTTAGCTATTCATTTATTGGGCAGAGAACAATGACAAAGGAAAAAAGGTGGTTATTTCTTGAATTAGTGGATGAAAAAGCTCATAATTATTATAAAACAAACAAAGCTCCCACACATTGATACAGAGTGCATATACACTGGAATTAATGCACTTTGACACCACTTTAACTGTCATGGCTCAATACTATGGAATCATGGGTCTTTAGCCTTTGCTGCCAAAGGGTGCTAGTGCCTCATCAAACTGCAAATCCAAAGATTTCATGATTAATATAGTGTCAAATTCCATTAATTCAGCAAGGTAAATTCACCCTCAAATTTAAAGCTTGGAGGAGGGTGGATTTTGTGTGGTCTCTGAATCACCTGAGGGCCATCATTTTATGCACCATGTGGTCTGACAGGACAGTACTAAAGACCGCAAATGCATACTTTACAAACATCAGCCATTTTTTAAGTTAAAATATGCCCATAAAAGAGCCAATGGAGTGTAATGGTTTCTGTATTGGACTAGGATTTTGGAGATCAGGGTTCAAATTCCTGCTCTGCCACAGAAACCCAACAAGTCTCTCAGGGCCCTTCCAGACAGGCTTGATATCCCAGGATCTGATCCCAGGTTTTCTGTTTATCCCAAATTATCTGGCAGTGGGAACTCATATAATTCAGTTTAAAGCAAAAACCTTGGGATCAGATCCTGGGATATAGGGCCTGTCTCAAAGGACCCTCAGCCCTGAGAGAGAGCGAAGGCAAACTCTTTCTGAATTAATCTTCTCCAACAAAACCCCTATGATTAGATTACCATAAGTCATAAAAGGCTTGAAGGCGCACAACAACAATGCCCAGAAGGCATATGAAACTGTTAACAAAAAAAATAGTAGGTATAAAAGAACGTCTGGGTTCTCTTTTACCTACTACCCCACAAAACATCCAAAATAGAAACATGGAGACAAAGCACTTCATCACCCAAAAGACAAGTGATCTTATGTGACTTAGGCAGGATGCTGGGATCTGAAAGGTTAATCAGAGGGGGAACTCTGGCCACTTTACACCTGCACTCTTCCTTGTGATATGATTAGGTTCTATCTCTCATTCAACAAAACTGTCAGTAGGTAAATTATGAATTATTTCTAAATCTATTCAAGCACACGCCAACAAAGATTTCTTAAGCTTCTGCCCCATGAACTGCTTTGCTGTATCATGGACATGAAAATATAATTCATTCTGAGAACAAGTGAGAAATGGTCCAATGTCCAGTTATGGTCTTTAGGACTCACCATGGGCTGCACCAGTTCTAGAAATGCTTCATAGTTGCACCTCAGCAGTTCACCCTGCCCACAATACCAACCAGAAAATCAAAAGTAATAGTAAAACAGTTTATTGCTAAAAACATATATCAAAAGAGAAAGTCGCCATAGAAAATAGGAAAGGCAAAATCCAAGAGATAATGAGGAAAAATACGATAGTCATACAAGTCATACAAGCAACAAGCAAGGCCAAACTGGCAATAGGCAATCTAAAGGTAATAGTCCAAACAGCTCAAAGCTGTTTCAAGAAACAAGGTACGGCAATCTCAAAATCCATCATGAGAGTAAATCCAGAGAAACAAGGACCAAAACATAAATATGAATCCAAAACCCAGACAATAAAACTTCTAATTCTATGCATCCAAACTCCTCAGATCTTGTACTAGGACATGAACTGGAAACAAGACTTGAGATCCTCATTTGTTTCAGCGACATTGCCTGATCTGCCTCTAATGAAAACACTCACTTCATTTAAGGACTACAGAACATGAAATCATGCAGTTGGCATCTGCTTTGATGTTTCAATTTTTTTTTACGAATTCTGTTTGACCTCCAGAGCTTTGCCCCCTCCTCTCTAGAATTGAGCTTCAAACTTTTACTAACAACAACAGATGTGTTTCCCAGGGAAACTTCCTGCTTCACTCTCTTGTAGTTCCTTATCTTGCATTGCTAAGGAACGATTAGGCCAAAGGACCATCTCCTTATTGTCCAGCTCAGAAGCTGTTTCCCTCTGTGGCCCCTTTTCACAGGCAGAATCCTGTTCTAAAATCCCCTCCGTTTCCTCACTGGAAAACCCATCAGCCCTCACACCCATTCCCTCATTGTCAACATCTGACTGAACTAGAACATTCGTTTTAACAAATTGCAAAAATGCTAGTCAATCCAGTCTGGCTTATTTTTCTTTTTAACAGGAAGCAAGGTGTAAGAGAAGAATGCAACTAGAATGGAATGGTGTAATTGTGCGATAGTGTATTTGTCATCGGAGATATTGACTTCACATAAATCACTTTGGAGGGTTCCATGAAGTTCACGAGTCACATACTTCTTATCCTATACCTTTGCTAGGATTAGTTCAAGCCCCAGAATGATAGCTCCCTTTCTAACAGTATTTATATCCAGTCACTGTTCAGGGAAGAAGTAATGCATTATTTAAAGGTGAAGACCCTGCACTGGAAAGGCTCTGTAGGGTTGAATGATTCTAGCCCTTCTCCTTGACTGAAAACAGTCAAACGCATAGTGATCCTTTTGCCTGTTAGGATGATTGAAGGGGTTATGATTTTCCAAGAAAGCAAGGCCACAAAAGTTAATGGATTCCCACATTTGGGAAAAAAATAAAGAAAAGGAAAGTGTGGTGGTATGATTAGACATGTGATGTTCCAGCTATCATATATAGGATCATTATCTGTGTACAGAGCTTTTTTATGGTTTTGCTTTGTTTTTGTTATTCTCAAGTACTAAAAGACAACATATGTCAATCAAGGCAAAAATGTATTTTAAAAAAATCACATATCTTTCTGAGCTTTGAGTGAAAACAAATCGCTTTTGTTCTGCGGTCTCTAGTCAGGGGAAGGATATGAAGGTTAACACATCTGCTGTGAACTGTAATGCTTAGTATCAGAACAGCTCTTTCCTGAAACAGGACTTAGGAGCTAAAGAAACATTTTAGCAATTACATTTCAATGGGGAAGAGGGGGGCATGGCTTTTGATGCTGCCACTTCTGATATCCTAAAATGCTCTTTGTACTCCACAGCAGTGGGACAACTGTTTTCACAGTCAAAGATGAAGGAAATAATTTGTAATGCCTCAAGAAACTACTTGTATGAAAGACCATCAAACACAACTATTTTCTCTGTGGGTCTACAACTTTGAAGATAAATCTTAAAGGGAAAAAGACATGGTTCTGGAGCAAGCTTCTTCTATCACATCACAGCTTTTCATTAATTCTGAGGTGTGTATCTGTTCCTTTCATTTCTAATTTGCATGAGATTCTAACAGGTATGGACAAAACAGCCTTTGTAATCTTCCTCCCTTTATTTTCACATTCGTCTGACACAGGTTGGTTTGGACAAATCTGTATCACAATGATATTTTAATCTGTTTTACAGTATGAAACCATCAGCTTCTGTGCTAGCACCAAAATGTTATTTCCTAGGGTCAACCTTAGTTCAGGACTTAAAAGTTAATTGAAATAAAGGTACAGAAAAATAAAAGGAGAGAAACAGTTCCTTGAAGTCTCTGAATACCCAGACCTCTTCCAGTCTGGCAAACAAAAAAGCCAGCCATAGCTGTTGGCTCTCTTTACTAGTATCTTTATTTCTTTAGGACTTTTCCATCAACAACTATAGGACAGCTGATATAAAGTGATAGATTGCTGGGAGTCAGAAACAGCCCAGGAACTACAAGAATTCTCTCACATCCCCTGGGTCTCCTCCTCCTCTTGCATTTCTTCAGATTTTGGATCATTGGAATATAATTTCCTCCACCCTCTGGAACTACCTCTGGCCCTCCATTATCTCTTACCATTCCTGTAGTCTTGACTAGCTGCTGGCAAAGTTAGAATTATTGTATTGCACATTCCACAAGTTAAGAAAGGCCATATACGAATCTAGTTACCACCCTCCTCCCCCTGCCTCCCCATTCCGTCTTCCATAATGTTCACCCCCATGCTTTATGCCCTCCCAAAAATTCCCAGATCTTCACAATCAAGGAATCTTCTGGATACTGATTAGGCACAGAAATGCAGTCCACGGTCTTTGGGAGGGTGTAAACTGTGGTATGAGAACCTTAGGGATGGAGAGGGGGGTGTTTTCTCTCGTGATGGCAAAATGTCTTTATCTGTGTTGGTAAGAGTCCTATAGTACAGAAATCGTATTGATTGGCTTAACATAGGTGGATTGTACATGAACCCAGAGCCTTGAGATAATCCTGTTCAAAGACCTTACTCAGCCTGGCCCAACACCAAATCCAGATCCAAAATAGCCCAACCCACACTGAACCCAAAAATTCTCGAGAGGAGACAAATATATTGCCGACGCTGGAACAGAAGAATGATAAAAAGTTCTGCAAATGGTCCACTGGCCTAGGTCCAGGAATTATTGCTTGTTGTGACTGCGCCTTCGGGGACTGTGGATGATGGTGGTGGAATCAGGAGAGGAAGGAAAAACCCTCACGAGGAGGGCTCGTTGGAGGATTTGTACAGGAAGAGAATTAGGGACCTCAATGGGGAGTCTTCTGAGGAAGATTCAGATGGGGAGTTTGTGGAAGAAATGGATGCTGATGAACAGGTGGTGGCTGAGGAAGTGGGCACTGACTGGACACGGGCACCAGAGATGCCTGGGGAATTGGGGCCCATGGATACTGCTGAACCTTGGGTAGCTTCAGAAGCAGATCCCACTTGGTCTGCTTGGAGGAGGGAGGATGGATCCTCAGGTGTGCATGGTGTTGGGTGTGGGCAGGATGATTGGGATTCTGATGAATTAGGCATGCCTGATCCACGAGCCTTAGCTGTGTGGAGTTCTGACTCTGATTAAGGATTTGGGTCACCTGCTCTTTGGGTGTTGGTGTTTGGACACCCAGGGAGAATTGGGATAAATTGTGAGTGTTTGGTCACTTCACTTTGCGTGTGGCAAGGTGTTTGCTGGGCGCCATTGGGATTCCTGTATGTGTTTAAGAAGACTGGACTGGGACTTTTGCTTTAGATCTGCTGTTGCCTCCGTTGTTTTGGCTCTTTGTGCCAATTCGTGGACCTTGGATTGATGACTACAGCCTCTGACCTTGGACTGGAATTCAACCCTGTTTCTGCCTTCGCCCTCTGATTAGTCTACCCACGGCTCTTGACTTCTGGCTTGCTTCTGGACCCTGCTGCTGTCTCCTGCCCTGACCCTGGATCAATCTGACGACATCTCTTCACCTTGTCCCTTGAGCTTCTGGCATTACCTGCACTCCTGAAGCAGTTTGCTGCTGTTCCTGCTATTTTGACTCCGGACCGGTTGACGACGTCTTTTGTGCACTGCCCCTTTAAATCTCCAAAGCCTGCTTGCTTGCAACAGAAAGGGTTTGGAACCATCTCTTCCCTTTTGCACTGGCTCTGACTCTGTTTGCAAGCCCAGTTTTAGTTTCTGTTTAGAGCCTTGTGCTTATGACTTTTGGGAGTTTTTTGGGAAGTTTCCAAGTCTTCGTTTTGTTTTGGCTGCCTTTCCAAGCCAATTTAGTTTGTTTAGAGCTGAATTGAAGCACCTTTTGTTTTATCTAAACTATTTGCTTGTATAAATCCGGTTTGGTTGCTAAAGCATACTTTTTGATACATTTTTGTTTGGACTGCCTTTAAACACTGAAAGTTAAGTGTTTAAAGCCATCTTTTGTGCTTGTGCCTATTTTTTGGGCTATATCTTGAATAAACTCTGTTTTGCTCTCAAATTGGCATCTGACTCTTGACATTGCTCATCAGTGATGAGGGGTGATGAGGGGAGATGGAAAAAACCTCAAGGCGGCCGAGGTCCCAAACAGCTGCCCAGCAGCAGAGTGTTCAGAGTGAGACAATGGAAAGATCCCTAACCGAGAAACACAATACTGTGGTCATGTTTCCTGTTGCCTTGTCCAATTTCTCTGAAGAGCGTAGAATTTCAGTTTGTTCATAGCAATATTTTTGACAATTGTTTTTAAGAGCATTTTCTTTAAGTTGCACTTCCAATTTGAGAAACTCATTCCTGATTTCCTCTCAATTTGGAAATACAGTAGAGTCTCGCTTATCCAACATAATAAACGGGCCGGCAGAACGTTGGATAAGCAAATATGTTGGATAATAAGGAGAGATGAAGAAAAAGCCTATTGGACATCAAAATAGGTTATGATTTTACAAATTAAGCACCAAAACATCATGTTATACAACAAATTAGACAGAAAAGGTAGTTCATTACACATTAATGCTATGTAGTAATTACTGTATTTACGAATTTAGCACCAAAATATCACAATGCATTGAAAACATTGACTACAAAATGTGTTGGATAATCCAGAACGTTGGATAAGTGAGACTCTACTGTACATACTTCAAAATTTTTCTAAAGCTTGATATCTCTGCCTGTTATTTTGTAAAACAGTCTGTGTCATGATTATTGGAAGCAGAAGTTTTATTCAGCTCATATTCTTTCAGCATTTCAATCTCCTTCTTTTGTTCCTCACAGATCTTCACAAACCGTTAAAGAAGCATATGTGTTTTAGAGTTGTGCGTGGAATTTATTTCTTCCATTTCCTTCATTTCTTTTGTTTCTTTCAGTACTTTGGGAGCATGAAATGGGAAGCCTGCTTTTTGGCATCACAGTTTAATCTTTTTAATTCTCCAGCAAACAAAAAGTACACCCTCATTCCCTGAAAACTATTCTCCTAATCCAGGAGGTCATTTCTCTTCCTTACCTGGATGTAGGAAGCCTCCTTAAAATGCCTTGAAGAGTGCATGGCTGGCTGGCATAGTGTAGCCCGGGAGAGAAAACGTTCACACCTGCAACTGAATGCTTCCCAGAACTTGCCTCCTTGTCTTTGAAAGAGAGTGCATGTGTGGCATACAGGTCCAGAAAGTGCACATGCCTGCCAGTGTCTGTAGTCAAACAATTCCCAGAACTTGGAAAGAGAGTGTGTGTGTGTGTGGGGGGGGGGGGGTGCAGGCCCAAAAAGTGTGTGCCTGCCTGTGCTGGCAGCCAAGTACCTTCTCTAGAGTAGAAATAGAAGATAAGAAGAAGCCTCCTTAAAGTGTTTAGGGGAACCTGGGTGTGGAGCCCCCCCCCCAAAAAAAAATAATGATCTGATAGAAATCTGATCTTTTGGCATCCCAGTTTCAGGAGGTTCCCTAATAACTTATTAGGGCCCCCTCCAAAAGCAGGGACACTAAACTGGTCAAGATTTACTCCGAATGCACAACCCTTATGTGTATCTATTTGTAGCAATGGACTACAATGGAATATAGCATACATTCCAAGTCAAAGCATTTTCATGCCAGATAGCACACTAATGGCTGCATATACTACTGAGTTGACATTCGTGTTCACTATCATGACTTAAGTTCAGGGAGTGGAGGGAGGACTTTCCAGAACTGTGAAAAAGGAGCATAGAGATGAAAGGAGAGACAAGAGGGTTGGAATGTGTAAAAGAAACAAATTTGGCTACAGGCAGAAATGCAGAGCAGCAGATAATTTGCAGTAGGGAGAACACTCAAAACTTAAACTTCCTTTAAATACATGAAATGTTTCCAACTTTATTAAAATGGAAAGATTGAAAGGATTATTTACTGATTGGTTTAGAACCTACCAGGGCCGGTCGGAGATAAATTTAAATATTAAGCGGGGGTGCTGAAAAGCACCCCCCGCCAGCCCCGCCTCCTGCGCCCTGGCCCCGCCTCCCACCCAGGGTTGGCCCTGCCTCCCATGCTATTTGCCCTGGCCCCGCCTTCCACGCAGCGTGGGAGGCGCGGCCAGGGTTGGAAAGAGGGAGGCTTCGCCGCCCGGGGAGGGGAGGATGGGATCCCTCCTCCCCTCCCCGGGCGGCGAAAGAGAGAGGCTTCGCCGCCCGGTGAGGGGAGGAGGTGTCATGCACCAGGGCAGCGGAGCACCAAGAACCCAACACGGAAGCCAATAAAACTATCTAATATCTTTATTAAGGAATTATATAAAAGTAATAAAATCAAGTGGAGAATATAGTTCAGAAGCAGACCTTTCAAATAAGGTCAAATATAGTCCAGAAATGTATTGTCCAATAAATGATATTAGAGTTCAAAGGTAAAATCCAACCGAAACACACACTATTTGCCAAGCAATAGTGTGGGGAACTGTCCAAAGTCTTTCGAGGCTAAGGTAAATCCGAAGGGAAACTGGAAAACAAGGCTTGAATCTAGGAAGCAAGGTCCGTGGTTTAAAACAAGGCAGGTAGTCCAAAACTTGTCTCAAGAAGCATAATCCGTGGCTAAGAATGAAGCGAGGCAATTCTTGAAAACTTGGAAAGGCAAGGCAAGGAAACTGGATCGCGGACTTGGCAAAGTCCGCACTAGGCTGGGAACATGGAATTCACTCTCGAAGCTGAGCTGTTGTCTCCGCAAAGAACTAACAGAGCCCGATACTTTTATCTGGGTCTCGTTTCCCGCCAAACGGCGTCCAGCGATCCCTTTCCCTAGAGAACAGGGAACGAAAGACCCAGCTTGCAGGTGTAAGACTCCCTGGATTTTCCCAGGGGAAACATGGCTAATCAGCATCTTGCTTGGCAGCAATACGAGCACTCCTCCGAATCCTCTCTCTCGCTCCCCTATCCGCCGAGAAAGACTGTTTTCTCTCAAAGGGAGGTGAGCATTGACCAAGGTCAGTTTTAATTGATTCTTGGACAAGAACTTCAGGCAGCTGGAAAGACTCAGACTCTGGCCGTAAATCTGGAGAAAACTCCATGTTTTCATCCTCATCTGTCACAATGTTACTAGGCACAGGACAACAAAGCCCATGAGGCATCACAGGAGGGGATCCCTCCTCCCCTTCCCGGGCGGCGAAAGAGGGAGGCTTCGCCGCCCGGGGAGGGGAGGATGGGATCCCTCCTCCCCTTCCCGGGCGGCGAAAGAGGGAGCCACAAGGCCAGGGCGCACTGGTCGGGCGGCGGGGCACCGTCAGAGCGGTGCCCCGCCTCCCGCCCAGCCTGACGGCACCCCCCGGGACCTGCGCCCGAGGCGGCGGCGTCACGTGGCCTCTATGGTGGGGCTGGCCCTGGAACCTACCTGACTCAGGGCCCATCTACACAGTGACTAAAACAAAGGATTTCCCGAGTTAAAAGGATGGGGTGGCTATACAATGCCAGTGGTAAATCTGTGCTAAATTGTTGCAATCGAAAAACACGGGGTAAAAACATTCCCTTTTATCCCAATTTCCGGAAAATGTGCATACTTGCATCACAGTATATCCCTGCACTTGTGAAAAACACTTGATTTCCTTCCTTCCTGTGGAGACTGCTCCAGCACATGGCCACTTTTAAAACAGAAACAGGTGATCAGCTTATTTAAAGGAAACTCGAATTGAGAGCAATTGGAACTCTCTGAAACTCTTTATTTTAAACTTTATAATATTAAACAGAGCTTGAATAAACAATTGGGGGAAGAGAGAAATGTGGCTGAAGTTATATATATATATATATATATATATATATATATATATATATATATACACACATACATCTCTGTTATGTCCTGAAGCTAATATGTGCACATGCAAATCTGCTTGTATTTATATTCAGATATTCATATGTGCACATATATGGTTCAGTGCATAACAGAGTGATTAAAAAAATACCCCTTCCACCGGATGTTCTTCATCTGTGTGGGAACATGCTCGCAAGTTCGAGGGTTTTTGGTACTCAATTTAAATTTCACATTTTTGTGCCGTTTTAAAGCGCTCTCACCTAGATAGTTTACCTTGTTGTGCTTCGGTAGCCACTCTCCAAAACAGAGAAGAAAAGTGAGATGAATCCATATTTGCATAAAGTATGGACATGCTAATTTATTTGCATATGATTTATTTATTTAAACATAATTAGCATGCTCTAAATGGAAATATATGTTGCAACAGTGAGGAAAAATGGAAGCAAGGGGATCTTGCTATGATCCCTGCTTTCCAGAAGGCTTAATGTGCAAGTCTGAATCCTCACTGTTTTTATAGATCTTTAGGTACATCTGCACTGTAGAAGTATTGCAGTTTGACACCACTCTAACTGCTATGGCTCAGTAGAATGAAATCATGGGAGTTGTAGTTTTATGTTGCCTTTAGCCTTCTCTGCCAACAAATACTGATGCCTCACCAAACTACAAGTCTCAATATTCCATAACACTGGGCCATGGCAGTTAAAGTGGCTTTAAACTGCATTCATTCACAGTGTAGCTGTACCCTTTGTTTAAAACTAAACAGAGAACATGACAGAACTTCAAATAGAGGAAATCCCTCTACGGTCCTTATATTCTGTACATGAATGATGATAGTGAACACCGAATGAATGAATCTTTATTTACATCCCACCCGATCTCCCAAAGGGACTCAGAGCAGCTTACAACAAAACAATAACATAAATAATAATAAAACACATAACAAGTCAAACATTGCCCAATTGACAACTCTGAAAGGTTTCAACTATATCACCAAACTATAAATCTAAGGATGAAAAATAATGGTATCAAAGTGCTGCAATTTCATAGTGTGGCTATATCCTTAGAAGGTTAAATATAACAGTGTATAATGCTGAAGAAGGACAATGAAGGCTTTATAGAAAGCTATAGTATTCTCTTGATTATCTGGCAAGGTCCTGATTTACATTGCAGAAGTATATTAGCCTGCATTCAACATAAATAGTTTGAATGAGCTCTGACAAAAAAATCACAGTGCTCTGATCTCCTAAGGCATGAATGAACAGTGCAACAATCCTCTGCTGCTGACACTACCTTCACAAAATCCTAGAAAAAGAAGTCAGAACAAATAATAAAACATATTTCTATTATTAGTACATACATGAATAAAATTTCTTCCAGTGTGATTGTGTTATTTGAGTTAGGCAGTACTTTTATGAACTGCTACTATAACAGTCTTAAAGTGAGTCTTCAAAGCACAGGGCATAAAACAGCTTTTTATATATAGCCTTAATCATAAAGGCTAGTACCTATAAACAGAGAAATATATTCCCCTTCTCTTATATCTGAAAGGTCAGATATCCATCACATTTCCCCAACTGCCTTGGAGGCAGCATGAGATCACGGTACTCTAACTTCCCGCAATGCACTCTTGATTTATCACTCCTCTAGCTCTTGGCAGTACAGCATTTATTCTACGCTGTTCACATAAGCTATCACACACACACACACACACACACACACACACACACACACACACACACACACATATATGCAGAAAGATAAATGTTACGGTTCTGTTACATCTCCAGCAGTATGCCTGGAGATCTAAAAATATTTTAGGAATTCTTCCATCATTTGAAAATACCATCTGATGTTGTGAATACCTTGTCTTCATTGGATAATACACCAGAGCTAGCCTACAGCATTTGGGCAGCTTATTCTTGAAATTAATAATAATAATAATAATAATAATAATAATAATAATAACAATTTTTCCTCTCACCCCAGGAGCAACTTGAGTCGCTTCTGGGGTGAGAGAATTGGCCGTCTGCAAGGACGTTGCCCAGGGGACGCCCGGATGTTTTGATGTTTTTACCATCCTTGTGGGAGGCTTCTCTCATGTCCAATAATAATAATAATAATAATAATAATAATAATAATAATAATACACCAGACATCACAGTTGTGGAAAGGAAAAAGGTTTGGATCATTGATGTTGCCATCCCAGGTGACAGTCGCATTGACGAAAAACAACAGGAAAAACTCAGCCGCTATCAGGACCTCAAGATTTAACTTCAAAGACTCTGGCAGAAACCAGTGCAGGTGGTCCCGGTGGTGATGGGCACACTGGGTGCCATGCCAAAAGATCTCAGCCGTCATTTCGAAACAGTAGACATTGACAAAATTACGATCTGCCAACTGCAAAAGGCCACCCTACTGGGACCTGCACACATCATCCGAAAATACATCACACAGTCCTAGACACTTGGGAAGTGTTCGACTTGTGATTTTGTGATACGTAATCCAGCATATCTATCATGTTTGCTGTGTCATAATAAAATAAGAATAAGAATAATACACTTTGTTTATATTCCGCCCTTCTCCCCAGATTACAGTATCATAGAGCAGACAAAGGCAAACATTCAATGCCTTATTTACAAACATCCAATGAGACATACAACACAGATAAAGGCGAAAACTTATCCTTTCATTTCCAACTTTTGGAGGCAGTGCTCATTTCTGACTCTGGGAGGTGCTCTTTCTCCATTTTCATGCCAAGGAGCCTGCAATGTTACCTCCTGATCATGTGGCCAGAAAGATTGCTTGGAGTGTCTCTTTGCCTTTTCCTGCTGAAGCGGTATCTATTTATCTACTCACATTTGCATGTTTTCAAATTGCTAGGTTGGAAATCAGCTAAGGCTGACTGACTGGAGCTCACCCCATCTCGCAGATTCAAACTGCCAACCTTCAGGTCAGCAGATTCAGCAGCACAAGGGCTCAACCCATTGTGCCACCACGGCCCCATTCTTTCATACATTACTGTCTTCCTTCAATATTACCAAGAAGGAATGGGACAATATACTGCACATACTGCCTTGTAATACATTCATAGAAATCTCTCCAGCCCTACAAAAAGAATACAAATGTCTTGGCTAACTGCAAAAATCCAAATGATTGCTCAGTCTATCTTGGACAGCATTTTCTTGATTGGTAGATGTCTTTTATTTACTAAATAATTTGTACAAATATCTTGAGAAAACTTTACTCTTTTTCTATTTTTTATTTCAAGTTTTTTTATTATGTCTGTTCGTTAATTTATATAACAACGTTATGAATTTAGCACCAAAATATCGCAATATATTGAAAACTTTGATTAAAAAACATTGGCTACTAACAAATTCTCTACAAATAAAGATAGAATTGTATTAAATGAACTTATAGTAGCAACATTGTCGGAAATTAAATCCATAAAAAGTTCAATCCTTTCTGCCTAGAGAAACAGCTGTGGATCGGGATGGGAGGCAATCTGTGTTGGATAAGCCAAAATGTTGGATAAGCGAATGTTGGATAAGTGAGACTCTACTGTATACAAAGACTTATTATCTTGATGTATGTGCCTTCAAATCTTTGGTTAACTTGTGGCAACTCCATGAATTTCTTAGGCTTTTCTTCGGCAAAGAATACATCGAGGTTGGTTTGTCAGTCCATTCCTCAGAACTACATCCTACAGCATATGGTTTTCATTGGTTGTCTCCCATCCAAGTACTAACCAGGGCTTAGCTTCTAAGATCAGACAGGATCTGACGTCTTTACAGTATTTCGGCACTATGCTTTCTTGATGCTGGCGATTATATACAGCCATCCTGGCTACTATAAAACTAATATAATACGAATATCGTCCTATGCTAATATATTGTATGTATATATAATATTGATCATAATATTATAATACAATATAATACTAATAATTATACAATATAATAATATAATAATTATATATATTACATGTAATATTACTAATAATATTGCAGTATAGTGGTTTAGAACAATATAGTAATATGTGATACTAATATTGTGCTATGCTATTGATATAATATATTGTATGTACATATAACTTGTGAGCCGCTCTGAGGCCCCTTTGGGGTGAAAAGGGTGGGATAAAAATTCCACAAATAAATAAATAAATATCATTCTCTCCCTAGTACCTCTTGTGACCTCTGCCCGGGTAGTGGAACAGTACCAAAAAAGCCATGTGAATGTGAATTGATGTGTCTCAGTATATTGACACAAAAGTGTTACCATTGATTTTAAAATGGTTTTGTCCTTTCTGTTTATGGAGTTAGAATGACCTTATGTTTCAGGATTTAATTTCACAAAGCTCCACAGTAATAATGGAACAGTACTCCTTTTTCAAACACCTAGATCTAAACAATGTTATCTATATTTGAAACGGACATTCAAAAACGAAAACCTTTTCCATGATATTTTTTTCTGCAAAGGACAAAGTTTGAAACATCTCTTCTGCAGTCTAGTTTTCTGGTACCTACTAATTTCTATCCATCCATTAAGTGGGATTTATTTTTGCAAGATGCTTTTCAGGATGACCATAGGCTTTCCAAAATATTTTATGCATATAGGAAATCCCAGTTTTGTGGTCAAATCGTCTGGGATGCAAGTTGTTAAATAATTTGAGCTAAGGGCCCCAGATGACACCAATAAAGGGCAGCATTTATAAGCATTTTAAAACTGACTTTGTGAAATGTGCAAAGATTTTTCAGATGAAATAATGTCATTTACAACAGCCCATTCATTCTCTCCTAATTAGCTGCATATTATCTGAACAAATTCCCTTGCCTCCTTAGGCCTCATTATTCAGCAAAAAGGCAGAAAATTAGAAATATCTCTTGTTTCCTTTTCCTTTTCCTAATATAATACTATTTATTTATACTGGAAAGAGTGATATGAATTTTGAAGAGAGGAAGAAAACCTAATTTGATGCATTATATATTTTAAAAACAAATGGTTTATTTGGAAAGGGAAATGTGCCAGGCTGTGCTACCACTCTCAATTGGCAACCAAGTTGGTAGGTGGTACAATGTGTACATTTGGTGCCAATAGGATACAGAAAAGGGGCTTTTGCATGTATCCAAATTCCTCTGAATATAAACAAGGCCTCTGTATTTTCTGTTGCCAAAATACTTCTAAATATCTCTTTCCTAACTTAACTTGGCACTTTTAAAGTCGGGGGGGGGGGGGGGAGAGTCCTATTAAACATAAAATGTGTTCAAGGTGGCTTTCATGTATACATGCAAATTTATAAACAAATCCTAATATTTAAATAGCAGTAATACTTCTGTTGAAGAAGATGGACCAGATCAGCCAAGGCCTTGCTCAATGTACTATGCAGATGGTCACACTGTTGAGGTGAAGTTTCAAGGTCCCTGGTCTCCTTTCCTAATCTTCAGTCCATCCCAGCATTTAACAGTCCTCCAAACATTGAAATAGATGTTTCTCCCTGAGGAAGGACACATGGCCTCATTATATCCAAAACTTTTAGCAAGTTATGCTTGGCTCCAGGAACCTATTTCTTTTTCCTGATACAAAACATCCATTGCTGTTAGCTATTTGAGAGGGAAATGTAGGTGGCATATGTTCAAAACCCTTCTTTGTATCACATCCTTCCGATTTCATATGCTCCAAATCTTCTATGAAGAAAAAACCCCGATAAACCTTAATTGAGATTCAACTCTGCACTGAAAAGGTATCCTCCTCAAGCATATCAATCTTAGCTAGTAGCTACACTTAAATTTGACCAATAAAAGAGGAGAAGGAAGAAGAATATAGCAGTAATAGCAACTATTTATTGCAAGAATTATTGTTAAATTTGTTAATACCTGCCCATTTTCATCCAATCTTCACAAGATTTGTTAGCATGATTTGTAAACTAATCACAAAATGGAGGACAATGCAGCGTATGCTGAAATGTGAAGTTGCTTTATGAAATACTCTCATCACTTTGTGTTGAGGATAGATGGTGACCTCAATCTGAATAGATGTCAAATCATAATATGAAAGGATAAATTTGCAGATAAAGGCCTTTCTTCTGTTTCTCATTTGTATGGGCAGAACTTGCAGATACACTACCGGTATGCAAATGCATAGATCTGAATTCTGGGAGCTGTTCCATCACGGTTTGAAAAGGGATTTTCTTGAGAAGGTTTTTGTTGCTTGTTGTTGAATTAAAAATAAATGTTGAGGAAGAGTGAACCCATGGGTCACATCATCAGTTTGGGTTGCTAGGTGTCACTGCAATAGAAGGTAATGTCATCTTGTATGATTTGGCAATCTTTTTTTTTTTAACTAAACCTAATACATAGAAACTATAAGTGAAAGAAACAACAATCAAAACTAAAAGATGAAGGTCATATATAATGAAAAGCAAATTCTGTTGTTCTATGGCTTATCTGCTAAAACAAGGCCAATAATCTATATAGGATCATTCATAAGGAAAATACCCATTTTCAATTTGACCCTTCAGGAAACAAGTAAACAAATATACACATATACTGAAACATAAATGGCAAGGTTAAATTCAAGATTTAGAAAGCAGGCATTTAATAAGTTTGCTAACGTTTCTACTGGCCCCTGGGATCTGATTTTCTGCAGAACAATCTGCTGTTAAAGGTGCAAGAGCAGTCTAGGTCATTTCTAGAAGCCCTAATTATGTTCAGGCTATTTTTACTCTTTAAATATGAACAAGTTCACATACATACACAAAGCTATCTTTGGGGGATTGGGTTTTTGAAAAAAAATTCTTTTTGCCAATAAAATGCTATAGATGTAAGTTCCAAAGAAGCAGTTGCTTACATGCTACTTTCACCCTAAGAATAGATTGTGGGTGGGATCCTGTTGGTGTCCCAAACATCCTTAGCTTCCCTTACACCTCCGTTGTATTTTTTGACTAAAATGGATATATTATATTCATGTTCAAAAGCTGAGTTCCACAATTCTGTTTCACATCCTATAGTTAATCCCAAAGTCATTGAATCAATTGTGCCTACGTAGATATTGACTTACTATTCACTAATTGAGTCAAAGGGGCTACTCTAATTGGGACTAGCTGATAGGATTCCCACCAAAGAGTTCACATCTTACATATTACACAACAATTCCCTAGTGCTCTCACTGTATTACTTCATTCACATAAATTGTAGAAACATCCAT
The DNA here is from genome assembly GCF_035594765.1 of Anolis carolinensis. Lineage (NCBI taxonomy): Eukaryota > Metazoa > Chordata > Lepidosauria > Squamata > Anolidae > Anolis > Anolis carolinensis. Next base: position 164,429,990 of record NC_085844.1, on the reverse strand, counting down.
TGGAATTCTCCACTGCATAGAGGCCAATAGGCAGGCAGACACATCCGTTGCACAGGATCAATATTCAGTAGAAGAGTAGTGTAACACAACTAGCATGGAATCATAGAATCACAGAGTTGGAAGAGACCTCATGGGCCATCCAGTCCAACCCCCTGCCAAGAAACAGGAAAATAGCATTCAAAGCATCCTTAACAGATGGCCATCCAGCCTCTATTTAAAAGCCTCCAAAGAAGGAGCCTCCATCACACTCCGGGGCAGAGAGTTCCACTGCAGAACAGCTCTCACAGTCAGAAAGTTCTTTCTAATGTTTAGGTGGAACCTCCTATCCTATAATTTGAATGACACAAATGTATATTTATATTATGCAAGCAATGTTGGCTCTCAGCCTACTTGTCTGATTTTTTTTCAGCCTTTACATCCCTTTCACATGATACTTGAATATGCATGGCAAATAATGGGGTTGAGAGGTATACAATGTATTATGCAGCCAAGATGTGTCTGAAAATGCTGTCAACATTTGCAACCTCTCATTATACTCTATTTCCAAAATCAAGAGCACTGCTTTTACATTGTCTCCACCTAAATTTAATATGCATCATAGAAGTTTTAGTTGGGATTTTTGTTGACTTGTTTTTGGTCTTTGCTATATCTGAAAACTCCCAGGGTAGAAAGCTTGCAGGGTGTTGAAAATATTTTGTGATCTCGTATTCTTTTCAGCAAAATGACTGACAATTTGGTGGAATTCAGAAGAACTGTGTCTTTCTGATAAAAAAAAGAGTAGTATTCTATCTCACCTAAATTACTACCTGTTCTAGCTTGTTACATGTTCAGCTGTGCATCTACACTGTAGAATTAATGCAGTTTGGCACTACTTGATCTGCCATGGCTCAATGCTATGGAATCCTAGGAGTTGTCGTTTTTGTGAGATCATTAGTTTTCTTTGCCAAATAGTGCTGGTTTCTCACTAAACTACATCTTCCATCATGGCACAGCATTGCACATAGCAGTTAAAGTGGTATCAAACTGCATTATCTCTACAGTGTAGATGCAGCTATGTTTACTCATGATGCATGAATTCATCCAGGTAGAAATAAATACTCCTCTTTCATGCAGTTAAAGCTACAGGACCTTTGCTTAAGCGAACACTGCATATATAAACCCACTATTTTTTCACTTAAGGGAATACCTCTCTAGGAATCTCTAGAGCGGGGGTTCTTAAACATTTTCAACTGTGGAGCCCTTTTTGAAGCAAAAGTTTCTCATGGAGCCCCAAGAAATGTTTATTTATTACATTAGATATTATATTACATATAATGTATATATATCAAGCATGGGCAAACATTTTGACCAACATAAATTTAACAATATTTCAGTGGAAGACCCCAGAGGTCACCCAGTCCAACCTGCTTCTGCTATGCAGGAAAAGCACAATCAAAGCACTTCCAACAGATAGCCATCCAGCCTTTGTAGTAGTAGTAGTCGTCGTAGTAGTAGTAGTAGTAATAGAAACCCCAGGTACCATCCAGTTCAACTCACTTCTGCCATGCAGGAAAAGCACAATCAAAGCACCCCCTGAGCAGTGGGGGGCGGGTAGGGTTTTGGAAGCAAGCAAGGTGAGAAGGAAAGGATCTGGGCAGTGAGGGGGCCAAGAGGAAAATACTTTTAGGGGCTATGAATGCAAGAGGAGGAGCAGAAAAGAAAAAGAGAAAGCTTGGAGGGGGAGGGGGAAGAGTGAGGTGGCCCATATTAAAGAAGGCGACTTTAGAGTCATTATTATTGAACAACTACCAGCCAATCTCCAACCTCCCATTTTTGGGCAAGGTCCTGGAGAGAGTGGTTGCTTCTCAGCTCCAGGAATTCTTGGATGAGACCAATTATCTGGATTCGTCACAGTCTGGCTTCAGGCCTGGTCATGGGACTGAAACGGCTTTGGTCGCCTTGGTGGATGACCTCTGCAGAGAACTAGATAGGGGGAGTGTGTCCCTTCTGGTTCTCCTGGACATCTCAGCAGCTTCCAATACCATCGACCATGGTATCCTTCTAGGGCGGCTCTCGGGAATGGGTCTTGGGGGCATTGCTTTGCAGTAGCTCCACTCCTTCCTGGGGGATCGTACCCAGATGGTGAAGCTGTGGGACACCTGCTCGGACCCCTGGCCTTTGACCTGTGGGGTCCCTCAAGGTTCCATTCTCTCCCCCATGCTTTTCAACATCTACATGAAACCACTGGGTGAGGTCATCCGGGGTTTTGGAGTTCCGTGCCATCTTTACGCAGATGACACCCAACTCTACTACTCTTTTCCACCAAACTCCAAGGAAGCTATTCAGACCCTA